>NC_063436.1:38351376-38718876 GCF_020379485.1 Brassica napus | reverse complement strand
GTCTCTGTATTGACATGTCCTAACCTTGCATGCCATCTTGAAGTTTCTGTAGGTAAGGTGATTTGCAGACATTCGACGACATCAGCTTGTAGATGCACTTTATATAGTCGGTTCTTTGATCTCGAGGTCTTAATCATCAAGTATCCTGTTCGATCAAAGACCTTGAGCACGTCATCCTTCATCCTAAACCATGTATATAATAGACATTACTCAAGGTTTTCTTCTCTCCTCCATTCAAAACCAATCTGATTGATCCTTTACCTCTGATATGTATGCGAGAGTCGTCTCCAAAGCGTACCTTTCCTGTAACTTTTTATAGAAATACCTTCGATTTTAACTCATGTGGTTGCTAGCTCCATTGTCAAGATACCACATATTTTCCATGTCCTGCTCGATCTCGAACGTGCTTGGTTTTACCTTTTTCTCATTAAGGTATACCACTTCGTGTACCATCAACTCATCTGCTTCATGTGTATCTTCATCCTTTTTTCAACGGTTTATTGTAGCTTAAGCAGCTTATCAGGGCATTCGAATGCATAATGACCGAGCTTATCACACTTGAAGCAAGTGATGTGACTTTTATCTCGGTTCGTTAGTCCTTGATTTTGCTTCCAAGCTTCTTTCTCTGCATAAAAAACTCCATAGCGTACTCGTCCACCTCTCCAATTACCTCGTCCTCCATGACCTCTTCCTCTGCCAAATGCAGAACTATCTTGCGATGAATCATGACTACCATACATTAACTTCCCATTATCATCATGCTGTTCTTCCTCTTCTTCACTTATTCTTTCTTCAAAGCTAGTTGTATTTAGATCCAACATCTGTTCAATCGATGCAACCATGTGAATGAATTTCTTTCTCGGTAAGCTCTTGAGGAATTTCTTGACAAGTTTTGGTTCTTCAATGATTTCTCCAAGAGAAGCTGACCTAGATGAAATCTCAGTAAGCTTTCCGATGAAAGTACCAATACTATCGTCCTCCTTCATCTTACGTTTATCAAAGTCAGCCATTAATGTTTGTAGTCGTTGTAATAACCCTCACGAGCAGATATAATTTTTGATCAAGAAAATTCTTTAGATCAGTTTGAAGATTGATCGATCAGAATTTAAATAAAAATCGACACGGTGAATTAATCTCGACGGGGCTGTCTTTTGGTCGAAAAACCATCTCTTGATGGTTCTGGTCGAGTGTTAATTATTATCGTTGATTTTTATTCATGCTGGGTGAGTTTATTCAGAGCAGGACGAGATTCGAATGATGAAAAATATTTAGTCGAAACAGTCCGGAAAATATCGACAAAACTCTTAAAATTATTTCTAAACAGTCACATGCTTTGCACCTTCTAGCCTACTTGCTTCCTCAGTAATTAGGTCACATGACCTACACCTACTTGCTTGCCTGCTTGCTCATTAGAAGTCACATGCTGGTCACAAGCTACTTGCTTCAGCTGCTTGTAGCTTTCTTCATGGGAAGGAAAAGTTCAGCTGCTTGTGCTGCTTGGTGTGCTGAAGCATGTCACCAGCTGTCTAACCTCATCTTTGTCTTTTGTGGGAGCAAACCCTCATCTGAAATAAAATACCCTCTTCTCTCCTCTGGACGTTCATAACCTGCAGGAAAAACCAGAGAAAAATTCAGAGAGAAAGAGAGAAAGAAGAGAGAAAAATCTGTGAGAAAAGATTCATGAAAAATTCAGAAAAATATTCAGAGAAGAGGAGTGAGCATGGACAACTCTTTCTCACCATCCTGTGACTTTAATCAGTGAGTTCTGGAGTCCTGAAGTTGAGAATCACCTATGTTGAGAAGATTTGGTTGGAGTCCTTAAGAGCTGAAGATTGGAGTCCTTAGGTTGGAGTCCTTAAGAGCTGAAGATTTGGAGTCCTGAAGTTGAGAATCACCTATGTTCTTCAGCCTTTGATTTTGATCGGTAAGATGGTTGTGGATCAGTTTCCGTGAGAAGTTTTGTTGGTTTGCCTACACTGGAGATAAATTCTGAATAAATCCAACCCTGGATTCTTGTGGTGTTGATCAGGTCAATTCGTGGTTAGCTTGAAGAGAGACAACCAGTCAAGTTTAATTAGTTGAGTAAAACCGGTAAGCTTCAGCTTCTTGATTCAGCCATGTTTTGATGAGAACCAATTGATGTATGTTGGTTAACCTGTCAGGATCAGTTGTCTAAGGTCTTGTTCTCTTCAGTCTTGGTTGGTTTATGATTTAATCAGTCTCATAGAACCAGTAGACGAACTGTTAAGAATTATGGGAATTAAACAGAACTGATTTGATCTTGTTTAGAACTGAATTGAGCTGAGTATATTCTGATCTGATCTGAGCGGAGCTGTCTATGGTCTGAAATTGTCTTGAACTGATGTCGTCTGAGTATAACCGAGTTAAGCTGTTGAGAACTGATTAGAACCGGAGTTAGCTGAGCATGAACTAAGCTGATATGAACCGAGTTAAATTGTTAAAGCTTGAACCGAGCTGAACATGGTATCAATCTGTCTTGAACCGAACTGATATGAGAGAACTGAACTGAAATGTTATGAACTGAGTTGAGTTTCTTCTTGAACCAAACTACTGAAACTTATGTTCCAACTGTTATGTTTTGAATTCAGATGGCCAAGGAGAGTATTCGGATCAGCCGGATCCTTGTGATGGTTCTGAACCGAGAGTGATCCAAAAGTGAAGTGTGATTAGCTTGAGCTCGAGTCTAGTCTTCCTTAAGAATGAGTAAAGGTGAGTCTAGATAGATGATGAATGAATTATGAATGAGTATGCATGATTGCATATTGAATATGGTTGATTAATTAAGAATTAATCATGAATTAATTAAGGAATAATCATTGATTAATTAAGGATTAATCATGGATTAATTAAGGAATAATTATGGTTTGATTGATTAAGTATTATTCCTTAATCTATATTTATATATGAAGTATTTATCTAGTTTAAATACTTAAGAATAAGCAAGAATAATTCTTTGAGGTTATCCCGAGCCTTAGTACTTGTTCTCAAGTACTAATCTATAAGTATTCTATTAATAAGTGTGAATCATGTGAAGTCTTATTGTATACTCACTCTCCCGAAAGTCCCGCATTGCCGTGAATTGATCCTGCGATATGGATCAAGGTCATGAAGACACGATGATGGGGTCGCACCCTGGAGGCCGTGTAACTGCATGCAGCGTTGGATGTTCTATCTTGGAATATCTGATGGAGATGATGGTTATATTTATTCCCCGTTAAGCTCGGTTAGCCTTGGTGGTTTTCCGGGTTTAGCATATATATATATATATTAAGAGTATGAGTGATTGGCGGGTATCGTGGAGGTGATGTTTAAGATAGATTCACATGGATGGATTGAGAGGGCTTATATTAATTTTGGAATATAATTCCACTGCATTCAAATGGTATCGATTGCTCGGGATACTATTGATATGTGTTTGGGTGTGGGATTAGACTCACTGAGTAAACTAGTTACTCATGACTCATTTGATATGCAGGTAACCAGTAGGTGGGAAGCTAACGATAAGGAGATGGATGGTTTCACTAAAAGAATCCTCAGAATCCCAATTGAAAAAGCTTTTAATGAAGCTTACTTCACACACCGGTTGTGGATGTTCTTCAAAGAAACAAAGGTAACTGAGTGAGGAGGACATTAGGAGAATGTTTCATCAAGTCAGAGAGATCCACAGTACCATGCGTACACCGGTTGTGGATGTTCTTCAGAGAAACAAAGGTAACTGAGTGAGGAGGACAAGATCACATTGTCGAAGAAGAGTGATCCAGGGAAGTTTGCAATACCATGCGTAGTCAAGGGTGTTGAATTTCCCCATTCGATGTGTGACACAGGAGCATCAGTTAGTATCCTCCCTAGGATTATGGCAGACCATCTTGGTTTGACCATCACCTTTGTGGATCTTTCAGAAAAACGATCAGGAGGTATCATAAGAGATCTGGAGGTACAGATTGGTAATGCCCTTGTCCCGGTAGATTTTCATGTCCTAGACATCGAGCTTAACTGGAACTCTTCACTTCTGCTTGGAAGATCTTTCCTAGCTACAGTAGGAGCTGTATGTGACATGAACGAAAACAAATTGTGTCTGACGCTGATAGACCCCAACATCGACTACGACCCTATCCAACCTAAGATAAAAATTATTAATTATGTGGATTACAGGAAAGAACTTGGCTTCATTGGCGCATGCCATTGTGGAGCAGAGTACGAATCAGAGTACTCGGAATCGATCGACACCCACACCTTTCCATCGATCGATTCCAACGATCGATTCCAATGAGTCAACAATAACCGATGACCGCAACAACTCGTCGCTTGTTGCGGTCAGCAATTCAGCAGCTGAACCAGAGGTCGAGCCAACACCCTACTCAACCAGCCAAGGCACCAACCAGGATATATGTTCACTAAAAATGCCATATCTTACAAACCAGGAGGGTTTAAATCACGATTCTAATTTTGATGGATTCTACACTCAAAAAGTAGTCCAGGCCAATTGGAATTGGGCCAATATAATCACGGAGCAAGAAGTTAAGAATTTTACAATTCAGAGGTTTCTCAACCCGTCTATCTGCGAGTACCCGACCTTAGAAGAAGATTCAAGCTCCATTAAGGAGCGGCCTGAAGCAAAGCCCATCATAGGAGTCAAGAGGCGTTTATCACCTTTCCAAAAAGCCCAAGATCAGGAGAAATGACCACGGAATATGAAGTTATGATCCAATCTCCAAAACCGGTCAAACCAGTTCTACACTTGCCCCAATTGGAAGCTAACCGGTTCAATCAGCTTCAAACCGGACATTGGCGATCAGGAGACCATTTCAACCAATCAGGAGGTCTTCCAGAAGTCCTTAGCTGCACCATAACCCAGGAGATCAGTCGGTTCAATGGAGAATCACTTAAATCCAACCGGAGCTATTTATGGAAAGATTGGACAATCTTTCGGTTTGATCCATTCCAAGCAATTCCAGTCCAACCAGGAGAACCAGACGACGTCTAGAATAAACAAAGACATCCAGGAGACATTATACATGGGCCGGAAGAGCTCTACAACTTCATCCCATGCACCAGCCCACATAGGAATAAGAAGATCCTCATTATCACCAAACTGCCTTATTTGGAGCCTCTTTCATTCAAACTCCAACAGCTCTTTTTATACCAAGGCAAGGACGAGATCAGCATCTACCAAGCAGTCAAGAAAGTTCCCAGGAAGCTTAGTTATCCCCTAAAACCGTCCGGTTCAAGAAATGTCAGATTCTTTACTTGGAGCCAAAATCCCACAAAAGGCTCCAACGGCTAGTTTCCGATTTCTTGCTTAGTTTAGATTTGTTTCCTTTCTTTTCTTTTGTGAACGTTTAGAGTCTTGTATCTGAGCATTATATAAGCTCATTGTCGTCCATTGTAAAGAGTACCCTCAATCACCAAGTTAATAAAAAGTTTATTCAGTTTTTATCAAATATGATTCATAAAAAAACTCATAAAAATAACTCTCTTTTGTTTCAGGAACCAGATCGGCCATCTCCCTCTCCATCGCGTCCGTCTAACCACTCCATAGCCGTCCGTCCGTCCTGTCCAGTCCGAGTTCTTGAACCACAGTCCGTCCATTTGAGTAGCCTGAATCCCAGCCTGTAACATCACTCGACGTTGATCAGCCGGTTGACCATTTCGCTCCACCTATAATTTACTGCTATAATTTATTTTATTTTTATAAAAGGAATTTTAATAAATTATGCTTAGATATCTAACCAATCTTTAGCACCATTTTAGATTTACTAATTGTAGATAGCACTATAGATGCTAAAGCAGATCAACCTATCAACTACACACTTGCTTTGACCGTATGAAGTAACCAAAGCTGATTTCTAACACTGAACCTGACATAACCGGTTGTCTTGGGGCTTGGTATACATGGGATCGGATTCTTCAGACATGTCTGGAAGGTAACGCCTTGTGTAGATTATTTATCACATTTTCTCTCTCTAAATTTCGACCCTAGATTAGTTAGAGATTTATATTTTAAAAAAAAAGGATCTATTGTTTACTTAGGTTGAGTCTGAACAGGACTTGGTGGCTAAAACCATTAAGGCTTGATTCATAAAGACTCCAATAAAAGAGTTCGAAACGGGACTTGGAGGCGGCAATCTTCAAGGCTCGCTTTCGCAAAGAACTCTTGGATATAGGTCAAAAAGAAGTAAACAGAGCTTGGAGGCAACCACCATTAAGTTTTGATTCATGGAAGCCTATCAAATCTTGGTCACTGATCCTGCAATGGAAGCAGACTTTGACTCAAGAGAGAAAATTAGAGAGAGAGAAATTATGAACTAACTTTTACCTGCAGCTCCAGATACTTGTCTGAAATCCTTGCATCCTATGATCGATACTTCCAAGGTAAAGCATTCACTTTATATTTATGCAAAGAAATGAAGTCAGTAGAGGGGATGTCAGTAGAGGGGATGTCAGACGTGAATTGATGAGTTGTGTTATGTTAGAAATGGTTGCTAGGTTAGGATATTGCATAGTGTGCTTCTGTGATGTAGTTGCAAAATTGTTGAGGAAAAGATTTCTATGCTTTAAAATCTGTAGTCCCTAATATTTTCAAACCTCTTTCAGAGAGACTGTCTGTATGTTTTGCTTGAGGACAAGCAAAAGGGTAAGTCTGGGGGAGTTGATATACCTTGGATTTGACATGTTTTCATCCATGGTATATAGATGTTTTACTATAAATATTTCTATGTTTTCTATTCTTCTAGGTATGTTTTCAGGTTCAGTGCATTTTGGAGTAAAGCTATGACTTTGGAGCATTTTGGAGCTTAAAGGACATTTCTTCCGAGCTGACCATGTAGAGGTCGACGAGAGGAAGAACAATCGATCGATGTGCATCAGTGCTGTCGATCGACACCAAGATATGCCTCGACAAATGAAGATTAATATCGATCGATGTACACAAGTACCATCGATCGATGTCGAGACAGTGGACATGCGACATTTTTGATCCAGCGGACTTGAAGCCCAAGTCCAAGCCAAATTACGAAAATGCCCTGATGATTTTTTAACCTAGTAGATTATATACTGCCTAAGTGTTTTGACGATTATATACTGCCTAAGTGTTTTGACGGCAGAGAGAGCTTTTTGTTACAGTTTTACTTTGAGAGAGAGAGAGAGAGAGAGAGAGAGTTTTGGAGAGAAGATCACTTGTGATTGGAACTCCTTGTTTTCATTTCTTTTCATCTATACTATGAATTCCCATTTCTTCATTGTCATGAATTGTTTTGCTATGTCTGAGTAGTTCATTTATTAGATCCAGGGTTCAGATAGGTTTGTGGGATTAACCCCAAACTATAGATCTGCCTTGTTGTGATATTCATGATAGATTTGTATTCATTGCTTGTTTTATTCTTGCTAACTAGAACATGATCATAGGATTGCATACTCAAGCACCCTTGTTATCCCATCCTGACATCTATCTATCATATTAGGACTGCTATAGAGGGCTAACCGCCAATTTAGTATCTTAATAAGGCATATCATACTCGCACATAGGCCTGACTAGAACCCGTCGATCGATGTCCTCAACTGACTATCGGTCGACGTAGGCAAAGGTGTATCGGTCGACGTCCCAATAGGACCGTCGATCGATACTCTTTCGTTGTCAACATACTAACCGTTGAGACACGAGATCTAGCCTGTTAACCAGTGAAACATGCGACAGCTGATCACTGAGTTAAGCGGTTGAGCTCTAACATATCATGCATGCAACAAATAGGCATCTATAAGTATTATAATCTCCAACACCTGAATAGTGGCCCTGCATCTAATATCATTTCCAATCAAGTTACATTTACTATTTACTTCGCTTGTTACTATTGCTATTTCATTTAAACATTTACAACTCTTAGAATTAATAAACACTAGATTTAATTGTTCCCTAGCTCCTTGTTGATTTGATCCCTAAGTACTACATCTGAACCTCTTTTGATGAGAGTAACACTCCTTAGGGTAATTTGAGTGGTATCAGTCAGCGGGATAAACGACAAAGTGGCCATCGACGCACTCAGAAAGATGCTCTGGTACAAGTCGAAATTCAAAAAATGGATAACCCTGGACAAACCGCGGACGATCCAGGACGCCCTCCACAAGGCAACGGACTACATCATAATCGAGGAAGAAACGAAAGTTTTGTCGCAAAAACATAAGTTGGCAAGACCATCCTCGAAAGACGTAGATCCGAAAGCAAAAAACAAGAACTCTCGTAACGACAAGTATGTCCATTACGAGGAGGAAGATCTCCAATGAGTGCAAAATTATGCGATCAATTCGGACCAAGGCCGAACCACGGGTAATACGTGGACCCGCAATCAAGGATATGACGAAAACACCTTCTTCGAGTTCCACCAGTCCCGAGGACACTCCACGACTAACTGCAAAGCTGCTGGCTGGCCGCGAAGCTACTCGCTGGAGAGCTCTCGGACGTAACAAGCGTGAAAGATCTCATCCTCGATTCCGATCGCCCTCCAAAGACGGATAGAAATCAGCCCGCTGAAAAATCCCCTCAACGAAATCAACCCGGGGATAAATGCGGCAGAAGGCTAGACGACAAGGGGAATGATAACAATCATCGCAGAGTCAACATGATCATCAGAAAAACGCAATACTGCAACGATACTGTTTCGGCCATCAAGGCTTACCAGCGGAAGGCATAGTCGAGTGCAAACTGGCCTACATGGTCTCCTCCTCGAGATGGCCAAAATTGCTCGATCACCTTCACAAAGGAGGAAGCTTGCGGCATCGATCAAATGCAATCCGCTCGTCAGAGATCTCGTCATACGAGATCTGGAAGTCGGGAGAGTACTCATCGACATGGGAAGCACGGTCAATGTAATCTTCCGCGACACTCTCAATCGAATGAGCATCGAACTCGAGGAAGAAACCACTCACGGGTTTTTCGGGTGAAGTGTCGATGACTCTCGGATCAATCCAGCTTCCAGTCATGGAGAAGGAGATCACGAAAATCGTCGAGTTCGCGGTAGTCGACCATCTCGCTATCTTCAACGTGATCATGGGAACCCCATGGCTCAATGCCATGCAAGCAGTTCCGTCCATGTACCACCTGGGTGTCAAATTCCCAACACCAAGCGGAGTCGCGGCTATCTGGGGATGTCAAAAACGGTCGCGGCTATGCTTTCTCGCACAGCACAAGTTAAGGCAAATCGCGACTTCTGCAACAACAAATCGCAAACGCACAAAGATAGATCAATCTTTGGCCAAAAACGCCCCAAGGAAAGACGATTTAACATCGTCTGCCGACGAAAACGCCTCGGACGTCGAAACTCAACACGAGTCCGAAGTCGACGCTACAACTCAACCAGAACATCCGGAAAAGAGCATTGACCCGACCACGATCGTCATGATCAAGGCGGTCAGCACGACGACAACCGCCGAGTAAAAAACGCTCGCAGCATGAAACAGAACTACGAGATGGCTTGATCCTCGAAAGAGGTACGTAGGCAGCTCTTTGAAAGACGAGTTCAGCTATCCCCCTCTCTAAAAAGGGGGGGGGGAGTGGGTGCGTATACTCGTATACTCCCACATAGGAAAAAATGCATTATTGTAACCGAGGTTTTAGAAGTTTCAAAAACTTCTAATACAATTTACATTGCTTTTTTTTATCGAAAACTCTTACGCTTCAGTTAACGCGAAAAACTTCACAACACGCCTAGAAACATTAAGACTCTTGTCAGCGGCCTCATCCGGCCCATAATCGCAAAACGATCATCCTTCAACACTTAAGATACACGTATAGTCCTCGAAACAACTGCGAGACGTCGCAAAATCAAAATTTGAGATAATACTAACAAATTGTCCGAACGCGACCACTAAAACCTTGAACCCCGTTCGTCGATTGGTCTTGACAAACACGTCAGCCGTCTTAAACAAATGCAACTCGATCACTCTTTTGATCTTCAAACGTCCAACGCAAGGACGAAAGAGCGCTACAACAAAAATCTGAAATTTTGGTTTAACACTTTCAGTTGACTTAAAAACTCTCTGAGAGGATGCTCGATTCATACCATACAAGTCGTATAAGCCGAGAACCTATCACGGACTTTAAATCGGTACGGATCAGGAAGAAATCGCAACAGGAAAAACGATAGCCGACTAGTCACCGCACAAACCTTAAACCAAAAGTAAACCTAGGTCTTGCCCTAAACCCATCGCATTGGTCTCAGACATCTCAAGACATAATATCTAAATGATACGAGATCCTAAATCATGTCTCTCCGTTCACATCTCAATGTTCCCGAAAATCGTAAGAATAGGTAATTTTTACGAAAAGTCACGAACGAACCGACAGATTGAACGTCTCAACGAAATTAAATATGAGACGACAACTCATATTTAATTCGAACTTGATCAAAACGATTCGAAATAAAATATCCATCATATATATAAAAACCGCGTAAAGCGGTAGGGATTCAAAGCCACCAACGACAGTCCCGGTAAACGATAAAACGGCCAAAACAGGCCCATACAATCTCTCGAAATAAAGGCCACATGCGGCCACAAACGTAGAACAGATAAAAAAACACCTCCCTCTCAATGATCACTCCACCTTTCAAGGTCTAAACTAAAAGTCCCCGGACAACAAAGCTCTAAACGCATCCGCAGGACGATTGACTTCCTCGCTATCATCGGAAAACCCGGTCGCGACCTCCTCAGTATCAATGGAAACCGGGATGGGATCCTAGAATCCCTGAATCCTCCCGTCAATCGAAGGAATGAGTGCCTCAGCGTGAGCATGTTCGTCCATGCCGCCCTTCATCAAACTCATTTCCTTCTCGAAAACGTAGTCATCGGCTCGTGTTTTCCACAGACTTCAGACTGAACCACGGCACTCACGGAAGTCGCCCACCGAGGTAAAGGCGTCCTTGAGGTTCCCATACTGGACCTGGAATTGAGAGGCACGAGTCTTCATCACCTCGATGATCTCCCTCTTGCCCTTCCTTTCCACCTTGTGGACAGCCCTCGCATGATCACGAGCAAGTAGCGCGTCTCGCTCCAACATTTCGCCTTGAAAGCGAGGGAGATCTCGTTCCGCTTTCTCCGCTTTAAAGCGATAGACCATGGCTTCCCTATGGCTCGCCTCAATGGCCAAACCAAGCAAGTTAAGGCCTTGCGAAACCGATTAACACGTTATAAGCGGAAAAAGAAACTCCTAGGCAATCGCCAAAATTCTCAAAAAAAAAACTAACCCCGTTGATGATGCGAGACCCTTTGGCGATGATTTTCGGCCTCCCTGATTTATTCGCAGGCGGAGGAGCATCAAAGCCCGAGGGTAGACCAGCAAAGAAATCATCGAAGCCCGGAATAGGAACCTCGCTAGTACCGCTTCCATCGCCGTAAGCAAGGTCTGGATCCCATCCTGGAAGCATAGAATCGTCCATCGAAAACTCTATGTCACCAAGATCAATATCTTTCCCCTTCAAAGAGTTCCACCCCTTCGCAACAGTGGGGGCAGCGTCGGGACTCTGATCATCATGCTCGGAGTCGCTCCCTGTTTCCACAGGACCTGGATGCACAAACCTCAATGCCTTCTGAACTTGCTTCGGCGTAAAAGAAGTCCAGAAAAACGGACCGTTCCTGAGAAGATCCCTCACTTCGATGATATCCTCGGGGAACGGAGCAAGCAGGTTGATGAAGGGACGGTCATTCGGCAACCTCCGGAACAGTGGGATACAACTCTCTTCGACAGACGCAGCGTCTATACGAACGAAGTAGAAAAACTTCTTCCACAAGTTGAAGTTGGAGATGAACCTCTTAACCACCGACATAAAGCTCCGAGGGACCAGACTATACTTGTCCGTATCCTTCACGAGCTGTAGCCTCAAAAGCGCTTCAAAGTGATCAATGGTAAGGGAGAGACCATGCTCGTAGCTCAGGATCAGGATTCCAATGAGGTGCTGAATGGCAAGGGGGTTCAGCTGGCTTATTGCCACCTCGAAACGGTCCAACACGCGGATGATAATTTCAGGAATCGGGAACCACAAGCGACAACGCACTACGAACGCTTCGTAACAAGTAATGTAACCCTCTGGGGGGCTACTAGCGCGCTCCCCTTGACGAGGAACCCGGAATTCCACCGCATCAGGAATGTGGTAGAACGACCGCATGATCTCGAGAAACTCGTCGGTACTCCTGCTTGGAGCACCTTCCTCGACTGAACGATGGGTCAGAACCGGGAACAACTTCTCTTTGGGAGGAGTGATCGAACCGTAATGCGCAACCCACCATGCCTCATTCTCGGTTGGGTCTACCGAATGAGGCACGAACTCTATCTTCGGAACAAGGAGCTCTTCATGAACGCTTGCGGACGAAGATCATTTCTTTGAAACCCTTTTCTTACTCGACATTTTGTTTTTCTCTTTTGGGAAACTAGAAGAAAAGGATAGAGAGAAAGAAAGAATTTTTTTCTTAAGGAAAATCTTTATGAGAACAAGCAAGTGAAAAAATTGTGAAGAAGTTACCTTCCTTCTTATAGGCATGAGGAATTACTATTTACTTGCAGATTTTCGGACACAAACTTCGCCCAAATACACCAATCTCGTCCGAACTCGCCATACCGCGCATTAGAATCTCGCTCGAAACCCACGATTCTAACGGGCTGGGGGGCTAACTGTTGGGGTCGAAAGCGGTTACGACAAATTTAACGTCCAAATTTCCGCAATATACAAGTATGACACTCCGCAACATAGCTTTTCGAGATGAAGTTCCATCTAGGATTCCATTTAAATCAAACATAAGCCATCGGAAACATACCCAAACCAATTACGGATAGGTTCGAGTATGACAATCGGAACACGGACAAACCAAACTCGGTCATTGCACAACTACCGCACATGCACGCTATCCGGTCGCTACGTAGCAACCGAGCTTGAGACAAGCTCGGTCGCTACGTAGCGACTGAGCATCTGTCCCGCTCGGTCGCTACATAGCGACCGAGCGTCCGTCCCGCTCGGTCGCTACGTATCGACCAAGCTCGAGCCAAAGCTCGGTCGCTACGTAGCGACCAAGCTCTTCCGAAACGTCGATACAACACCAGTCCATGCATTCTCGTCTATCCTTCGATGCTATCTCCCAAAGACCGTAGCGAACTCAGTTCATGTTTTCCGCCATTCTAAATCATCGATCAAACTTTGCTGTAAAAACCGCGGAAAGTTTGTTCTTTATCGAAAGAAGTCGCAATAAACGTTTAGAGTCGGAAGACGGCCCAAAGGGACCTAAAACAGGACTCGAGGCCCATCCTACGATTTCTTAACAAAAGCCTGTAAACCGTAGGACGGTTTAAGCTTAGCGCGCAAGGAAGGATAAATGTCAAGTTTCTGCGGATAAATACGAAATTTTGAAGATAATTACGAAGATCGGAAAAAATGAAATATCTCCATTTTATGCTATGACGGATTAAGGGCAGAAGAGTAAAAGCGTAAAAGCGTAAACTGACCTTGGAGCGAGTATATAAGGAGTCCTAGGCGAGAGGCATGAGGGAGAATTTTCCAGAGCAAACTTAGCACTTAGAGCAATTTAGGCATATTTCCGTTTTTTTTTATTCGAGCTGCGACTCAATTAGGTTACTGCCGTCTTAGGGTTTTAGAACTAGGAATCTCGCCGACAGCTCTCGTAGCCCAGGCTATTACCTTGTTGTAACGCTCAAACGCGAATTCAGAATAAGATCTACTTTGCTCTCTTTTTGATTTCTTATACTTTATCGTTGTTATTCTCGTGTTATGATTGCTTGGCGTGTGGTATTAGCAGATATCCGGCACCTCTGGGAAATTAGGGTTTTCCTAGTTTCCTTATTTAAACGGAAATCGACAGTGCAAATTTTGGTTCCCACAGTGACGATGGCGGTGGATGAGCAAGACAATCCTTCAGAATTTACCCCAAGAGAAGCCGAGCTTCAACGACAGATCGACGTACTGCAGAGCCAATTAACCGACTTGCACAAGGCTCAGGAAACAACCGAAAATCCAGAGCTTTCCTCCAAGGTTCAGACCCTGAAGGAAAACCTTGGTGAACACTCCAAACAGCTGGAGTTAAACGCCGAGAAACTCAACCAACTACAGACGGAGAACGCTGCACTCCGAGACCAGAACAAAGCTCCCAACACGGCAAACAACAAGAAGCGTTGCTTCAACACTCGGGTTCGACCTATGGGAAGCCTGAGCACTCCCAACACCGAAGAAGGCACCACTAACGCAACTCCTGCATCCAGAGCAGCCAGGGCAACACGAGAAGGGATCAAGGATCACCAGATCCATAACCTAGAGGAAAGTGATTCCGAACCTGAACCCGAGAAAGAAGAACCCGAGAAGATGGCAGCCGAGTCTTCCATAACCACCTATCTGGAGCAGATGTTTTCCAAGAGGTTCGACGCCATGCAATCCATGGTGGAACGTCTACCAGGAGTAGCTCACCCAATCCAGAGGAGCAACCCCCGACTCGTACACAGATACTCCCTTCGCGGAGGAGATCGCCTCAGTCGAGATGTGTAAAGGGTTTGGCTCCACTCTAATTGGACCCGCCTTGCAATGGTATATCAATCTCCCTACCAGGTCCATCTCTTCTTTTGCCGGCCTGAGCGAGAAGTTCGTAGAACAATTCGCGAGTAGCAGGAGCCTGGAGAAGACTTCAGACGGTCTCTACGAGATCCTCCAGCATCAAGTAGAACCCCTGCGGGACTACATAGCCCGTTTCAATCAAGAGAAGGTAGCGGTCCCTGAATGCAGCATCCCTACCGCAATCTCTGCCTTCAAGAGAGGCCTGCTTCTAGACGGAGGGCTCTACAAAGAGCTAACCATGTACCCTTGAAAAACCATGGAGGATGTGCTATTCCGAGTGTGGGCACAGGTGAAGTGGGACGAGGACGTCGCTAGCCACGCCAAGGCTCAACCCAAACAGGATCAGAGGTCCACCCGATCAGACCAGGGAGACCGAGAAGAAAGATCCTCCCAAAAGGGATCCAAGGACTCCGAAAGCAGGAACCAAGGCAGGTTCCAATACCGGCCATTAGAAAAAGAAGAGGGGATGTATGTGTCTACCTGGCCCGATATCTCCCATCTCTCAATATCCATACCAGAGCTGGTCAACACGCTGAGGCAGATGGGCCAACAGGTAAAGTTGCCCCCAAAGATGATAGCACCTGACTCATTCCGGAACCTGGGATTCTAGTGCGACTTCCATCGCGATCATGGCCACAAAACTGAAGACTGCGTCGCCCTGAAGATCGAGGTCAACGAACTGCTCCAAAAGAGGCATCTCCGAGAATTCCTTTCAGAGAAAGCCAAGGCTCATCTTAGCAAAGAAGCATCAGGAAAATCCAAAGGAGACGCGCCAAGCTCACCACCTCTCCAGGACCGGGTGATTCATGTCATCTCAGGAGGCTCTGAAGTAAGTGGCGTGAGTCATGCAGCTGCGAAGAAGAACACCCGTAATGCTAAACACGGCCTGGAGACTTGTGGGAACCGAAATTCACATTGTCGATTTCCGTTTAAATAAGGAAAATAGGAGCACCCTAATTTCCCAGAGGTCCCGGATATCTGCTAATACCACATGCTAAGCAATCAGAACATGGGATAACAACGATAAAGTATAAAAACCGAAAAAGTAGAACAAAGTAGATCTTATTCCGAATCTGCGTTTGAGCGTTACAAGAAGGTAAGAGCCTGGGCTTCGAGAGATTTCAGCGAGATTCCTAGTTCTAAAATTCTAAGACGACAACAACCTAATTGAGTCGCAGCTCGAATAACAAAAAACGGAAAATTGCCTAAACTACTATAAGTGCTAATTTGCTGTGAAAAAGTTATCTTCCTGCCTCTCGCCTAGGACTCCTTATATACTCACTCCTAGGTCGGTTTACGCTTTTCCTCTTCTGCCCTTAAGCCGTCATAGCTTAAAAATGGAGATATTTTATTTTTCCCGATCTTTGTAATTATCTTCCAAAACTTCATATTTATCCGCGGAAACTTGACATTTATCTTTCCTTGCGAACCAAGCATAAATCATCATACGGCTTATGGGCTGTTGGTTAAGAAATCATAAGTGGGCTTCAAGTCACGTCTTAGGTCTCTTTGGGCCGTCTTTTGACTCGAAACGTTTATTACGGTTTCTTCGATAAAAACTAACTTTCTGTGCTTTTTATCATAAAGTTTGATCGATGACTTCGAGTGACGAGAAACATGAAATGGTTCAGCTACGGTCTTCGGGAGATAGCATTAAAGAGTAGACGAGAATGCATGGATTCGCGTCGTATCGATGTTTTGAGAAAGCTCGATTGCTTCGTAACGATCGAAACGTTCATGTGCTCGGTCACTACGTACTGACCAAGCTAGGTTCCAAGCTCGGTCGCTACGTACGCGTGTTCAGTCGCTACGTACGCATGCTCGGTCGCTACGTAGCGACCGAGCTTGGCTTGGGCTCGGTCGCTACGTAGCGACAGAGCTTTGGCTCGAGCTCAGTCGCTACGTAGCGACCGAGCTGTGTGCATGCTTGGTCGCCGCGTATCGATCGAGCTTGGCTTGTCTGCGGTCCGATTGCCATACTCGAGCTTGGTCGCAGCCGATTTGGATACATGTCTGTTGCCTTCGGACAATCAGTATTTAGGGTTCGATTATGATTGAACAAAATTTTACCGCAAGGCTCTTCGTAAAGATTTCTTTACGAAGATTACTTTTCGTAAAACGTTCATGCTGATTTTTACGGACTTTCAGACATTGATTCCGTCGTGACCGATTTTGACCCCAACAGTTAGCCCCCCAGCTCGTTATAACCATGAGCTTATAGCGTGAGGTTCTAGCGAGTGGCTTGGCAAGTTAGGCGAATTAATGGTTGTAAAGGTCCGTGGTAAGTGGTCTTCTCGCTCTTCTAAATGTAGAACGCGGTAAGATTGGGGCTGCGCCTTATGACGGCTGCCTACGTACCCTTGTTGAAGGGATCAAGCCTTTCGTAGTTTGTCTTGGAGTTTAGGTTTTTATGACAAGTTTTCAAGCGAGACCTTTTGCGGTCTAGTTTATATGTAGAAGTTATCAGGCGTGTTGCTGCCAATGGCATTTTATATGGGCGTAGAGGGGAGACTACGAGTTGTCATCTCGTTAATCTAACTCTGTGTGAACTACTATATATGTGATCTGTTTCAAGAGTTTTCCGCAATGTGTAACCTTGCGGGATTTCTGAAGTTGCTCGAATATTGGCCAAGAGACAAATTTTGGGATTTCGTATCAGGGTGTTTGATACTATGCCTAGAGATGTTATAGACCAGTGCACTGGGTTTTGGGCAAGACCTAGGTCTAATCACAGTTTTAGGGGGTGCGATGACTACTTCGACTTACGTTTCCCGTATCGTTTTCGACCTGATTCCATCCTGCTTTAAAGTCCGTGATATGTTCTCGGCTTACGTGACTTGAATGGTAGGAATCGAGCATCTCTTCGAGGACAATTTTTAAGTCTCCCGAAAGTGCTGACCAAAATTTCGGATTATTTTTTATGTAGCGCTATATACCCTTGTGTCGGGTGTACGAGAGCTATCTCTAAGAGATGGCTAAGTCTGTTTAGGATGTTAAGAGTTTGTTGTGATCAGAAACAAACGTATCGGTAGATATTACCCTTTTTGAGTCTTCACGAAGAATATGTTTTGAGAATATGTTAGTGCGTATGACTGTCTGGTCTTCCAAGAAGGTGTTTTTATAGAGGAATGAAATTTCGTCGAAGAATGAATCTTCAGGCGTCTGCGACGTCTTGCGATGCTGAAGATTTGTTATTCTTTCGTATGCCGCATTTCGTGCTTGAAATGTTCGTGGGCTTGAAGATGTTTCGCGATGTTGCAAGGGTTTAGTCTTAGCCTTGCGTTTGAGAAACATTCTGGTTTGACTACGGATGTTTGCAGCCAAAGTTGTTGATCATGTTTGGATGCTAATAAATTGATTTGCGATCGAGGAATTAGGACTGAGGTGTCGCGTAAATTTGTCCATGGGAAGAAGTGTTTTCCTTCATAATGCTTTTTGAAGTGTTGACCTTCTGAGGTATATTTCGTGCATTTTTTAGGATGTTTCATATAGCTCTAGAAGCTTTTTACGAATTTTTTCCTTATATGCCGCGTATTATGGGAAAAACTTTGCGGGCTTAGACTGAATTGTATAGCGTATTGAACTTGGCCAATTTTTGAAAAGTTTAGATTTTCCGTTAACCGTTTGGTTGTTAGGACAGAGTTTCGTTACGAAGCATTTATCATATGATTTCCGACTGTGGGCTATACGATAATTGTTCTCTTAATAGTCACATGACGTTTTTAGACAAATCGTAGATTGTCGTTTAGTCGTTAAGTGATGGAGCAATGGTTTCTCAAATAGTTTGGCTTGGTGAGAAGGATGTGTTCACTCAGAGAGCTAAGACCATCTCCAATGTATTTTTCTATTTTTATCTCTAAAATAGAGGAACTCTATAATAGAGGTGGGTTTTACTCCAATGTATTTCTCTAAAATAGAGAACTCTACATATAGAGCAAAATATAGAGGAATGTTATTTCTTCCTCTATAAATAGAGGAGAAAATAGCAATCTCTATTTTAGAGGCAAAAATAGAGAGGGGTTGGAGTGGTTTTGCCTCTAAATGCTATTATAAAGGTAGAAATAGAGGTGGGTTGGAGATGCTCTAAGGATGTTGTAGGTCAAGGTGGTACTTTAACATTTAAGGTCATGTTAGTTTACACTCGTCCTTTATAGGTGATGGCAAATATTGGTTTGGACCTTTAGTGGAAGGCGTAACTGACCGATGGCCAAAAAGCGCTTGTCGAGATTGATAGGCCAAGTTCGTCGGGGTTATCCGTGCTAATATGGCCGATAGTCGTAGAAAACGATTCTCCGCTCTAGGTTTCAGTTATACGACGAATATTTCGTATAATATGACCTATAGTCTTATGACAATTGAGTCTTTTTGCCTGAGGAAGACGAAGCCCAAGAGGTTTGCTATACAAGACATACTTCTTCATAAGGCATGTTATGTTAACTTTAGAAAGTTTTTTCGTAAGACTTGGTCTGATTGTACGAAGGATTTTTTGTGTAAGTAATGGGGACCGGTTTTACGAAGGTTGTAAATTGGTGATACGTATACATATGTCATAGTAGCGTTGTTTCTGCGGGTTTTACAAGAAACATTTCTGCTGTGATTTCGATCTTAGGTCAAAGTTGCTTGGAGTTACTCATGGAGTGTTACCGAAGCTTATTTCATTACGATTTAGTCGCAGAACGTTTTTCATAGGTTTTTTGAGCGGATTCTCATGACACATTCGTTTCTGGAATGAATTGGTCAACCAGAGGTGGATCTAGCTAACCATCGGGAGGAAAGTGTTTCTTTTAATGTGCACGATGCTACATCTATTCTCGAGTTTTCTTCGTCGCAAATGTTTTTGATGCTTTTCCGTGACTCACTTGGTACAACGGAAACTGAAAGAAATGCTTTGGTGAATGAAGATTTCTCGTAGAAAATTTTTAAACAAAAATGGCTTTCTAAGCCAGAAAAGGGTTCAATACTTTGGCTAATCGTCGAGTTTCAGTTTGATATTGATACAGGTTTTCTGTACGCATGATTGCGACAAGAAATGATGTATAGTCTTTGAGATTATGTTTGTGATCGTCTGGAAATGTTGCTAGCGTTTAGACAAAATTTAGATTGTCGTTTGCCTATTTGGGACGATTTGCTTTGACAAAATCGTTTTCTTGACGATTTGCAAAAGTTATTTGAAGTTTGGGAGTATACGTGTATAGTATACGTACCTACTCCCCTTTTTGTTTTTTTTTACAGAAGAAAACAGTTGAACCGATACTTTGAAGGGTTGTGTATGTTTCTTCTTCTGAGGTTTGGAATGATCGATAATCCGAGACGATTTAAAGACAACGCTTGGACTGTGATTTGGTTGTTTCCATGTTGACGACTTGGAATATGTCGGTTCCGAGAAAATTGCCAGAAACGAATCGGTTTTAAGACGACGTTGATGTCTCTAGTTTTTCTCTCCTTAGGGAGCGAGCTTGTTATGCATGGCGATCGTTTCTTTATTTTCGGAGAGTTTAGATCGGTTTGTAAGATCTGGATGAACAGTTATGGAACGATATATCGAGACAGGAAAAATCACCTAAGACTTAGTTCGCTAGACTATCCACCTAGGTTTTACGTTCCCTAAAGTTCTATGGCAGTCTCAAAGGCGTTTTTATTTCATAGTAATTTCCTACGAAAATTCCAAGTCTGATTTCTAAAATTTCAAGTCGGAAATACCTTAGTTCTCTCGAAGATGCAGTTTTGTCTCTTCTCAGTTTTGCTTGCTCATTTCCCCTTCCTCTTCTCGTGTATGTTCGCCATTTTTTGATATTGGTGTTTATCCTTTGAAACTTGACATTTATCTTCCGAACTTCACTGTTATCTTCTCCTTAGATACGATGTCAATTTTAATAAAAAGGTTCAACGTAATCGTATAGTTGAGGCGGCTAAGGTGTTAAGTTAACCGTTGCTGTTTTATACGATTAATCTGAATCCATGCGAGAAAACAAGTCTTTGCGGTTTTTTTTATCGTAAATTTTCAATGGTAACTCTAATCGAGATGAAACAAGGGACGTTTCGATCGAGATATGAAGGAGAACACAAAGATGGAGGTAAGGGAGAGTAGGAGCAAGCGAAGGAGTTTAGACGAGTCTTACTTGTTTTCGTCGTAAAATCTCAATGGAAACTCCGATTGAGACTAAACGAAAAGCTGCGTTTCGATCGGGACTTAAAAGAGAACACAAAAGAGGAGCTTTATAAGGCCTGGCAGGTCGCTACGTAGCGAGCAGGAGGTCTGACAGGTTGCTATGTAGCGTATAGAAGTAAGCCAAGAAGAGTCCTACTTGTTTTCGTCGTAAAATGTCAACGGAAACTCCGATTGAGACGAAACGAAAAGCGTTTCGATGAGGATTCAAAAGAGAATGCAAAGGAGGACCTTTCTGAGGCCTGACAGGTCGCGAGTGAAGGTCTGACAGGTCGCTACGTAGCGAGTAAAAGCAAACCAAGAAGAGTCCTACTTGTTTTCGTCATAAAATCTCAACCGAAACTCCGATTGACACGAAACAAAAAGCATTTCGATGATGATTCAAAGGAGAACGCAAAGAAGGACATTTCTGAGGCCTGACAGGTCGCTATGTAGCGAGTGGAGGTCTGACAGGTCGTTACGTAGCGAGTAGAAGCAAGCCAAAAGAGTCCTACTTGTTTTAGTCGTAAAATCTCAACGGAAACTCCGATTGAGACGAAACCAAAAGCGTTTCGATGAGGATTCAAAGAAGAACGTAAAGGAGGAACTTTTTGAAGCCTGACAGGTCGCTATGTAGCGATTGAAGGTCTGACAGGTCGCTACGTAGCGAGTAGAAGCAAAACAAGAAGAGTCCTTCTTATTTTTGTCGTAAAATATCAATGGAAACTCCGATTGAGACGAAACGAAAAGCGTTTTGATGAGGATTCAAAGGAGAACGCAAAGTAGGACCTTTCTGAGGCCTCACTGGTCTCTATGTATCGAGTGGAGAATTGGCTTGAGCTCGGTCGCTACGTAGCGACCGAGCTTCGCTAGAGCTCGGTCGCGATGTAGCAACCGAGCTGTGTGCGTGCTCGGCCGCTACGTAGCGACCGAGCTTCGCTAGAGCTCGGTCGCGATGTAGCAACCGAGCTGTGTGCATGCTCGGCCGCTACGTAGCGACCGAGCTTTGCTGTAGCTTGGTCTCTACTTAGCGACCGAGCAGTACGCGTACTATGTCGCTACGTAGCGGCCGAGCTTGGCTCGAGCTCGGTCGCTACGTAACGACCGAGCTGTGTGTGTGCTCGGTCGCTACGTAGCGACCAAGCTGTGTGCGTTCCCGGTCGCTACATAGCGACGGAGCTGTGTGCGTGCTCGGTCGCTACGTAGCGACCGAGCTTGGCTAGAGTCCGATCGCTACGTAGCGACCGAGCTGTGTAATCGATTTACAGCACTTCCTTTTTCCGTGATTAACCTAGGAGAACAAGTTTTACCCTTCCGAAAAGTTTTCGGAAAACGTGTTTTGGTAAAACCCTTACGCATTGAGACTTCTTTAGCTCGGAGGTGAGCCAAACTTACGGGATTCGATAAGATTTATCGTTTTCCTTTATGTTTAGAAAGAGAAATTGCTAGCTCGTTTCATTGCACTTCCTGTGGCGAAAAGTCGCAGCAAGGTTTTTGATTTTCTGAAGAACTGAGGCGTTTTCGTAGGCGTTGGCCATAGGCGCAGTGGCGGCTGGAGTTGTCATACCAGCGGTATTGCGAACTGTAATTTTTTTTTTCGTATTTCCAGACATTGTTTTGAGCGAGCGTTTTGTGGCTGAGAGTTAGATTGATCCGTACCCCCTCCCTCCTTCTAGCACCAAACTGTGGGAACCGAAATTCACACTGTCGATTTCCATTTAAATAAGGAAAGTAGGAGCACCCTAATTTCCCAGAGGTCCCAGATATCTGCTAATACCATACTCTAAGCAATCAGAACACGGGATAACAACGATAATGTATAAAAACCGTAAAAGTAGAACAAAGTAGATCTTATTCCGAATCTGCGTTTGAGCATTACAACAAGGTAAGAGTCTGGGCTTCGAGAGCTGTCGGCGAGATTCCTAGTTCTAAAACCCTAAGACGGCAACAACCTAATTGAGTCGCAGCTCGAATAACAAAAAACGGAAAATTGCCTAAATTGCTCTAAGTGCTAGTTTGTTGTGAAAAATTTCTCTTCCTGCCTCTCGCCTAAGACTCCTTGTATACTCGCTCCTAGGTCGGTTTACGCTTTTCCTCTTCTGCCCTTAAGCCGTCATAGCTTAAAAATGGACATTTATCTTTCCTTGCGAACCAAGCACAAATTGTCATACGTCTTATGGGCTGTTGGTTAAGAAATCGTAAGTGGGCTTCGAGTCACGTCTTAGGTCTCTTTGGGCCATCTTTTGACTCGAAACGTTTATTACGGTTTCTTCGATAAAAACAAACTTTCTGCGGTTTTTATCGTAAAGTTTGATCGAGAGATAGCATTAAAGAGTAGACGAGAATGCATGGATTTGCGTCGTATCGATGTTTTGAGAAAGCTCGATCGCTTCGTAACGATCGAAACGTTCATGTGCTTGGTCACTACGTATTGACCAAGCTAGGTTCCGAGCTCGGTCGCTACATATGTGTGCTCGGTCGCTACGTAGCGACCGAGCAGTGCACGTGCTCGGTCGCTATGTAGCGACCGAGCAGTACGCGTGCTCGGTCGCTACGTAGCGACCGAGCTGTGTGCATGCTTGGTCGCCGTGTATCGATCGAGTTTGGCTTGTCCGCGGTCCGATTGCCATACTCTAGCTTATCCGCAGCCGATTTGGATACATGTCTGTTGCCTTCGGAAAATCGGTTTTTAGTGGTTCGATTGTGATTTGAACTTCATGAATATCGTCAAACTATATTCTCTTCATGGGAGTTCAAGGGAAGAGATGAGCGACCCTTGCCTGGATCTTATCATTACTGTAAGTATATGATAAGGTCTTGACAAGATATGATGAAGGCGTACTTTGAAGGAGCATGGATGTCCATGATAAGGGAAGGCACATGATCTAATCAGATCATGTATAAGGTAACCGGTTTATGATTACTTTCTGGTTTATGTTTATGTCTCTTGTGGAACTGGTCCTGGCCAAGCATGGCACGCTCTTGAAGACTACATATATTGTGAAATGATCTAAGGATACAGTAGTTGAGGAAGGGGTCGGATCATAGTTGGTATAACTCGTCCATATGGTGTGATGGACGGATGCAATGCATCGGCCATACTATATGGGGCGGGACATGGGAACTGGGTTTCTGTTGATTACGGCCTGATCCATCAGAGTGTGATCTATGGATGGGTATGATTTGCCATGATCATAGTTCAGGGGTGAAGAGTCGTGACCTTTCAGCAAGGTAGTTATCCATGACAGTTAACTGAGTAAACGGAAACTGTTGTGGGACAGCGGTAGTGGCCGCATGAGGAGAAGGCCGTGTGTCATCTGGTCTTGGGAAAGGATGGACGACCTGATTTATAGGTGATGGATCAAGGTGTCTGATCTGATTGATCAAAGGATGCACCGGTTGTAAGGGTAAGATTGATCGGGTTCATTGGGACATGGTTCCATGGCCGGTTAGGTAAGTGTGAAGACTCATCAGTTCTGATCATGTGGGGTGGTTGGTTGATTGGATTAGGATCTGATGGGCATTATTAGTCCATGAGAGGACTTGGCTCCAAGGGAGCATACGCTTAAGACTTGATAGCACTGAACCATGGCCTTGGCTGGTTTAGGGGTGATGTCCATGGCCTTGGCCGGAATGATCATGATCGGGATCCATATGATCTGGGTCGATTCATTGGATTCCGATTATGGGAATCTCTTAGTTGGGATTTATCATGAGTTTTCATGAATTTTAATTAATTTTTGGAGCACTTTTGGAAGTGGCCAGAAATGTAGCTGGAGACTTCCGAAAGGTACTTGGTCTGTGGGGATGGTTGGCTGAATGACTAAGTACCAAAGGGAAGAGTCTATGCAGGTATAAGAGAGCTGTACGAGTAGACGGGGAGTTGGTCGAAGCTACCTCATAGCTCTATCAGCTGGACGAGAGTTATGGAACCTCAAGTGAAGTGGTTCAGCTCAGCTAGCTGGATGAGCTAGCTAAACAGCTAAGTCAGCTGGGACAATGAGCTAACAAGCTCCGTGGATGTGGCAAAGTTATGATCTAGCAATGTTGCATAGATCTAGATAGAATGGTTAGGGGAATGGAACCTCAGATTATGTATGCCTTGATTTGGGTTCGGGATTGACCTTGGAGCTAGCTGGTAGTCGAGTATACTAACCATTAGCTGAAGTGATTCGACCAGACAAGTATTAAATTGGTCTTAGACCAATGGTTAAGTAGATATTATTCCACTGTACATAAGTTGAAATGATATAAGCTAGGGAATGACTAAGATAGTCTTAAGCTAAGATCTAAGTTAGCCCTCGCCTATTGGCGATAATATAGATAAAGGGCAAAATTTTGAGAGGTTCGGTCAGTGTATGGACCGAGCAACGTGAGGTATCCACCGCGGCTTTGGTAGCCGGGTCGGGGCCTTACAATTTGGTATCAGAGCATGCTTGATCCTGTTAAGGACAGTGCTCAAAGATGTTGAGTTTCAAACCGAAATTATTTCTGAAAACTGAGATGACTTGGAACCTTATCTGTGGTGAGCCAAGTGAGAGTTGAGGTAAGTTTGGGTTTCATGCTTGTGAACGGGGAAGTTCCAAGATGAGCCGGCTTAGCCAAGATGAACTCTCCAAGGACAAGATCCTGAAAACAAAAAGGTTAGTTATCTAGTTAGTTATTCAGAGGTAATAGACGGATTGGATGATGGACACAATGCAAGATCCTTGTATGGACGACCTGGATAAGGGGAGTAACATGGACCAGAGAGTGTCTTAGGTTGAAAGAAACGTGCAGCACTCTCTTGGAGGTTAGTGTTATTCCCTGGTGGCCGTTCTTAACAAGTGAGCATATGCGGTGTTCATGTTGGTCTAAGAGAGACGATACATGGCTAGTGTAAGACCCGAACCCTGGCCTCTCGACCTGATGGAGTCCGCAGACTTACTTATTAATTTCTTTGCTTGTTTGATCCATTTTGATGTCTATTAGTTACTAAGTCATATTCGAATATGAGGTTCATAAACACAGAAACAGATTGCACAGCGGAATAACAATGTATAAACTTTGTATTACTTAGAAACATGAGATTCAATACACAACTTCTTAACAGTCTCATAGACAATCACTAGTTCATCTCTAGCATCATCTATCCACACGTTACACAGCCTCTCACTGACCGAGCCTTCACGGCTCCTTGGCTTGACCAGGACCATCCTTAGTTCCTGAAACCACAACCAGATAAGCATTAATCATAACCGAGAATAGAACAGATTGATTCTACCATGCTTGGCTTGGTTCCTAGAACTTAGATAAACCTCAGTCAACATAATCACAAAAACGTATGAACCTACCTACCGTATCCTAAGTCATACAACCAACCACCCCTTGACTTAGAATCAGATAGATAGTCCAGAATAGATAACAGAACACACGAACAGATCCGGATCGTCCCCAAAGACCAATCCGTCTATCCGGATAGAATCTAGGTGCGACCGGCCAATGGAGTCCGGCTCAATGGCCCAACGGACTCCCTTACCTGATCCGGCCTTAGGCCTGGATCCAATCGGCCGAGTAAGCCTCAAGCCTAATCCGGAAGGCTTAGCAACCGGTCAGACCTTGCGACTCTACCTTGGCTTAGACAAACCGTGACCTTTTCTTACTAGACAAGCCATAGGCTGATCCATAAGGATTGGTCCTAACCTGTCCCGAAAGACACCGTTTGGAACATGCACCCTTTGGCCAATCGTGCCTCTTGGTCCTCGTACCTTTTGATGTTCGCAACCTTTGGTAACTCGTACCCTTTGGTCCCTGACACCCTTTGGCAGCTCACAACCTTTGGACACTCATGACTCTTGACAACTCGTGCCCTTTGGGTCATTCCCAACCGTTCGTCCTAACCGCCCAGTCTTGGTGCGATCGGATCATCCGTCTAACCGACCCGTGTCTAGGTTAGCGGTCTAGTTATGTTCGGCCAAAGCCTAGGGACGTGTCCCTTGGACTCAACCAACACAACCCTTCGTGTTTAACCAGAGAGAAGAGAAGAGAAACGAATTGAAATAGATAAGGAGAGCCGGATGGGACTTAGGAACCGACCAGAGCCGCGGTGCGGCCGCATGGACCGTCCGTTCGGTCTGATGGAGCCACGGCCCATCACATACCTTGTGAACCACGTCTGGGTTCTCCATGCTCTTCTCCTTGTCTTGATCTCCCATTCTTGACCGGAGTTAGTTCTCAAACGATCAGAGTCGCCGGAACACAACACCACCACAATCGGCCTTTCTCTTGGCCGGAACTCTCTCTTTCTCTCTTTCTTTCTCTCTACGTTTTTCTCTGAGTATTTTACTCTGGAATTGGATAATGAAATCGACCAGAGAGCCCCCATATTTATAGAAAACGAGGGGGTAAGTCTTGCCCCACGAACAGGCACGACTTGCTAGCGAATGGGCACCATCGGCCAAGAGTTGCCCCCTTTCGGCCACTTGCATCCCTTCGCCCTTTCTGATTGGGTTTGGGGTCGGCCACAAGCCCAACCCACGCCCCAGGCTTCCTGGACACAGCCCACAGCCTTGCCCAAGGACCCAACAGCCCATGGCCTCATGGCCGGACCTCCCAGCCCGCCACTGACCCAGACCCGGACCATCGGCCTAAAGCCCGGACAGTCCGTCTAGCTGAGATGAGCTGACACTCAGCTGCCTCAGCTGAGTGAGCTAGTAGTCCAGCTAGTGGAGCTGACTTAGTAGGGACTGAGCTGGAGTGAACTGAACCTAGCTTCCTTGAGCTGGCCGAGCTACTCGTCCACTTCGTCCTAGCTACCGTCTTACTCGTCCTAGCTGTCTCTTAGCTTGTATAAGGTTAAGTCTAAGTTTCCTTATGTCCTTAACCTTCTTTCTCGACCATGGAACGCTTGCCTTGATGTCTCAAGACTGGCTTGTACGTTTCCTCGAACCATGGCCGTCCCAACAATCCTATTCAGGATTGGGGGCGTGACAAGTCTCCCCCCCTTGGGATGGATTCGTCCTCGAATCCGAATCGAATGCTTCCTCGGAAACAAACTGGTCCAACCACTCTGGGTACTCTGCTTTCATTCTAGCTTCGGTCTCCCAAGTGATTATATCCTGACCATTACAGTCCCAGACGACCTTGACCATCTGGACCGTCTTCTTCCTTGTTGCTTTTTCCATCCTATCTATGATTCGAACTGGCCTCGTTTCCAAGGTTAGGTTCTTACCAAGATCGTCTGGAATGGCAGGAAGAGCGATGTCTTGGTCCGTCAAACATTTCCGAAGTTGGGAGACGTGGAACACATTATGAAATGCGTCCATCTTGGCCGGCAAGTCCAACTTGTAGGCCACCATCCCAACTCTTTCAATGACCTTGAACGGCCCCAAGTATCTCGGGTCTAACTTCCGTCTCCCGGAAATTCGGACTCGTCCTTTGAAGGTAATCATTTTGAGATACACCAAATCACCTACTTGAAACTCGAGATCTTTCCTTCTTCGATCTGCATAGTTCTTTTGGCGATCTTGTGCCTGTCTCATCTTGTCCCTCAAGAACTTGATCTTTTCGGTTGTCTCTTCGACAATCTCCGGACCAATCATGCTGCGTTCCCCAACTTGGGTCCAGCATAGGGGTGTCCTGCATGGACGCCCATACAGAGCTTCGTATGGCGACATGCCAATACTACTATGGAAACTATTGTTGTAAGCAAATTCTACCAGAGGTAGATGTTTCTCCCAGGA
Source organism: Brassica napus (assembly GCF_020379485.1). Classification (NCBI taxonomy): domain Eukaryota; kingdom Viridiplantae; phylum Streptophyta; class Magnoliopsida; order Brassicales; family Brassicaceae; genus Brassica; species Brassica napus. Next base: position 38,690,392 of record NC_063436.1, on the reverse strand, counting down.
ATCACCCCAGTCTAGAACACATGCTCGCAACATATCTTCCAATGTCTGGATCGTACGTTCAGACTGTCCATCCGTCTGTGGGTGATAGGCTGTACTCATGTTCACCCTTGTTCCTAAGGCCTTTTGGAAAGCCTTCCAGAAGTAAGATGTGAACCTTGAATCCCTATCCGAGACTATGCTTGCCGGCACACCATGTAGACGGACGATCTCATCAATATACTTACGTACAATCTGATCTACCCCATCCGACTTCTTGATGGCCAGGAAGTGTGCTGATTTGGTTAGTCGATCAACCACAACCCAAACCGCATCCTTCTTATTCCTCGTGGTAGGGAACCCGGTCACAAAGTCCATTGTGATGTGATCCCATTTCCATTCCGGAATAGGCAAGCTTTGTAATAACCCACTAGGCACCTGATGTTCTGCTTTGATGAGTTGGCAAGTGGAACACTTGGCCACCCATTCCGCTACATCTGCCTTCATACGGATCCAATGATAGAATTTCTTAAGGTTCTGGTACATCTTGGTCGCCCCAGGATGAACCGAGAATCTGGACTTATGAGCTTCCCTCATAATCTCTTCCTTTAGACTCCTATCATTAGGAACACTGATCCGACCGTTTACTAGGATGGTACCATCCTTTGCGATCTGGTACTCCGTCCTATCATTCTGAGCAACCTTATTCAGGTTCTCGTCCTGACCTTGAGCCAACCGGATTCGAGTAAGCAGGTCGGCTTGGTTAACCGCCTCCAACCCCAAAGCTTCGGTTGTCGTAGTCAGCACATTCAGCCGCAGAGCACGGACCATACCGTCCAGGTCGTCCGCCTCCCGTTCGGCCGATACATCAGCCCTCTTCCGGCTCAAAGCGTCTGCTACCAGATTAGCCTTTCCCGGATAGTAGGTGATGTCCAAATCGTAGTCAGCTACGAATTCCATCCACCTCCTCTGCCTTAAGTTTAACTCAGGCTGGGTGAATATATACTTAAGACTCTTATGGTCCGTAAGTATCTGAACTTTGGCGCCATACAAGTATGATCGCCAAATCTTTAAGGCGAATACTACCGCAGCCATTTCGAGATCATGGGTGGGGTAGTTTCCCTCATGTTTCCTCAATTGCCTGGACGCATAGGCAATGACTTTCCCATGCTGGGTCAATACGCAACCTAGTCCAGTGATGGACGCGTCCGTATAGACCACATATGGTTGGTCGGCCTCCGGAAGCACTAGGACGGGTGCGCTAGTCAGCATGTTCTTAAGTGCGGAGAAACATTCCTCACACTCTTCAGCCCATGTGAACTTAACGTCCTTCCCAGTCAACCGCGTCATAGGCTGAGCCAAGCTTGCGAATCCTTTCACAAACTTCCTATAGTAACCTGCCAGCCCTAAGAAGCTTCTGACTTCCGTAGCACTGCGTGGTCGGGGCCAATCCTTGATTGCCCTGATCTTCTCTGGATCCACCGAGATGCCCTGATCGGAAACAATATGGCCGAGGAACCCAATACTCTTCTGCCAAAAGCTACATTTACTGAGTTTAGCATAGAGTTTGTGTTCTCGTAATCGTTCCAGCACGGCTCTCAAGTGTTTCTTATGAGATTCCTCATCCTTGGAATAAATTAGGATATCATCAATGAAGATGATCACGAATTCATCCAAGAAATCTCGGAACACGCTGTTCATCATTTTCATGAAAGCGGCAGGTGCATTGGTCAGACCGAACGGCATCACTACGAACTCGTAATGACCGTACCTGGTCCTAAATGCCGTCTTCCTAATATCATTTGGCTCTATAGGGATCTGATGATACCCTGAAGCCAAATCAATCTTGGAAAACCACTTGGCTCCTTTGAGTTGATCCAACAGTTCGTCTATCCTGGGCAACGGGTACTTGTTCTTCACAGTGACCCTGTTCAACCCTCGATAGTCGATGCACAGACGCATGCTACCATCCTTCTTTCTCACGAAGAGGACTGGTGCACCCCAAGGGGAGCTACTTGGCCGTATGAACCCCTTGTCAAGCAATTCTTCCAATTGCTTCTTTAGCTCGGCCATCTCGGCCGGAGCCATCCGGTACGGACTCTTGGACAGCGGAGCTGTCCCTGGCTCTAGTTCAATCGTAAATGGATCCGACCTATCAGGGGGGACACCCTGAGGTACCTGGAACACATCTGGGAACTTCGACACCAACGAATCCTCTGAAAGGTCTTTCAGACAGACAGAACTGCCCGGCTCTGTAGTTGTAATTGTAGCCAAAAAGGACTGACAACCCTGTTCCAACATCCGAATCGCTCGAACTGCTGAAACCACTACTTTCTCTTGAGCCGGACACAGACATTGGTACTGGATCGGTCGAAGCCCAGTCTCCAATTGCACACGACCTTTATGGCAATCGAGAGTGGCCCGATACTTTCCCAACCAGTCCATACCTAGGATCACTTCGTGATTCTTTAGGTGGACACAGACTAAATCCACAGGGAATACCTTTCCCTGTATTGACACTGGGATATTTGACATGAGACCTAGTGAGTTCATGGCTTGCCCTCCGGCCGCCCTCACTATCCCAAAATTATCTCCAGCGTCCAGACAGAACAGACCCTTTCCGACCAGTCCCGGACTCACAAAACTATGTGTAGCCCCTGTGTCGAAAAGTACGTGGGTTTCCACACCACCAATCATGAGGGTTCCTAACAGAGACCCTCATCAGAATCCCCTAGACATTCTAGGTTCCATACCAAGCATTTTCTACTTGAATGTAAAAAGAAAAATTTAGGAATTACCAGAGATCGAATCAAACGATCCAGAAGCGCCGTCGTCCCGGGACAGCTCATACACCCTTGGTGTTGTGGTCGGCCTACTCTGGGTCGACTTGCCTGTGTCTCCACGGCCCTTCCCTTGTCCTCCTTGTAGCTTAGGACAATCTGACTTGTAGTGTCCAGTCTTGCCACATAGGAAGCAAGTCACGGAGCCGCTGCCACTGGACTGGTCTGAGAATCGGTTTGGTCGAGTGCAGTTTTGGATCGTGTGATCCATGCTGCCACATCGCACACAAGCCCCCATGGCCTTCCAGCACTCACCGGGATGATTCTTTCCACACTTGGGACATGTAGGTCGGCCACCAGAGGTCTTACCTCCGTCCACCTGGTCCCACTTCCTCTTTTTATCATTTGTTTTGCCCGACGGGCCAGACTGTGACTTAGCCTTAAGCTTAGCTTCTTCAGCCAAGTTAGACTCTAGCAAAGCCACCCGTTCCACCAGTTCCCCGACGGTGTTGAAAGTGCGGATCGAGCAATGGGTCTTCAGTTCGGGCCTTAGGCCTCGGATGAACCTACGGACCTGGACTGCCTCGTCCTCCAGCTCTCTTCCAACAAACCGTCTGAGCCGGTTGAACTCTTCTTCGTACTCCCGTACGGTCCTGCGGCCTTGGGCCAAATCTAGAAACTGAGCTTCCAGACGATCCCAAGCCTCAGCAGGGAAGTATTTGCGGTTGAATTCAACTTCAAAATCCGCAAAACTTTCCAGACTCCCATTGGTGCGCTTGTCCACCGCAAGCCACCAGTTATGCGCGTCCCCTTCCAGGAAGTGAACCGCAATGTCGCGTCTGTAATCCACTGGACAGCGAGTTGATTGAAAGTTTCGGACCAACCTACTCCTCCACTCGTCTGCCACAATAGGGTCGGTGCTACCGGAGAAATGCTTCGTACCCAACCGGGATAAATGTTGAAGCAGACTCAGATAGTCCACCTTCTTTCCAGACTTTTCCGGTGGATCGATCTCGATCACCTCGACCGTTTCCACAACTGGACCATTGGTGTTGGGGGTGGTCGTAGCCACAGGCGTAGCCTGGCCAACCGAGGAGTTCACTAGTGGCGTGAACAGTTGCGCCATGGCCGCAACCTGAGTCCCCATTACCTTCATGGCCTCTAACAAGTCCTCTTTGGACAGTGCTGCGGGCACATTAGCCGTTCCATCGGCCGTTCTCTCATGCTGGTCACCATCGCGGTTAGCGTTCGAGGATTCCACTTCCTCGTCACTCTCCCGATGTTCCTGACCATCCTGTTGCGTCCCCGTAAGATTAGCCTGATCAGTTGGCAACACGTCTCTAGTGTCAGCTGCGGCCGGATCGGTTTGCAATCCGGATAGATTGGTCCCGTCCACGGCCGCTTGACTAGACTGACCGGCTGTTTTCTTACTCTTTCGGGACTTTCCCGATCTGCTTTTTCCAGCCTAAGGATTCAGACAATGTTAGTACGAAACACACTAACATAAACAAAACAAAACAATCCCTAGACTAAGCAATCAAACCTCACCGTGAGACCTAATCAGCTGGCTGCGTGTGTGTGTGTGGACTGCCTAACCCAACTATCCTAGAATCAAGCATGCTCTGATACCAACTTGTAAGACCCGAACCCTGGCCTCTCGACCTGATGGAGTCCGCAGACTTACTTATTAATTTCTTTGCTTGTTTGATCCATTTTGATGTCTATTAGTTACTAAGTCATATTCGAATATGAGGTTCATAAACACAGAAACAGATTGCACAGCGGAATAACAATGTATAAACTTTGTATTACTTAGAAACATGAGATTCAATACACAACTTCTTAACAGTCTCATAGACAATCACTAGTTCATCTCTAGCATCATCTAACCACACGTTACACAGCCTCTCACTGACCGAGCCTTCACGGCTCCTTGGCTTGACCAGAACCATCCTTAGTTCCTGAAACCACAACCAGATAAGCATTAATCATAACCGAGAATAGAACGGATTGATTCTACCATGCTTGGCTTGGTTCCTAGAACTTAGATAAACCTCAGTCAACATAATCACAAAAACGTATGAACCTACCTACCGTATCCTAAGTCATACAACCAACCACCCCTTGACTTAGAATCAGATAGATAGTCCAGAATAGATAACAGAACACACGAACAGATCCGGATCGTCCCCAAAGACCAATCCGTCTATCCGGATAGAATCTAGGTGCGACCGGCCAATGGAGTCCGGCTCAATGGCCCAACGGACTCCCTTACCTGATCCGGCCTTAGGCCTGGATCCAATCGGCCGAGTAAGCCTCAAGCCTAATCCGGAAGGCTTAGCAACCGGTCAGACCTTGCGACTCTACCTTGGCTTAGACAAACCGTGACCTTGTCTTACTAGACAAGCCATAGGCTGATCCATAAGGATCGGTCCTAACCTGTCCCGAAAGACACCGTTTGGAACATGCACCCTTTGGCCAATCGTGCCTCTTGGTCCTCGTACCTTTTGATGTTCGCAACCTTTGGTAACTCGTACCCTTTGGTCCCTGACACCCTTTGGCAGCTCACAACCTTTGGACACTCATGACTCTTGACAACTCGTGCCATTTGGGTCATTCCCAACCGTTCGTCCTAACCGCCCAGTCTTGGTGCGATCGGATCATCCGTCTAACCGACCCGTGTCTAGGTTAGCGGTCTAGTTATGTTCGGCCAAAGCCTAGGGACGTGTCCCTTGGACTCAACCAACACAACCCTTCGTGTTTAACCAGAGAGAAGAGAAGAGAAACGAATTGAAATAGATAAGGAGAGCCGGATGGGACTTAGGAACCGACCAGAGCCGCGGTGCGGTCGCATGGACCGTCCGTTCGGTCTGATGGAGCCACGGCCCATCACATACCTTGTGAACCACGTCTGGGTTCTCCATGCTCTTCTCCTTGTCTTGATCTCCCATTCTTGACCGGAGTTAGTTCTCAAACGATCAGAGTCGCCGGAACACAACACCACCACAATCGGCCTTTCTCTTGGCCGGAACTCTCTCTTTCTCTCTTTCTTTCTCTCTACGTTTTTCTCTGAGTATTTTACTCTGGAATTGGATAATGAAATCGACCAGAGAGCCCCCATATTTATAGAAAACGAGGGGGTAAGTCTTGCCCCACGAACAGGCACGACTTGCTAGCGAATGGGCACCATCGGCCAAGAGTTGCCCCCTTTCGGCCACTTGCATCCCTTCGCCCTTTCTGATTGGGTTTGGGGTCGGCCACAAGCCCAACCCACGCCCCAGGCTTCCTGGACACAGCCCACAGCCTTGCCCAAGGACCCAGCAGCCCATGGCCTCATGGCCGGACCTCCCAGCCCGCCACTGACCCAGACCCGGACCATCGGCCTAAAGCCCGGACAGTCCGTCTAGCTGAGATGAGCTGACACTCAGCTGCCTCAGCTGAGTGAGCTAGTAGTCCAGCTAGTGGAGCTGACTTAGTAGGGACTGAGCTGGAGTGAACTGAACCTAGCTTCCTTGAGCTGGCCGAGCTACTCGTCCACTTCGTCCTAGCTACCGTCTTACTCGTCCTAGCTGTCTCTTAGCTTGTATAAGGTTAAGTCTAAGTTTCCTTATGTCCTTAACCTTCTTTCTCGACCATGGAACGCTTGCCTTGATGTCTCAAGACTGGCTTGTACGTTTCCTCGAACCATGGCCGTCCCAACAATCCTATTCAGGATTGGGGGCGTGACAGCTAGTACATGAGTAGGCTTGTGATCAGATGTATCAGCTTGGACTCAGTGAAAGTCAAGGTAGGATTCCTTAAGTTTGAGTGAATGGAATAGATCAATTCCAAGAGGAATTGGAAACACGATATTAAGTATCTTAGTATGATTGTCGGCTTAGTATCGAGCCAAGGAAATAACAAAGAAATAACAAAATTCGCACGAAGAAGTGCAAAGATCGCAGCTTGAAATAACAAAAACGGAAAGTTGCCTAAATCGCTCTAAGTGCTCGGAACCTAGAACGAAGCTCGAAATAACAAAAACGGAAAGAAAGATGACCGGCAACACAAGCCGGCACTTCCGCCGGAGAAGTTGGAACCGGAGCCGGAGAAGTGGCCTCACCCATCTCGACGTCGGAATCCTTCTTATCACCTTGGGAGGAAGACATGTTGAAAGGAAAGTTATGAAGCTAGAGAGGTTTTTGAAGAAATAAAGAAGGAAAGGTGTGAAGAAAATGAATGACAAGAGCTCACTACTTATAGAAGTATGGGTTCGGAACGTCGCCTCGACAACTTTTATCTCGCGGAGTTTTAAATGTAAATTTCGTCCAATACACATCAAAAACGGTTACGACAAATTTAACATTCAAAACGTCCGAAGAAGAAAATAAGAGTTTCTCCGAAGAGTACTTTTCGAAATAGATTCTTCCTTACGAAAGAGCTTCGCGGAAGAAAGAATCGAGATATCCGACGAAAGCTCGAAACAGGTTGTTACGCAGCAACCGAACGTCCGTCCCGCTCGGTCGCTACGTAGCGACCGAGCGATCGTCCCGCTCGGTCGCTACGTAGCGACCGAGCGATCGTCCCGCTCGGTCGCAACGTAGCGACCGAGCTCGAGCCAAAGCTCGGTCACTACGTAGCGACCAAGCAATCGTCCCGCTCGGTCGCTACGTAGCGACCGAGCTTGGGCCAAAGCTCGGTCGCTACGTAGCGACCGAGCGATCGTCCCGCTCGGTCGCTACGTAGCGACCAAGCTCAGCCAAGCTCGGTCGCTACGTAGCGACCGAGCTCGAGCCAAAGCTCGGTCGCTACGTAGCGACCGAGCTCGAGCCAAAGCTCGGTCGCTACGTAGCGACCGAGCGATCGTCCCGCTCGGTCGCTCGTCCCGCTCGGTCGCTACGTAGCGACCGAGCGATCATCCCGCTCGGTCGCTACGTAGCGACCGAGCTCGAGCCAAAGCTCGGTCGCTACGTAGCGACCGAGCGATCGTCCCGCTCGGTCGCTACGTAGCGACCGAGCTCGAGCAAAGCTCGGTCGCTACGTAGCGACCGAGCGATCGTCCCGCTCGGTCGCTACGTAGCGACCGAGCTCGAGCCAAGCTCGGTCGCTATGTAGCGACCGAGCGATCGTCCCGCTCGGTCGCTACGTAGCGACCGAGCTCAAGCCAAAGATCGGTCGCTACGTAGCGACCGAGCGCTCCTCTCGCTCGGTCGCTACATAGCGACCGGGCTTGAGCCAAAGTTCGGTCGCGGTGTAGCGATTGAACCTTTCCGAACATCGATACGACCCTAGTCCTTGCATTCTCGTCAAACCTTCGAATGCTATCTCCCGAAGACCGTAGCAAGCTCAGTCCATGTTTCCCGCTATTCTAATTTCATCGATCAAACTTTGCGGATTAGAAACCGCGGAAAACTCGTAGTAAACGTGTCGAGTCGGAAGACGGCCCAAAGGGACCTAAAACACGACTCGAGGCCCATCCTACTATTTTTCCTAACCAAAAGCCCGTGAACCACAGCATGGTTCACGCTTGGCCCACGAGGAAGGATAAATGTCAAGTTTCCGCGGATAAATATGGAAGTTTTGAAGATAATTGTGAAGATCGGGAAAAACGGAATATCTCCATTTTTTGCTATGACGGCTTAAGGGCAAAAGAGTAAAAGCGTAAACCGACCTTGGAGCTAGTATATAAGGAGTCCTAGGCGAGGAGCAGAGGAGAACTTTTTTTCAGAGCAAACTTAGCACTTAGAGCGATTTAGGCAACTTTCCGTTTTTTGTTATTTCGAGCTGCGACTCAATTAGGTTTAGCCGTCTTAGGGTTGCTAGAACTAGGAATCTCATCGACAGCTCTCGAGCCCAGGCTTATACCTTGTTGTAACGTTCATACGCAGATTCGGAATAAGATCTACTTTGCTCTCTTTTCGACTTCTTATCTTTATCGTTGTTATTCTCGTGTTCTGATTGCTTGACGTGTGGTAATTAACAGATATCCGGGTCCTCTGGGAAACTAGGGTTTTCTTAGTTTCCTTATTTAAACGGAAATCGACAGTGCGAATTTCGGTTCCCACAATGATGAGGATTGAGGTATACTATAAACACTTTTGTGAATGTTATGGGACGTTCACAGAAGTGTGATGCTTTGGAGAATTGTATGGAACGTTTTCCAAATGTTTGATCAAACCGAGATCCTAGTCATGTAAGTACTTAATGATCGGTGGTGTGGAAACACACGTACCTTTAAACACTGGAGCTACACATAGTTTTGGTAGTCCAGGAATGATCGAAAATGGTTTGTTCCAGATGGGAATAGGGGATTGTCTTCTCATAGTGAATGAAGCCGGTGAGCAGGTGATGGATTCACTAGGGCTGGTTAGAGACATCCCGGTATTGATCACATACAGGGTAATGCCTGCGGATCTGATTGTTGATCATAGACATGGTAATACCTGCGGATCTGATTGTTGTCCGCCTTGAGAATCACGAGGTGATATTAGGCATGGACTGGTTTGAACAGAATCGGGCCACCTTTGACTGTCACTGGAGTTGGGTGCAGTTTGAGAGTGGGTGTGGACCCCCGATCAGGTTCCAAAGTATTTGTCCGACCTCTGGATGCTTAGTGATATCAGCAATCCAGGTGGAAAGGATGCTTGAGAAGGGTTGTGAGGCTTACTGGCCATAATTGCCACTAAGGAGGTTGAAGGGGCTGGTGACCCGAACGGGATTCCGCTGGTCAGTGAGTACGAGGACGTGTTTCAGGCGCTACAGGGCATTCCCCCTAATAGGGCTGATCCAAACATAGCAGAACTGGGACCATGGACGGCCCCAATTGTTAGGGATTTTTGTGTAGGCTCTTTTAGGATACCACAGAACGATGAATAAGCTGGTAAACCTCGAGTGTTTGTGGTTACTTAGTAAGGGTTCTAGGATGTTTAAAGAGAATAATAATAGAATAGGCTTGAAGAGACGTATTATTAGATGAATAGGCAAGAACAAGGTATCGTTACAAGATGTTTTATAAGAACCCTAATTCTAGCCGTCTAACCCTAGTCTCTAAGCCTTGGAGAAGTCGATCCCTTGCTTGAGGGCTGTTGTTGCTCTTATATAGTTGTCTAGAAGTCGGTTTCATTAGGTTAAACTCTTTCATATTGGGAAATATGGAAGGTTCTCCTTGTCGGAAGTTTTCCATTTCTTGGAAGGGAGTAGGGTCCAGGGATCGAGCCCAGGGTTCCCTCTGGTGGGGACCCGGGGTACCCATTTATCAGGGATCCGGGGATCTGAGTCTTTCCTGGAGGCTGGGGGAAAGAATACCGTGATATTTTTCCCCAACAGTTTGCCCCTTATTTCTCGACTTTGTCATCAAAGTCGGGGAATAACCTGTGCACTCAAGTCAACCGGGGTTGCTCATTCTCAGTAGGCTCCCATTAGGCAGGACCCTGTTCCGATGATCTTGTTAGCCTAGGTTCCACTCAAGTGGGAACTCATTCTGAACCTAGGTAAGGATCGGTCCCTTCGTGTTCAGTCGATATCTGATAGTAATTTCTTCTATCTTCTTTGGAGATGACAAGGCTAGAGCTTTGTCGTGCAGTTCACGCGCGGGTCAAAAAAGATAGGAGTCCTTTCCGCTCCCGGATGATTTCTTCTTTTAATATCAGAGATTCAGCTGATATTTTTCTTCCTTTCTTTTGCGAATGAATCTTTTTGAATTTTGAATCCCACGGCCCGAGATCTGGTGAGATGCGCGTCTTTCCAGGGAAGACTTTCAACGGCTTCTTCTTTTTGTATATATTTCTGCACGCTCTTCTTTTGTTCCTCCCTGATATACCTTGGATTTGACCCATTTTTATCCATGGTTTATAAGTATTTTATTATATATATATATATATCTATGTTTTCTACTCTTCTAGGTATGTTTTCAGGTTCAGGTGCATTTTGGAGTAAAGCTATGACTTTGGAGCATTTTGTAGCTTAAAGGACATTTCACCCGAGCTGACCACGTAGAGGTCAACGAGAGGAAGAACAATCGATCAATGTGCATCAGTGCTGACGATCGATACCAGGAGATGCCTCGACAGATGAAGATTAATATCGATCGATGTACACAAGTACCATCGATCGATGTCGAGACACCAGACACGCGACATTTGGATTCAGCAGACTTAAAAACCAAGGCCAAGCCAAATTACCAAAATGCCCTGACGAATTTTTAACCTAGTAGAATATATACTGCCTAAGTGTTTTGACGGCAAGAGAGCTTTTTCTAGACCTAGTTTTGTTACAAGTTTCATTTGTGAGAGAAGATCACTTGTGATTGGAACTCCTTGTTTTCATTTTTTTTCATCTATACTATGAGTTTCTATTCCTTTATTGTTATGAATTGCTTTGCTATGTCTGAGTAGTTCAATTATTAGATCCAGGGTTCAAATAGGTTTGTGGGATTAGCCCCAAACTATAGATCTGCCTTGTTGTGATATTCATGATAGATTTGTATTCATTGCTTGTTTTAGCCTTGCTAACTAGAACTTGATCATAGGATTGCAAGGATCCAGGAAGAGAATATAGTTTGACGATATTCAAGGATCCAGGAAGAGAATATAGTTTGACGATATAAATGAAACTAGTTAGATTCGGACTTCCCCAGGGTTCTTATTTTAATGAGAGAGTTACGTTGAGAGACACATTGTGACTTTAGTTTTCACTAACAGATTCATTTTCTAGTTGGCACACATTCTTTGGGCAACTGTAATTTTTCGGACAAAAATAACCCTCCTTTTGTCTAAAGAGAAGTGTGTTGCTTTTAAAGAGTCAAACTTAAAATTTCTTAAGTTTTCGTTCAGTTGCAATAAATGATAAAGAGGTTAAGTCAAAAAATAGGTGTATGGAATAAAGTGAATTGTTTTTGGTCGTTGGATCTGTTTAAAACCTAAAAAATCTAACGGCGGCGGATATGTTAGTGCTACGAGGGTGTTTGGTAGATGGTGCGAGAGAAGGTAAGCAGATTTCGCTATAACTCTCTAACGTTACAAACCTCTTTTTCCTTTATACAACTTTCTGTGGATACAATTTATATGGACACGAAAATGTTACAAAGTTTTATGTGGGCAAATTCTGTGTACACAATTTGGTGGGCAAGGTCGTTACTTGGACTTGGATGGGATTGGCGTGGATGCATGTGAAGTCGTTGTGTGCGTATTGAATCAGTGGTTAGGTTTGTAGTGGACACGCAGCTGTGGACATGGGATGAAGGTAGGCATGAGTATGCAATATGTTAGTTAAATACCAAAAGAGCCACACATACTCATTTTGTGGCATTAAAGTACATGAATAGACATAAGCTGAAGGGCACATTAAGAGCAAAACAACAGGTACCCATTAGGTGTATCATGTGTGGCGACATGAGACGGGTTACTAAGGTTGTTGTGGTTAGGCGTCAGCTGTTCGGCAGCTTTATGGTCAGAGGTTATGTGGATGGGCGGTGAGTGGTCAGGAGTGGAGTGGTTGCGAAGTGTGTGAACGGAGATTGTGTGATTGTGCAACGAGCAGTGGTCAGACAAATTGTGAAGTGGTGAGGAATCAAGGATAGGTGGCGAGTGAATGTCAGAGTTGAGGAATAAAGGATAAAACTTTTATGCAGATTTAACCAGAAGAACATGGAGTTGAGGTTTATATTGAGAACTCAGACAAAACTAAACTAGAAAATTTCATGTTGGAGCATAGAAGAGAGAAAAGGATCTTCCATGTCGGAGATTTGGAGTGAACCACAGCGCCGATCGATTCTGATAGCTTTGATTCCGCAAGGGAGATTCTCCAAACCGGTAGTCTCGATAATAAAAGCTTGTAAGAGGTGAGAGATTTTTCCAGATTCTGTTTTGAAATGGAGAAAAAAATGTGATTGGGTTTCGTGAAGAGTCTCAGTGGATTTAGGGATTTAGGTTTTTATATTTTGCTAAAGAGGATTGGTTTTCAACATAATTCCAAAATTAATGGATTATTGGCTTTTTTATAATCAGTCAATTTTGTTTGGTTAGGAAACGTAATAGAACACAAGAATAGCTAGTTTAGGGGTATATAGGTCAATTCACTAGGTGAAAGTGACCTCAAAGTCTAATGTGCTTTATTCAGTAATTGGAAATATGAAATGTGTCTCTAAGGATAAAATTTTCTATTTTAATATGACTGTGACTAAGTCAATCGATGGCAGTGGTTATGTATTTTTGACAGGAATATTTAATTTTACTCCATTGTATGAGCAGATAGATTAAGGTTCAATGCATTCATTTGGATCAATTCTGTCCTATATATATTTTCTGTATTTTGTCAGGATAGTAAATATCTTGGTTTATAGGTTCTTATGAATTTTGGTTTCATATGTGATTAATGGTATCTGATTCATATATTTGTGTAAGGTATATGTTATAGTTTTGTAATTGGGGTTTATGATGCTAAATAGGGTTTTGCTGTTTTTATATTATTGAACTTAACCGGGTAGCCTCAGAAACATATGTTTCAGAAAAAAAAATCCATACAACTTTTCGGTAAATCCTGTCTGGAGTACAATACATCCAAACCATAAAGCACTTTTTGTAACCCGTACAGCCGTTGGTTGTAAAGCCTTTGTTTTATATTAGTGTTAAAGATTTAGAGTATAGGGTTTGGATTTAGAGTTTGGATTTAGGGTTTAGGGTTTGCGATTTGGATATACTTTTTGGTTTTAGGATATAGGGTTTGGGTTTAGGGATTACGGTTTGGATTTAGGGTTTAGAATTTGGGTTCAAAATATACGAATTGGGTTAAGGGTATAGAATTTGAATTTAGAATTTAGGGTTTATGGTTTAGAATTTAGTTTTGGGTAAATCCTGGCGGCAGCAGAGGATGAATCTAAGTTTTGTTACTTAGGGTTAATCTCTGTTTTCGGGGGTTTATTGTTTTTAATATCCTCGACAAATAACCGGATAGCCTCAAAAACATAGGTTTTAGAACCAAAGAAAACATACGAATTTTGGATAAATTCTGATCGAAACACAATACATCCGAACAATAAAGAATTTATTGTAACGTGTACTTCCGATGTTTTTAAAGCTTTTTGTTTTATAATTGGGTTAAAGATATAGAGTCTTGGATTTAGGTTTTACGGTTTGGGTTCAGGGTTTAGGATTTGGGTTTTAAGTATAGGATTTGGGTTTAGTGTTTAGAATGTTAATTTAGAATGTAGGGTTTAGGATTTAGATTTAAAGTTTAGGGTTTATATTTAAGGTTTAGAGTTGAAAATTTAGAATGTAGGGTTTAATTAGTAGCTTTAATATCATTAAAAGTGGTGTGAAATTTTTTTGCCTGTTATTTTGATATTGTTTATTAAAAATGCATATAGTTTATTATTAATATATGTAGTATCCCCGATCCTGGATAGGATCGTCCGGGACGAGCCATGGTGCGAGGAGACGCACCAGTAAGGTCATATGACCTAAAGACAAGCATGTCATGATCCAAAAACGTGGTTAAGAGAATCAGACAGCTGAGACTTAACCAAAACTGGTTAGAGACAAGCTCAAAGGAGTTGGTCAAGTGTTACAGTAGCTGGACGGTACAATGGTAAAGCTCGGAGGTAGCTCACCAAGTGTAAGCCAGCATGGATCATGGAAAAACTTAGTATAGGTCTAGAAATAGACCAAGGGACTTATAAGGATTGAATAAGATGAAGAAACCAAGTTGGACGAAGTGTCTAGCAGCTAGGCGATTCAAGCAAGAAGCTCAACCAGCTAGACGAAGCTCGATTGGAGCTCAAGTAGAGTGTGTCAGATCCCTGAGCTGGATGGACTACCTCACTCAGCTGGGGATCAGCTCAACTCAGCTGGACTGAGTGTTCAGGTCTCGGACCAGTAGGACAGGTCCGGGCGGTTACCGGGTCGGTTGGTTGGCCAAGGATGGCTATGAGCCAGTGGGCTCTTGGGATTGAGCCATGGGCTTGGGTAATCCGTGAGGGCTTCAGTGTGACTTGTTTAGGAGTGGATTAGCAGGCTCATGACGTCTGGTAACTTCCATAGGCGAATGGGTGTGATCTGGACCATTGATTAAATCAGTGGCTAGAATTGAAATCGAAGGGATGCAATGGTTGAGAAGTAACCATCCCTTCTTCTATAAAAGGCAGGCAATTCCGTGCCTTTTCAGGCACACCAGAGCTTCCTCCTACACCATGAAACACAAAGAAAACACAGAGAGTTGGTCGGATCCAACATCCAACCCCAAAAGTGGTGTGAAGGCCACAAATAGGCAGTTTTGGGAGAGATCAGAGGGGAAGTTATGAACGACCCTTTGATTGGTATTGATTCATGTTGACATCACCCAAATCGTCCTCCAGGACCTGAGAACACACACAAATAGTCAGGGAAGAAAAGAGATGGCCGGATTCCACTTCCTATGGTCAAGAGAGCCTTAAGGAGAGAGGTGTGTGGGAAAGCAGTATCCTGGGAGTTGGGAACAACCCTGTGATGGAGTTTGTTCATGGATGATCACGTCCTAGGCCTCCTCTATGTCTTGGGAAAACACACAAATATCCAGGAGAGAAGGTAGAAGGCTCCCTAGTTGGTTTAACACTTTCTATTACATGGCATTATTTCTCCACCACTATATAACCACCTCAGATAAGTGAAGTTATAAATAAATAAGGTAAATAATACTAATTCACCAATATAAAGATTAGTAGGCGTAGCATCAACCGGATGCTCTGTAATTGAACCGGTGTCACTATTCCTAAACCAGTGGCACTATAATCGCAACGATGGAACTATTCAAGATATTTCTAAACATAGCTTACGGAAGAAGACTTTTACAAACCGTAACACATAAGATAATGATCTTATTAAACATTTTAAAACTTATTAAAAATGAAGACCTCACGTGTTGTCATGTCAAAAGGGGACGTCATGATGATACCCTAAGAATAGGTAGTCTGCGGAGCATTAATGGCTGGATATGTCATGGATTCTCTGGTTTGATAAATATTAAAAAAAAATGACCGGTTCACCGTTTCAATTTGTGGCTATATAAACGACATTATAAGTTCAGTTATATACACCAACCTCGTCTTCTTATAAACCGGATTATTTCATCTACCAATAGAAAGAAGATCAAAGGTAAAGGAAGTAGTTCCGAATTTTAAGTCACTAAAACGGGTAACTTGCAGATCCTTATAAATATATATTTAATTAACTAGACAAGGGACATAAAAGTAAGACTTTTCCATGTTGTTTCACATATTCATGTCATTTACAAAGATATTTGTGTGAAAAGTCTAAATATTTTACTAACTCACACTCTTTCAGATGGTTCGACTCATCCGAGTTATGAAGGGACAATGGTCGAAATCGCAGCAGGGAGTATGGAGGTTCACCCAAGATCAATCTGTCTTGCGTCAATATATTCTCATCCGTGACAACGAACAATTCGATAGAGTTAGGGGTTTTGTTAGAGGTGTCTTTAACCTAACTCCCGGAACCCCACTTTTAATCACATTTCAACTACCTACATGGATGCTAGAACCAAACGGTGAGACGTGCCCAACTCACAACATAGCCACCACTGCTGACGTTGAGATGCTAACAAGTGTCCACAAATGGAATACCGAGCAAACTCTTTATGTTATCTTCGGCGCAGAAGACGTCGCCCAGTACCAGTTCACATGCAGGGCGCCGTTTAAGATCAGAAGTTGGTCTTTTCTTGGCAAAGGAGTTACTGAAGAATCACACATGAACGCGATTATGGGTAATATTAAGAGCTTGTTGTTGTTTAAACCAAAACTTTATTTATCTGATTTGGTGTTACATGGATTAAAATTTATAAATTAAATATACTGCAACGATTGTGAGAGGTCAAGAGATAGTCTGTAGCGACCAAGTGCTGAATGAAATTTTCACACCAGAAGAGATGGTTAGTGTTTATCGATTTTCATTTGAAGATGGTAAAGCCAAAAGCCGTTTCGACCTTAATCGCGGCGCTGCTGATGGTAATGGCAATCACGTTGTCCCTCTCCATATTCACCCAAACGTTATGTTTGAAAGAATGGGTAGTACAAATCAGACGGAGCGAGTACAACACTATGGCCACATAACTGAATCAGATTAGTAGTATGCGATCGACATACTTTCATATTTAAATCAATATTACTTACGTCCATATAGTAACTTAGGAAAAATAATAAATACCATTACATAAACTTTTTTTCCACTTTCCATGTATAATGTACGGCTTCCCCAGTGGAGCGTGAAATCTGAACAGACTTCCCTCGACTACCCATGGTAGCTTTGCGAGGGGATTTGTGCGTAACAGTCAACACGCGGGGAGATTTGTCCCTACTGATCAACACCATACCATTACCACAACTTCGCCTGAAGAGGAAAAAAGGAATGGATATTGGGAACATTTAATGTCTTCAAGATATGCAGTCGAGCTCCAAAGAATCTATGGAGTAACGGGATCAGAACACGTCGGCTATCCACACAGCTCACTCAACATAGGCAGCCCCGACAACCCATTAGGACACCCTATACTTTTCTTAAGCGAGGACTCTTCAAGTGCTTCAAGTGGTAGGAATAAACCTCAGTTGGAATGTGAAGGAACCATGAGTAAAGGTAATGTAGGTACTCAAGACCGTCTAACCGGTAGAATATTCTTTCCAGGTAAGAACACAACATAATTTTATTATGTCCATACAAAATATTATGCAGCCCCTCTGCAACTGTGTTTATATTTACACTTTCTTTCGTCATAGATAATTGGAAGGTGAAAGTTCCGCAATGGGCGCCGAAACGGGCAGACATATTATTCAAACATGATCGGTTCTGGAGCAAATGAATGATGGAGGACGTCCTTATGATCACCCCCACAACAGTGCCAGATGATGCCGCTGATGACGCTATTAACCCCGTTAAAGTAAAAGAAGCAACCGGAGATATGGGAAAATCTTGTTGATGTGAAAAGGCAGCAAAAGTAATAATATTTTGGCTTATACAAAAGACGGAGTTAGGATGGTTTTTGACATATGCTATCAGCCCTTCTGTTCTACCGTACGAATGTAGAATGAATCTTAATTAGTATGTTAAAACTCTGGCTTCTTTTGTTATGCATGTTATGTGTAATAGCTTTATGTGTAATATGCTTTTCTGTTGGCCATATGCTCTTTTATGTTAAATATTTGCGTAAAGAAAAACTACTTGAAAATGTGTACGTAGAAACGGGAAAAAAGTTTTGTGAAGTTCAATGCAAAAGCAATAACTTATAACCGGTTACACAATTAAAAGAAGCAATTACACCAATCAACTTCTAATAATTAGAACAATCATAAGCAATTGCATATACAAGAATTTGACAGTATTATTCAACTTTATAAACAACATTGTGACAAAAATAAGATCCAAATGAATTGTAATTAGTGTTAGTTGGAAGAGGAAAAAATTTGGTGAGTTCACGTAATTAAGCATTCCTACACAGTGAAACCGATAAACTTGAAACATGCACCTAAATAACCCATACTTATGAAATGAAAAACAGTTCAAATAAGCATCAAAGGAGTAGAAAAAAAAGTATTAAACGTCATTGAATCTCAGACATATGCAACATAAATAGAGTTTAAGAACGATACTAAAGAACCCACAATCCAGAAGGAATAATCTCTCACAGAAGGAAATTCAAAACATAACAGATAAACTACATGTCATTGAGTCAAAGTTTACTGGAGCTTCTCATGGAACTCATACAACATAACAGCAGCACGATGTGCCTCATCACCAAGTACGTCCGGAGTAATACACCTGCAAGTGTTGGGTCCAAACAGAGCATGCGTCTGCATAAGCAAGGCGGCGGTGAGAGCAGAGTCAGCCGCATTGTTGTTTTGCGCAACACCTTTTATTCTTTCTGACAAAAGTCCAATACCTCCGGGGATCTCTAACAAACCACTACTCTTCAATAAAGCAGGGAACATATCAGAGATGGGAAGAAGATCCAGAGCCAGCTGAGAATCACTACGCACCGCTGAATTGCAATCTAAGACATAAATCTTAGCACTTGGGAAATCCACACATAACCCAATCTAGTGTTTTTTGTCAACATTGAGAGGGAGGTAGAATCGGCTTGATGCGTTCCTGAGCTGCAACTCTTAACAAGGCAGTCTACCAACCCCTTAGCGAAGACATATGATTCTTTAGACTTTGATCTCCTGAACCTATCATAGTTCCTCGCCAACAAGGAGACAAGCCTACTATCGAGGAACTCAGGTATCTTGCCACCTCTACTGCCAACTTGATTGTAGAACGTAGACCGAACCAGCCGCAATAGCAAACACCTGACACGCAAACGTAAAATGCGCAAATCATGAAGTGAATATTAAATACGGAGTAGTGAAGTATGCATTAGTTGGTTTATAAAAAATGGAATCCAATATGCAACTAAACACAATCTCGCACCTATCTACATTCAGGATTAAATTTTCAAATAAGATAAGATGCAACTACATTCCGATTAAAATTTCAATTTCCTATGTAAAATAAGCTTAGATGCGACTTCCTCCTTACCTTCCCGGGCAAAGGGCGAGTTTTTTCGGCAATATCGGTAATGTCTTTTCCAGTAACAGACAATCCCGACACATTTATCACACTGGCCATTGAGATATAGAACAAGTTAGTAATATAGCTAATAACCATCAAGAACACATTTGTTGTTTAATCAAATTTACAATGGTTTTTGGAGTATGATGGACAATTTAGCGAACTTCTCTTCAACTACATTGAAGTCATAATAGTTTCTCCCCTTCACTTTTGCTTCACGAGCACGATTCAGAATTGCAATTTCGCATTGATAGTCAGTGATCAATGGGGGGAGGGACCAGCCTTAGCCTCTTGCTCTTTCGACATGGCTGAGGATCATCAACTCTTTCTTCACATTGCCTGTCCCCAGTGTCCCCGAGCTCTGCATCTTGAACAGCTACTGGTGGACGTACATCTTGAGTAACACCCAAGTCAAATGAAGGAATACCCTAGCAGTGGTTTAAAGGACAGATTTAGTTTGGTGACAAAAATTTAATATACTGAAAGAGCAAGAGCAATGATAATAACTAAATACCTCGGTTTTGTTTCTGTCATTGGTCTGACTGGTTGCTGAATACGTAGCTCCACCATTATTTTCATTCCACATACCAGGAGATGCAATACCTTGCGGACGATAACTACGAGTTCTTCCATCAGAAAGCTGGGAAATGTAGACAGTAGAAGAAATATGGAGGAAAGTTAGACCCAAGAATCACATATATGAAACAAACGTACATAACATATAAAGATAAACCAATATATACCAAAATACTAGCGATACAGAACATGTGGTAAGATAAACCCACATATGAAACAAAAACCGGATAAATACGTAGCATTTATGTCCTTTGACTTTCTAATTAATCCGGTTACTTGACAAACACTTGTTCATAAATTATAACTAACATATAACTCCACCATAATCTGTCCAACTTACATATGTAAACTATGTAAACTGAAACTAACTTACTTGCACACGGTCCACAGAATCAGGAGGCGTGGAATAATCACTTATATTTGCCATCACATTTTTTAGAATTTCGTCATTAGCATCGACCGGACCTGCAGTGATGTTAGCACCTGACGGAACCTTGCTTGTGGTAACCCGAGGAGGCGTCATCGCTTCTTTCTCCAGAACATGTTTAGAAAGAGCATTTTGCACCATACTCAGAATTTCCAATTTGAAACACTAGCCTCTTGCGATATAGCCTCGGTGGACAAAGCTTGAACCGATGCAATCGCCGATGCTACTTTCCCATCGACCTCTCTATCTCGGGTTTAAGAATACCACTTACAAGGGAGATAATCTTCGCCTCATCCAATGAAGTTACAGCTTTGCCCTTCACTGATGCCGTCTTCTTTCTCGCATGTATTCTTGGTTTCTCACGCATCCTTTCTACATCTAATTTTGTAGCACCTCCACGGAACATCTCCTTCATGAATACATGGTTCGCATTGATGAGTTTAACCAAAATTTCCACCTTCACGTCGAGCACTTCAATTGCCACATTAGTCATGACTCATCTATAGGACGGTCGGGATCTTGGGGGATTATGCTCCAAACTTGAACCTAATAATAGTATACAATAATGAACATCTCTTGTTTGTTAGACTAATCACCACACTAATAATAATAAAGATAACCAACTTCAAAATAATTGTAAAACTACATGAATTCATAGTTTCTGTAAGTAATTTGCCTTCTTGTCAACTTCTCGAGTGTGCCCAGGACTCAATGTCTTCTTCTTCGTCTTCTGAATCCTACAATCACTTTCTTCATCATCACTCTCCGATTCAGAGGATGAACATTGTAATAACCCTCACGAGCCAATAAATTTTTGGTCGAGAAAAATCTCGCTCGACCAGTTTTTAGTTGGTTCAACCATGATTAATAAAAATAAAAATCGACCCGGTAGATTAATTTCTCGACGGGACTGTTTTGTGGTCGAAAGACCTTCACTTGATAGTTTGGCCGAGTCTTAAATATTTTGGTCGAATTTTTATTAAGCTGGACGAGACTTTCCGGGAACAAGACGAGAGACAAAGACAAGGAATATTTGGTTGAAAATTATTTAAAATCATCAACCAACTGCCTAATTTATTTTGAACAGACTCATGTCTTCCACCAGCCTGCTTGTTCAGTATTCATTCACTTGACTTGCACCTGCCTGCTTACTTAGCTTCTTCAGTAAATGGCACATGACCACCACAAGCTGCATGTGTGCTTGCTTCCTCCTTTAATTATTTATGATTGGCTGGAAACTGCTTCATGGGAGGGAAAGGACAGTATGGTGTAGATGATGAAACAGGTTGCCAGCTGTCTGCTCTCAGCCAAGCTTGGTTATGAGCTAAACCCTCATATGAAGTAACCTCAGGTTGTATTTTACTCTCCTCCAGCTGCTTCCCACGTTCTGAAACCTACAGAAAAACCTAGAGAATTTCAGAGAGAAAGAGAGAAAGAAGAACACAAAAATCAGTGAGAAAATTAGGAAAATAAATCAAGAAAAAATTCCTGTGATCTAATCTTGAACCCTAAATCAGTCTGTTACTTTGAGAAAGATCAGAAGTTCGGCTGCAAGCTTAACTTGGAGAAGAGTATCAGTTGAGGCCATCTAGTCCTTTAGTTTGTTTTGCTAAGGTGTGGAGCTTTTCTAATCCCATCCTATCCATTCAGTCTCTTGGTCCATTCAGCTTTGTTCAAGAGGAACTCAAGTATTGTCCAAGCCAGTTTCAAGACTATTCTTTAGGTGAGTCTAGACAGATGTTGAGATAGATCATGAATGAGTCCTTGATTAAGTTAGTAAAGTGTTTGAATATTTAAGAATGGTGTTGTGTTTACTCATGATAAACCCTTACACTTAAAGAATAATTTTAAAGTGAGGTTAATCCTAATTGTAGTACTTGTTCTCAAGTACTACTAATCTTAACTATGAAATAATCATGGTTTTGATTAAGGATTAATCTTGGTTTAATTAAAGATTAATCGTGGTTTAATTAAGGATTAATCTTGGTTTAATTAAGGATTAATCTTGGTTTAACTAAGGATTAATCTTGGTTTAATTAAGGATTAATCTTGGTTTAATTAAGGATTAATCTTGGTTTAACTAAGGATTAATCTTGGTTTAATTAAGGATTAATCTGTGATTAATTAAGGATTAATTATGATTTATTAAGGATTAATTATGGATTAATTTTGGAATAATTATGGAAGTAAAATCATGTGAAGTCTTGTTATATTCAATATCCCTAAAGCCCCCGCATCACCGTGACTTGGTCCTGCGAACGGAACAAGGTCATGAAGACACGATGATGGGGTAGCTCCCTGGAGACCGTGTACTGCATGATGATGCAGTGTCGGATTGTTCATACCGGACATTCGACAATGATGGTGATGCTAACTCACTAGTCTCGGTTAGCCTTAGTGGTTTCTCGGGCCTAGTATATATATTGTATTATATGAGTTTGGTAATGGGCGGGTGTTGAGGAAGTGATGTTTAAAATAAGAATTCACAATGATGATTGGTATACTAAAGTATAGTACTAGTACTTGCATGATCATGTATATGTATTTGATAATTGTTTGGTTTATTTTTGATTGTGTTGTGATTATAGATTCACTGAGTAAACTAGTTGCTCATGACTCATTCGTGTGTGCAGGTAACCCTTAGGCGGGAGACACTTTACTTTTTGGACAGAAGGAACGGCCAACCAGCGGTAGTATTTTGTTGTCCTTGCAACGTACCTTTTGATATATATTTACTTAAAACGTTGTTAGGCAATAGGCCGTAGGATAAAACTATAACACTTTGTAAAATGTTTAAAGTAAATAAATAATGTATAAAAATATGTTTATAAATCATGAGTTCTCATATGATATTAGTCCTTGTCTGGGACAGACTAACTATCGAATATTGCTTTATCGGGTTGAAAAGCCTAGAGTAATATCTGATAGGAACATCTGTGTTCTTTGGTTGTTGGTCTAAGGTGATCGGATTTATATAAATCCGAAAACCTCGGGTCGACCATCAGGGAACATCGACCGTGTCATTTCTGGTTATCTACGATCGGGGGTGTCACAAAGGTGGTATCAGAGCATGGTTATACGATGCTAGAATGAGACTTGTTTCAAATAATTTTCGAGTCAAAAATGTGCTGCAAGGATAATTAGGATATGCTGGTTTGTTCCTTCTTTTAGAAATAGATAGACCTGGGTAGAAACTTACCATGATCTTTCGTTGCAGATGCCACCAAGACAGGCACATCGTGGTGGAGATTATTTACTGATACCTATTTCATCATCTTCAGACTCTTCGCCGCCATCTACTCCGGCACCACTTCCGACTCCTAGTTTTGAGGCTACACCGTCGGGCTCTAGCTTTGTGACTGACCCGTCTGAAGGGTCATGTGATCAGACACCGATGCACATGCCACTATCTCCGGACCCGTACTTTATGGACATCGAGGTGGATGTGGTACATGATAGTCCAGTGTACGGAGATCATCCCGCAGCTCCTGCATCTCCTGCCGCTCATATTTCACCAACCCCTACCGTACCTACTCCGGCAGCACAACCTGAACCAGCGCCAACTGATCCAGCTATAATAGCACTTCTAGAACTGATGGCTGAGATGGTGAATTTGCAACATCAAGCACTGAATGCACATCATGACGCACAGCGTGCTCAGCCAGCTCCAGTACCTACCACTCCTCATCCGTACTTCCTGAAGATAGTCATGATTATGAAGAACTTGGGGACGAAGCATTACAAGGGAGGCACTGATCCCTTTAAAGCTGATGTGTGGCTTCACAATGTCGAGCAGAACTTTGCTGCAACCCGTTGTCCAGAAGAATTTAAGAAGGACGTGGCTGTTTACTATCTAGAGAAGGACGCCACAAGTTGGTGGTTATGCGTAGAGAGGAACTTTGGAGACTTTGATCTGAGTTGGGCTGAGTTCCGTACAGCGTTCATTCGAAAGCATTTTCCACCGGAGGCCCGTGATCGATTGGAGATTAAATTCATAGAGTTAGTTCAGGGAGGATTATCTGTTACGAAGCATGAGGCAGAGTTCACCCGTCTCAGGAAGTATGTCCACTATGGTCGGGATGACGAGATGATGATTATCCGTAAGTTCCTTCCAGGAATTAACCCATATATCATGAGCAGACTTGAGGGAGTAGAGTTTCATAGGCTTGCTGATCTTGTTTAGCGTGCTGTGAACGTTGAGGAGGCCATTGCTGCTGAGAGAGCTTCTTCTAGCCATTCCCCACAACCTAGACGTCCATCTGTTCCGTTCCATCCTCAGCCGCATTCTGCTATGCAGCAAGGACGAGGAGGTAGAGTTTTTTCGTGGTGGTCATTCTGGAGGTTCTAGACCTAGAACCCCGACTTGTTTCACATGTGGCCAGCTGGGCCATGTTTGGCGAGATTGTCCGAACGTGGTACAGTTCCAATCGGCTGTACCATCTCACATTACTTGTTTCACGTGTAGAGAGCGAGGACATTACGCGACATCATGTCCACACACTCATCTTGCTCAGCCAGTTGTTTCGAGTGCTCAACCCGTTGTACCAGTTAACCCACCTTTACCCTTACCTCCTGCTAAGCGTCAAGCCACTGCTGGTAGGGCTTACGCTTTAGAACTACCAGGACCATCCGGACCACCTCAGGGTCCGATTTCAGGTTTGTTTTCCTATCCAATTGCGTGTTGCATAATTTTAAAATGATTGGTAAATTGGTGATATAAAAAAAATAGTATAAAAGTTGTTGAGTAAGTAATTGATGGTAAAGTCAATTATTTTCAACGACTTTGCTTGTGGGTGGAATATCCGCCCACATCCTTTCGATTCGAGAGCAACACATAGTTTTGTAGCTCCCGAAGTAGCATATAGATTCGATGGAGAATTCACTAAGGTGAATTTATCCGTTTCCGTTCTAACTCCCGGAGATCAAGTTCTTGAAACTGAAGGCTGCAATCTAAGAGTTCCAATCATTATCCAAGATATGGTTTTCCCGGCTCATTGTTAGTTCTCCCATTAGAGAGGTACGAGGTAATCTTAGGGATGGCTTGGCTGTCAAGTTACCGAGCTCACCTTGATTGTGGTTGAGGGAATATTATTTTCGAGAGAGATACCCAACCCCCTTTAGCTTACCACACCATAGTACCAAGTGTTGAAGTGTCATTAGTATCAGCATTGAGAATTGAAAACCTTTTGGAGAAGGATGAAGGAGTATACTTAGTGACCTTGGTTGCTGGACCAGTTGAAGACGAGAAAGAGCAGAACATGGAAGAAATACCAGTAGCAGAGAATATGAGGACGTATTTAAGGCATTAGAGGGATTGCCGCCGTCTAGGAGTAACCCCTTTAGTATAACCTTAGAACCCGGATCTGCTGCAATAGCAAAGACACCATACCGAATTGTTGCTAGAGTTGGAGAAGTAGCCTATAGACTAGAACTTCCACCCGATATGCCTATGCATCCGGTATTTCATGTGTCGATACTGCATAAGAATATACCAAATCCGAATATGGTCGAGCTGCAGCTACCAGAGAACTTGCAACCTAACCTCACCTATCCTGAAGGTCCTTTGCGAATAGGCGAACATCGTATCAACAAATAGAAGAGGGAAATTTTGCAAGTTCAAGTATTTTGGGAAAAGTGACAGAGAGTTGTTATAACATGGAAGGATGAAGATAAGTTCCGAGCTGATTACCTATAACTCTTCTCAAATACCCCAGTCGTCCAGTAAAGGGTGTACACTTGTATTTTGAGAATTCGGGGACGAATTCTTTTAAGGGGGGTGATACCACTCAAATTACACTAAGGAGTGTTAGTCTCATCAAAAGAGGTTCAGATGTAGTACTAAGGGATCGAATCCACAAGGAGCTAGGGAACAATTCAATCTAGTGTTTATTAATTCTAAAGGTTGTAAATGTTTAAATGAAATAGCAATAGTAACAAGCGAGTAAATAATAAATGTAACTTGGTTGGAAATGATATTAGATGCAGGGCCACTATTCAGGTGTTGGAGATTATAATACCTATAGATGCCTAATTGTTGCATGCATGATATATTAGAGCTCATTCGCTTAACTCAGTGATCAGCTGTCGCATGTACCACTGGTTAACAGACTAGATCTCGTGTCTCACCGGTTAGTATGCAGACAACGAGAGAGTGTCGATCGATAGTCTATTAAGACGTCGACCGATACACCTTTGCCAACGTTGATCGATTGTCAGTTGAGGACATCGATCGACGTGTTCTAGCCAGGCATATGCGCGAGTATGAAATGCCCTACTAAGATTCTAAATTGGCGGTTAGCCCTCTCTAGCAATCCTAATATGATAGATAGATAGATGTCAGGATGGGATAACAAAGGTGCTTGAATATGCAATCCTATGATCAAGTTCTAGTTAGCAAGGCTAAAATAAGCAATGAATACAAATCTATCATGAATATCACAACAAGGCAGATCTATAGTTTGGGGCTAATCCCACAAACCTATCTGAACCCTGGATCTAACAGTTGAACTACTCAGACATGGCAAAGCAATTCATATCAACAGAGAAATAGAAACTCATAGAATAGATGAAAAGAAATAGAAACAAGGAGTTCCAATCACAAGTGATCTTCTCTCCCAAATGAAACTTGTAACAAAACTAGGTCTAGAAAAAGCTCTGTTCTTCTTTCTGTCGTCAAAACACTTAGGCAGTATATATTCTACTAGGTTAAAAACTCGTCAGGGCATTTTGGTAATTTGGCTTGGCCTTGGTTTTTAAGTCTGCTGAATCCAAAATGTCGCGTCTGGTGTCTCGACATCGATCGATGGTACTTGTGTACATCGATCGATATTAATCTTCATATGTCGAGGCATTTCCTGATATCGATCGTCAGCACTGATGCACATCGATCGATTATTCTTCCTCTCGTCGACCTCTAAGTGGTCAGCTCGGGTAAAATGTCCTTTAAGCTCCAAAATGCTCCAAAGTCATAGCTTTACTCCAAAATGCACCTGAACCTGAAAACATACCTAGAAGAGTAGAAAACATAGATATATATATAGTAAAATACTTATATACCATGGATAAAAACGGGTCAAATCCAAGGTATATCAACTCCCCCAGACTTACCATTTTGCTTGTCCTCAAGCAAAACATACAGGCAGTCTCTCTGAAAGAGGTTTGAAAAAATTTGGGGATTTAAGATTTTAAAACATAGAAATTTTTCCTCAATTTGCAACCACATTTAAAAAGTCCTAATCACAAAAGCACACTATGCAATATCCTTGCTTAGCAACCATTTCTAACATAACACAACTCATCAATTCACGTCTGACATCCCCTCTACTGATTTCATTTCTTAGCGTAAATATAAAGTGACTGCTTTACCTTGGCAATATCGATCACATGATGCAAGGATTTCAGACAGGTATCTGGAGCTGTAGGTAAAAGTTAGTTCTTAGTTTCTCTCTCTCTAAATTTCTCTCTTGAGTCAAAGTCTGCTTCCATTGTAGGACCAGTGACCAACATTGGACAAGCTTCCATGAATCAAAACTTAATGGTGGTTGCCACCAAATTTTGTTCACTTCTTTTTTACCTATATCCAAGAGTTCTTTGCGAAAGCGAGCCTTGAAGATTGCCGCCTCCAAGTCCCGTTTCGAACTCTTTTATTTGAGTCTTTATGAATCAAGCCTTAATGGTTTTAGCCACCAAGTCCTGTTCAGACTCGTCCTAATTAAACAATAGATCTTATTTATTTTTATTTATTTTTATTATTATATATATATATTTTTATAATACTCACTAACTAATCTAAGGTCGAAATTTAGAGAGAGAAAATGTGATAAATAATCTAAACCAGGCGTTACCTTCCAAACCTGTCTGAAGAATTCGATCCCATGTATACCAAGCCCCAAGACAAGCGGTTATGTGAGGTTTAGTGTTGGAAATCAGCTTTGGTTACTTCATACGGTTCAAGGTAAGTGTGTAGTTGATAGGTTGATCCGCTTTAGCATCTTTAGTGCTATCTGCAATCAGTAAATCTAAAATGGTGCTAAAGATTGGTTAGATATTCATGTTTAAATCAATATAAGATTATAGTCCCTATTTTCAATAGCTAAGCATAATTTATTTGAAATTCCTTTTTACATAAGAATAAAATAAATTATATCAGTAAATCTCCCCCCAGACTTAAATTACACTGTCCCATTGTAACTCAGCCGGAGTTATGATGAATAGTTTATGATGTACGAATTGTAACACGTAGGGAAGATACATCTGACCGGAGTAGATATCGATCGATGGGTAAGTGTTACATCGATCGTCTTGTGGTTGCCTATGTCGAACGATTTCGACGTCTCGTCGTCGGTCGATATTCAGGTCCTCCTACTTGGGTCTCCTAAATCTGAAAGAAATAAAACGAAAGAAGTTAAATGCTAGCTAATAAAACCAAACTAAAATACCTAATAGTGTGTTGCCTCCCACTCAGCGCTTGGTTATAGTCATTTAGCTTGACTGTGGTAGTGATTGGCTATTGGGTGGAGAAGCAGCTGCTTGTTGGAAAGCAAGCATCCACGTCTTCTCTGCGCATTCTGGACCAAGATGCAATGAAACTTCTTGTGGCCTCATCATTTCTTGTCCATTTGTCATCCATCTTCTCAAGTACTTTGGAGATGTTCTGTAGCCTTTCTTGAACGTTGTCAATGCTGACCTGGTGCCAGCCTATGTTGTCATAGGTGTATGCTGAAAGTTCTGTCAGTTCCTGTTGCATTGACTCTACCGTCTTGTGTATCAGCTGCTCACCGATTGGTGTAGACTCGGCGTCGATCGATGCGATTATGTGTTCGTTGGTCGATCTCGGCGAGTTGCCATCGATCGATTTCGCTAGTGTCCTGTCGATCGATGCTGATATCTGGTGTTGAACTGCGAGTTGCCTCTGAATGGCTTTGACTTCTTTCTGTAGCCATTCTGCGTGGTTGTCTAGTCCACTGATTTTGTTGTCGAATGGAAAGTAGATGTCATCGCAGCGTTTGTCAAGTCGTTCCTCCATGGTGTCTAGAGCAGTGTAGATCTTGGATGTGATCTTGTCAACCTCTGCTACTGTGTAAGGAAGTAACTCCACAAGTTTCTTGCCATCGATCCAAGGCCCTCGTAGCCTGTCGATCGATGCTGATTTTGCCTGCAAAAAACTAAGGATTAATCTTGGTTTAATTAAGGATTAAGCTTGGTTTAACTAAGGATTAATCTTGGTTTAATTAAAGATTAATCTGTGATTAATTAAGGATTAATCTGGGATTAATTAAGGATTAATTATGATTTATTAAGGATTAATTTTGGAATAATTATGGAAGTAAAATCATGTGAAGTCTTGTTATATTCACTATCCCTAAAGCCCCCGCATTACCGTGACTTGGTCCTGCGAATGGAACAAAGTCATGAAGACACGATGATGGGGTAGCTCCCTGGAGACAGTGTACTGCATGACGATGCAGTGTCGGATTGTTCATACCGGACATTCGACAATGATGGTGATGATAACTCACTATTCTCGGTTAGCCTTAGTGGTTTCTCGGGCCTAGTATATATATTGTATTATATGAGTTTGGTAACGGGCGGGTGTTGAGGAAGTGATGTTTAAAATAAGAATTCACAATGATGATTGGTATACTAAAGTATAGTACTAGTACTTGCATGATCATGTATATGTATTTGATAATTGTTTTGTTTATTATTGATTGTGTTGTGATTATAGATTCACTGAGTAAACTAGTTGCTCATGACTCATTCGTGTGTGCAGGTAACCCTTAGGCGGGAGACACTTTACTTTCTGGACAGAAGGAACGGCCAACCAGCGGTAGTATTTTGTTGTCCTTGCAACGTACCTTTTGATATATATTTACTTAAAACGTTGTTAGGCAATAGGCCGTAGGATAAAACTATAACACTTTGTAAAATGTTTAAAGTAAATAAATAATGTATAAAAATATGTTTATAAATCACGAGTTCTCATATGATATTAGTCCTTGTCCGGGACAAACTAACTATCGAATATTGCTTTATCGGGTTTAAAAGCCTAGAGTAATATCCGATAGGAGCGTCTGTGTTCTTTGGTTGTTGGTCTAAGGCGATCGGATTTATTTCGAGAACCTCGGGTCGACCATCAGGGAACATCGACCGTGTCATTTCCGGTTATCTACGATCGGGGGTGTCACAAACATACTTCTTGAACCACTTCAGTCAATGCGAGAACATCTTCAACAATGACAAGCTGAAGAGCTAGTACAAAACCTTTCAGTGCGATTGTATTTTGAGAAAGAGATATCTCATCTCTTTTTTTGATACTAGTCATCAGCATGTCGAACGCGACACAACCCAATGGATACGCAAGAAACTCATCAATATCAACCAAAAGCTCCGCATAATGATTTTTCATCTTCATCTTGAGGTTAGTGGAAGGTAACACAGACGAAATAAGGGCCAGGCATGCAACTTTGATCCGAAGCTCTTTATCGGCAACAGATTTTTTTGGAGCATTTTCAATGCTCTTGAAATGCTCATATCTTCTACAGCACCAAACAACTCAGGCCAATACGGTTTATCTTTAATTGCTCTCTTCTTCTTCGCCTTCGGTTTCTCCAGAATTTCTACCACAGGGTAAACCGGTTATAATGGCAAATTCACGAAGTGAAAACCGTATCGGCTTCCCCGCAAACCGGAACCACGCCTCATGTTTCTTTTCCACTCTTGAAAGAAGAAATCAAGCAAATCTCCCATAAAATGCAGGTTTCTCAGCAATTTCAACAAGCTTCCCAAAAGATGATGCCCACAAATAACGGATCTCGTCTTCATGTAGGGAATTCAAAACTGTATTTATCGCCCGCGAAGATTGATAGGTTAGATCTCTAACTCCAACTGGTTCTTCCCTATCGGCGAACATCATTTGGGGCAGATCTTCAGAGATTTCTTCACATGCAGTACCCGAAACTTCACCGGCTCGAGACTCCATTTGGGATTTCGAAGAGATTTTTACTTCGATCTGAAAAGAGAGAATGATAGGAAGATTAAAGATCGAGTGAGAGAAATAAAAACTGTAAACAGGTCACTCAATGGTTTCTTTCATTAGTACTTGAGAACAAGTACTAAGGTTCGGAATAAACCTCTACGAACATTCATAAATATTTATTAAGTATTTACACTAAGTAAACACCTCACCAATTCAATATTTGATCAAGAGACAAAGCCTATCAATCATCTACATTCAGTATTGATCAACCATCTATCTAGACTCACCTTTAATCCATGAGATTGCCTAAGGAAAGCTAGACTCGAGCTCAAGCTAAACGTTCATCACTTGCTGATAACTCCCCAAAATAGAATGAGGACAAGGCATGATCCGGCTGGTAATTTCAATCTCTTCGACCAACTGAACCAAAAGCATAACAGTTGGATATAAGGTTCATCAATCCAGTTCAAGAAGAAATCAGTATGGTTAGACTCAGCTAAGATCAGTTGGGTTCGATTATGACCAGCTCCTACCAGTTTGGTTGAGGACAAAATTACTTCAGTTTGGATTAAATCCAATCAGCTCATATCAGCTGATTTAATCCAAAAATAAATAAAACTGAACCACACAAAGGTGTAGACAACTGATCCAGGACAAGAAGCTTAGCAAATCAGTCCACTGATTCAAAGCAAAACTGTTCTGAACTAGAAGCTAAAGCTTACCGGTTTTCT
Source organism: Brassica napus (assembly GCF_020379485.1). Taxonomy (NCBI): domain Eukaryota; kingdom Viridiplantae; phylum Streptophyta; class Magnoliopsida; order Brassicales; family Brassicaceae; genus Brassica; species Brassica napus. The sequence continues at coordinate 38,658,356 of NC_063436.1, read as the reverse complement.
CAAGGTTTAAATGAACTTTGTTGCTATAAGCTTCAAGCTGAACACACGTCTAACCTGATCAGAACAAGACATCCATGATAGGTTCAAGATCAGAAACAGAACAACTCGTTTTGGTTACCTAACAAGAACTGAAGCTCAAGCAAAACTGATCTCGATATTACCGATAAAATCAACGGCTGAAGAACTTGGGTGATTCTAAACTGTTGGACGCCAAACCTTCACCTCTTTGCCACACCAGAACACACTGATAAAAGTCATAAGAGGGTGAGAAAGTGTCGTGCAAGCTCACTTCTCTTCTCTGAATTTTTTCTGATTTGTTTCATTGATTTTCCTCACAGATTTTTCTCTCTTTCTTTCTTTCTTTCTCTCTTTCTCTATGAATTTTTCTTTCTTTTTTCTGAGATAAATGAGCTCGACCAGGAAAGAGGACAAGGTGATATATGACAGGGGAAACAGCAGGAGAAGAGTCAGCAAGAAAGGACAAAAGTTTCAGATCAGTATGAGACATGTGGTGAGCTGAATCACACTTTCCTTCCCATGAAGTAATGTCATTTCCTTTCCATGAAGAAAATTCAAGCAGGTGTGCAACTCACATGACTTTAATGTAGTAAGCAAGAAGGAAGGTGCAAGTGACATGTTCAGGTCAGGAAGGAAGCAAGCAGCCAGGCAGCACATGACATGCACATGACTCGCAAGCAGCTGAAAGTATTCAAGACCAGTTTTCGATAAAATGTTTCCCGTCCATCGGTTCTCGTCCAGCTTAGATAAAACTCGACCATAATAATTAACACTTGGTCAGAACTATTAAGAGTAGGTATTTTGGCCTCGGGACAGTCCCATCAAGAATAATTCATCGGTCGATTTTTATTTTAATTTTGGTCGAACCAACTCCAAACTGGTCGAGCGGGATTTTTCTAGACCAAAATTATATCTGCTTGTGAGGGTTATTACAACCGCTGATACCTTATGTGGGTCTACGCGAAGACCTGCCGCCGATACCACATATCCCAAAATCAAGACCTTGGATACCCCAAATTCGCACTTCTGCCGCGCAACATAAATCTTTTCTCGACGAAGCGCTAGTACACGTCTTGGAGATGGCAAAGGTGATCATCCAAAGTGGAGCTGAAGATGAGAATGTCGTCGAAATAGACGACAACAAATCTACCGATAAATGGACGCAAAGCTTGATTCATGATACTCATGAATGTGCTAGGTGCATTAGATAAACCAAATGGCATGACTAGCCATTTGAAAAGACCTTCTCGCATTGTAAACTCTGTCTTCCATTCATCTCCAGGTCGAATCCGAATCTGATGATATCCACTCTTGAGATCTAGTTTGGTAAAGATTGTTGCTTTTCCGATTTGGTCCAAAATATCGTCTAGGCGTGGAATTGGGAACCTGTAACGGGTTGTGATCTTGCTGATTGCCCGACTGTCCACGCACATACGCCATGACTTGTACTTCTTTGGGATGAGGAGTTCTGGTACGGAACAAGGGCTAAGGCCCTCGCGAACGTACCCTTTGTGTAATAGGTCCTCTACTTGGCGTCGCAGTTCTTCATGCTCCGCGGGGCTCATTCGATAGTGAGCTCGATTGGGCAAGGTGGCGTTACGGACGAGGTCAATATGGTGCTGGATGTCTCGTAGTGGCGGAAAACCGCTGTTAGGGTCAAAAATGATCATAACGGAATTAACACCCGAAAACCCTCGAAAATCGTATTTCCGAAAAGATAGTTAAATGAAAATATGATTTTCGTAAAAAATAACCAATACGAAGTTTTTACGAAAAAGTATCCTTGAAAGCTCAAAATGGACAACTCAAGCTCGATCATTGCGAAATTACCGCACATGCACGCTATCCGGTCGCTACGTAGCAACCAAGACCGAGCTCGAGCCAAAGCTCGGTCGCTACGTAGCGACTGAGCATCCGTTCTGCTCGGTCGCTACATAACGACCGAGCTCGAGCCAAATCTCGGTCGCTACGTAGCGACCGAGCTCGGGCCAAAGCTCGATCGCTACGTAACGACCGAGCGTCCGTCCCGCTCGGTCGCTACATAGTGACCGATCTCCCGTTCTGCTCGGTCGCTACGTAGCGACCGAGCTCGAGCCAAAGCTCGGTCGCTACGTAGCAACCGAGCGTCCGTCCCGCTCGATTGCTACGTAGCGACTGAGCTCGAGCCAAAGCTCGGTCGCTACGTAGCGACCGAGCGTGCATTCCGCTCGATCGCTACGAGGCGACCGAGCTCTTCCAAAACGTCGAGACGACACTAGTCCATGCATCCTAGTCAAATATTCAATGCTATCTCCCGAAGACCGTAGCGAGCTCAGTCTATGTTTTCCGCTATTCTAAATCATGGATCAAACATTGCGGATTAATACCGCGGAAAGTTTGTTCTTTATCGAAAGAAATCGTAATAAACGTGTCGAGTCGTAAGACAGCCCACAGGGACCTAAGGCACGACTCGAGGCCCAACTTGCGATTTCTTAACCAAAGCCCGTAAACCGAAGGACGGTTTACGCTTGGTCTACAAGGAAAGATAAATGTCAAGTTTCCGCGGACAAATACGGAAGTTTGAAGATAATTGCGAAGATGGGGGAAAATGGAATATCTCCATTTTATGCTATGACGGCTTAAGGGCAGAAGAGTAAAAGCGTAAACCGACCTTGGAGCTAGTATATAAGGAGTCCTAGGCGAGGAGCGTGAAGGGAGACCTCTTTCAGAGCAAACTTAGCACTTAGAGCATTTAGGCAATTTTCCGTTTTTGTTATTTCGAGCTGCGACTCAATTAGGTTTAGCCGTATCTCGCCGACAGCTCCCGATCCCAGGCTTATACCTTGTTGTAAACGCTCATACGCAAATTCAGAATAAGATATTCTTTGCTCTCTTTTCGATTTCATATACCTTATAGTTGTTATTCTCGTGTTCTGATTGTTTGACGTGTGGTATTAGCAGATATCCGGATCCTTTGGGAAATTAGGGTTTTCCTAGTTTCCTTATTTAAACGGAAATCGACAGTGCGAATTTCGGTTCCCACAGTTTGGCGCTAAAAGGAGGGGGATACAGATCAATCTAACTCGCAAAAGCCACATCACGCTCAATCAGACATGTCAACTAACGACGCGGATAACGTGCAGACTCCTCTTAACGGAGGCAGCGGCACCGATCTCCACACTCCAGCAGCGGACGTATCCGCGGCCAACGCACCAGCCAACGCCGCGGCGCTCGAGGAGTTTAAAAAGATGTTCGCCACCTATGAGAAAAGGTCGGAAGAACAGGATAAGCTCATGAGTACCTTGACCAAACAGGTTCAAACCTTAACGGCAAGGACTCGAGCAATCCGTCCCCGCGGAACCACCAAAATCCGCGGAAAGAGACTCGACTTCGCTACCTCACTCGATAGATCTGGAATTTCGCGGGAACGACCTTCGGGAAAAAACCCTAGCGAGAAATCGTCCGTCGAAAAGGGGAACCCCAAAAGTCCTCCGCCTCCCGCAAAGGATTCGGAGAACAATGAAGCTGAACGCATTGACCTGGATCCTAGCGATGTCTCCAACGACACCGATGAGGACGTTGACATACATCAAAGAAGGACCAGAAGTCGATCTGCTCGGGAAAGCTCTCCGTTCGACAAACCAATGACAGAAGAGGAGGAAACCCTATACTGGAACGAACAGGAAGAGCTAGCTGAAAAGCAAACCGAGCTCACTCGCAGCAAACGCCGACAAGCTCAGAAAGCTGCTGGCGAGACGTCGGATATCCTCGATCTTCGCGATTACATCACCAAAACTGCGGCTGAAGTAAGAGCCGTGAAATCACAAATCCATCATGCTACTAGCGATGCCCCCGAAATCGATAGACTGCTAGAAGGAGCTTGGAAGACACCCTTTACCAGTCGCATTTCGGACATGAGGGTATCCGATCCGGGAAAAATCAAAGTACCGAAGTACGATGGTACGACCGATCCAAAAGCACACCTTCAGGCTTTCCACATCGCGATGGGAAGAGCGAGACTGAAGGACGGCGAAAAAGATGCCGGCTACTGCCGCCTGTTCGTCGAAAATCTGGAAGGAGCGGCGCTCGAATGGTTCGAACGCCTTCATTGCAACACTATTGGGAGTTTCTGACAGCTCGCATCGGAATTTCTCAAACAATACTCTGTGTTCATAGACAGAGAAACTTCCGATGTCGATCTCTGGAGTCTCTCCCAGAGGGAAGACGAACCCCTCCGCGAGTTTATCATCCGGTTCAAGCTGATAATGTCCAGGATCAGCGGGATAAACGACAAAGTGGCCATTGACGCGCTGAGAAAGACGCTCTGGTACAATTATACAATAGCTAATTTTGGTAACTCCACGCGAAGAGAAGATTTTTTTTAATGAAGGTCAGAAGATAATAATAATGGTGGGAAGGGAACAATATTCTGTGATCTGATATTAGTAGAAAACGAAAGAAACGGTTATGTTTTTAAAGCTTTTTTTTAAAGAATCCAACACTCAAGAAAGCTGCCCACTGTCTTAGATCGTTAACCATCACAGAAGCTTTTAAGATCACCGGGAGAGTAAGGCAATTGGCATCACGTCCATGCTTCTTATCCTCTTGAACAAGAACAAAATTTCATTAGACGTATGGCATGAACCCATTAAACATACCATTTCAAACCGAAACACTTGGTTAAGGGATTTTGTCAACCAATTTGGTATGCGTAATCGATTACCGTGTTCGAACAACAAGTGGCGACGATTCTCGGACCAACATGATCATTGTGTTCAGACCCATGAGTTAAAGTTTTTTATGGGTCTTATATGAGTCTGAGAAACAGATGAGCTTCTCTTCCAAAAGCCTCTTTGGTGATTTAGAAGCTAAAACCGCTGGCACTTGGAGTTTGTGATAGTTAAAAAGTAGCGACAGTGACACCACAATGACAATCAGAGAACATAAATATACAAATAAGATACAACTTGAATACAAAAGACAGCACCCTCTCAGAGACTTAACCCAAAATTTCGTTTTAATCAGTAGTTTAATTACAATCTAACAAAAAAAATCCATCAATGTAAAATTATTTTAGCACACAATATATGATATCATCTAAAATGCATACACTTCAAAAGAGAATAAAAACGATTTTTAGAGATATTGCGTCTACACATTTTATCAAATGCAAATAAAAAGCGTAAAGCTTATGAAATAATTCTACCATTTTGAGCTTCGTGATAAAAAGCGTAAAGCTTATGAATTTTAGTAAATCCACCATTTTGAGCTTCTTATGAATTTTAGTAAATCCACACTTTTTACCGAGAAGAAGAATTAAATCTCTATATTCTCTACCTTCTTCGCCAAATCAATAACGGAAACTCACCTGTCACTGCAAACAAAATAAGAAGGCTGAACACGATACAGCGTGATAAAATAAGTTTCAGTGTTTTTAGGAATTGTGAGGATGAAAGTTCAGGGGATGAAGACTGACCTTTTATAGGTGGATATACACCGTCTCGAAGAGAAATACGGAGAATTTAATGATAAAATTGTGCTTGTTGTGGGTTGAAGGAGTAAAGATAGTTCTTAATGGAGATGAATTGATGAATCCGGTAACGTTTGGACGAGAAGAATATCAGACGAACCGACACGAACGGCTCAACCCAGATGTTACTCACGAAGAAGAATCATTCCACACAACCTCCTAAAACTCCATTAATGGCGATGGATTCGTCTGATGATAAACCCTAGATTGACGAATTAAGATAGAAGAAGACGTTGAACGAACATCTTGAAGAATATGATGATTTCCTTTCAATTGGGTTGGCCTTTTTTCACAAATAAAAATATCTACAGAGCAATCCCAAATAATATAAATGAGAAAGCCCGTACACAATGAAAACAAAACAAAGCCCATCAAACTGGTTTTAGTGAAGCGATGTGTTTTGTCTAACCGGGACACGTGTCGCTTCGACAGAAGCCGACTTAGTGACCTGGAATCCTAGGTGGTACATCCAGGAGAGAGACCAACATATTTATATATATATATATAGATATTTTCTTATTTAAATTTTCAAGTTTATTTATTTAACCTTTTTGTAAAACTAAATGTAAAAAATGTAATATTATATATACTTTTATATTGTATATTTTTGAATTTATTTATTTAAATATTTATATGAAATGATAATATTACATTAAGGACAGTTACTAAAAAAATGTCACGTGACTTCTTATGGGAGAATGATTTTTTGCTTATGTTGACGCTTTGTGGAGCTTCAAAAGGTCTATTTTATTAGTATAGATTTTTTCTTGTTTGAGGGGAAAATGAGTTTTTATTTTTTTTTCTTAATAAAAATGCAAATTAGAGGAAAGTATAGGAAACAAAATTTATATTTAAATTTTTTGATGGGATATTTTGAAAGTCTCAGAGATAAAGAATGTTCCCTTCCTCTTTTTTTTTCTTTTTCTTTCTATTACTTTGGGAAACTTTATGTGATTCTCAGTCATTTTGAATGTTTTTTTGCCACAAAAAAAATGAATGTACTTTGGTGTTTTTCAGTTTGGAAGATGAATAATAATTTTTTTTTTAATTATACATTTGGCAAAAAATAATTCTAGGAATCAGGATATATCCAAATATTTCTATATCAGGAATTGATTGTACTATTGGAATATCTATCTACAGTGGAAGCTCCCTTGGTCCAAATGTTTGATTAAAGGTTCATTAATGCTTCAACACCAGGAGATCTGGAGTTCAAACCCCAGAAAATGCAAATTATGCAGATTATAGAGAAAAAATGTTACAAGAGGTCTTCAGCATGGTGTAGGACGTATCATCGAATATGGATCTCATAGGGCGGCTCGGAGTGATGCAGTCTGACATGGATATGATGATAGAATTGTCGGCTGTAAAATCGTCTATGTAATATTTCTCATCGTTGTAATAGCATAATTAATCAGGCGTTAAAAAAAATATCTATCTACAACTGTATTTTTGCATGAGATTTCAATCATAATTGCTATTTTTACTTTATACATAATGCCCAATTAATACATTATTTTTAAGAAAAGAAAAAGTTTCATAATTTTATTTATTTACAAACTGATCTACTTCGATGGTTTACTCCAAAAAAACATATATAGACTTTGACTTCTATTTTAAAAATTAAGGTGAATTTCAGAATAATGTTGGAAATGAATAAATTCCATTGGAATGAACGCAAAATTCTAAGGCGGATTGTTTAGCATACAGTGTAAGGATGCAATTGTCTTTCATCATTCACCTGGATGTGGAGTTCCCGGTAGAATCAGTAGGATTATATTTATGTTGATGAAAAAAAAAATTCCGTTGGATGATTCTTGATTATAGTCTATAATAATAGTATTGTTGCTAAATGCTAATCATTGAAGTAATAGCGCGTTAAACCATAAAGAGAATTTTTATGGTATGGTGTCTACTCTACGATGATCTAGAGCTCTGCTGAACTGTTGGTGGGACATACCGTACTTTGGTAGACCGTAGATGTCATCTATGAACTGTATTTTAATCAGACAGAGAACATATGCATGAAAGTTAGAACACTATGCAAACAACTAGAGCGTTTTTTTTTAGCGTCTTTTACAATTTAATAATAAGTAGATTTATTATCAAATTTTAATAAGGGAAGAAATAAAAATCCATTCACCGTATGAAATTGTGTTCCTACGTCCTCGTTCTGTATAAAAGATTGATCAGGTTAGTATCAGAGCAAAAGATCCATCCATACCCCACACATGACCACCATCATACCTTGCGCCAAGAAAGAAATGCAAGCTGAAATCCAGCAACGAACTATAGAAGAGATGCATACACAAATTCCTCAACTTACTCAAGCTATGCAAGGTATGATCTTCCAAAGAAACGATGCGCTTGCTGAGGAACACGATGAAGAGCAGTCCGACCATGACGACGATGCTAACCCGTTTGATGTTCTCAGAGGAAATCAAAACGTAGCTCAACCCGTACAACTCAATGAATGATGAAATCAGAGTTTCAAGTTCGAGATTCCGAAATTTCATGGAACCAAGTAGCTGAAGAACCCCTCGACTGGATAGCTACGGTTGATGAGATACTAGAATTCAATCAAGTCCCGCTGGAGCGTTGTGTCCCCGTACTTTCAATGCGATTTCGAAGCAGAGCAACTGCATGGTAGACTCAGCTTAAAACGTCCAGATAGAGTTAAGAAAGGATTGAACGATTGAAAGTGGAGCAGAAACGGAGATTTGCATTAATCAATAGGCAACGACGACGGAGAAGTGGAAGAAGAGAAACATAAAGTAAAAAAAAAAAATTCTGATTGGAGGATTATTTATGCTGACGTGGACATGCTAGAATTGGAGATTATCTCCCTTTTAGTATTGTATAGATTGCTCTATGAATAATGAAAACGCACTTCAAAATTGTTACGTTTGTCGAAAGTAAGGCTCCGAATGGTAACTGCGGTTTGAGCGGTGCGGGACAAGCGGTTTAACTGCAGTGCGCTTTTAACAGTTATAAAAATGTATAAATATATGGTATTGTTACTGTTAACTGCGGTGCGGAGCGGGGCGGTTCGTAACATTCGAAACCTAAATATACACCCAGATATAAGAAAAATCTCAAACTTGTAAAACAATATACTAAAGATGATTTACCGAAATTAATAAAAGAAAATACATATTGATTTCATTTAAACCTTACTAGGTGGTTGCCCGCGAATTCGCAGGTATAAATAATTTTTAAAGTTTGATACATATAATATTAATTATGTTTTTGACACACTATAATATATTTTTACTTTTCAAATTTGAATATGAATTTTATTTGATATATATTCTCTAAATAAACAGATTTATATCTTTTGGTATTTTACTTTAAAAATATATAAATACGACTTTTGTAATATTTTATTAGATTTTTTTATCAACAACTATAGTAAAATGGTTATTGTATACTGCAATTTAATTTATCTATAGTCTTATTATATATTATGTACTCTGATTTCCAAATGTAATTAATTTAATATTAACTTAATTTTATTCATCCCAATAATATTTGCTAAAAATAATATATACGATAACATAAATAATATTTTCTAAAATGATATGTAGACGACAATAATTTCTGAGATCACAAAATAATTTGATTGGCTAATATGGCTAGAAATAATTCACCATGTTGATTATTTAGTGTTAAATATGCAAGAATTGGATACAAATAACCAAAACGTTTTGGTTAGTGGAAAGTTCAGAGAAATTATAAACAATAGTCAATGAAATAATTTAGATAAATTAAAACAGTTAGATGTGTATGAAATAATTACTAAATTTGCAGCAAATAGTGATTTTGCAGTAAATAAACATTATATTTACAACCTCAAATCTCTTAAACAATCTTTATTAAAAGGTATGAAATAATTTAGCAGCTTTCGCAGTAAATAGTAATTTTAAACATTTTTTTATAGAGAAAGAGCTTTTTGATTTTTATAGATTTGTTGATGGGAAAGGTTAAATATATGTTTCTAATGTTACTTTTACGTTTTACTTTATATTATAGTATATGTATATTGTTATCTATATAATATATATGTAATAATAATTACTAACCACTAAATTTTCTTTTGTTTTTATTATCTACAAGATATGAGCCCGTTGCGTTGCAACGGGTTTTGTTTGATGTTTTAATTTAATAAAAACTATAAAATAATAAATTATTTTATTATAATTTTATGATTTTGTTTTTTTTTGCATAAGAAATTCAATGAAAAGTAAAAAGAAATGAAAGTAAATTACAAAAATAAAGTCAATGACAACATTATATATATATTCTTATGTACTAATTTAATATTTTATTAAATAAGTTTATAAAAAATTTTACTTTGTTAGGACTTTTTTTAAAAAGGAAAACATTCTATTTAATATATCTCCTTCATATTTACAATTAAAAAAAATAAAAAATAATATTAAATACTCTTTTAAAATTTTTTTTAAGATTTTAGAAAAGAAAATTACTGTCATATAACCTATTGCAGTTATCTTCTCTTTAGCATTTCAGAAAAATGTAAATTTCTATCAAATAATTATTATTATTTATTAATAAATAATTTTAAATTTACTATTTTTACAATTCGTATCAATACTAATTTTACACTTCCACTACAAGAAAACGTTTCAGTAACAACAAAGATTTACTACGAAAATACTTCCTCGTAAATTTGCAAGGTGTTTACAACGCAATTACGACGAGACCAAAATTCGTCGTAAACTCCATGGAACTTTACGACGAAACTGTTTCGTCGTAAAGTCCACGTAAGTTTATGACGAAAGTACGTGGAAAGCGAAAATAGTCGTAAACGTTACATCGACATTACAACGAATCATGTTACCGTTATATTTAGGTGAAAATGTGTATTCAGTGTGCTTTAACTTACCTAAATTCGTTGTAAATATGATATTAAAACCATGTAAACTCCATGTAAAACATTCCTTGTAAAATCGTTGTTATATTTCAACTACCCAACTCAAAAATTTCTCTATATATATATATGTCATTTCTCACAACTCTCTTCCTCACAACACACAAACAGAAAAAAAAAATCAGCAAAAAAAAATTTTCAAAAAAAAAATCTAAGAAAAAAATGGCCGGTGGCGGTAGTATGTACGAGTTACGGAGTTGGATGTATGCGCACAAAAATTCCGACGGGAGGGTGACGAACGCATTTCTGAATGGGCTAGAGACATTCATGCACCAGGCGGGCTGTACACCGATCACGCAGGAAAGCGGTAAGATGTTCTGCCCCTGTCGAAAATGCAAGAATTCAAAATTTGCACGTAGTGAAACTGTATGGAATCATTTAGTAAACAGATGATTTACACCACAGTACTACATTTGGTATCAACATGGAGAGGGTTATGGGGGAAATGAAGCTAGTGGTAGTAATAATAATTTTGAGGATGCTCATCATAATGAAGAACCGAATCATGTGCATAATAAATATAATTATCATCAAGAGGAGCAGATGGTAGATCATGATAGGGTTCAAGATATGATTAGTGATGCATTTTTAGAAACAACTACAACGATAGCTGGTGGAACTGGAAATGTAGAAGAACCTAATTTGGATGCAAAAAGATTTTATGAAATGCTAGATGCTGCAAATCAACCAATCTACACTGGTTGTAGAGAAGGTCTCTCTAAATTGTCTCTAGCAGCTAGGATTAGGGATGTTAATACGGGCTACCCGTACCCTTTTAGGCCCAGCCCGTTTAGACCATACCCGTTTAAAACCCGTTAACTGCATGCCCTTTTAACCGCAAACCCGTTAGAGCCCGTTTAGTTATGAGCCCCTTTGAATTGGAGATACCCGTGAGCCCGTTTGTGTTTTTCTTTTCTAAATACAGTTTATTTATTTTTTTAAATAGATTTGTTATTGTTTCTCTCTTTTGCTATGTTAATCCTAAGAAACTTATGATTAAGGATGTTATTTTACAATGAATCCATAATGCTTACCTTTATCAGTTTTAATATTTATTAAACTTCTACATATGTGTTTGTAACTTGTAAGTTTAACGAATCTGAAATCTGAAGTAAAGCAAACAATTTTTGGAGCTTTACAATAACATATAATGAATCTGTTTTAAAACTGTTTTTGAAGGTGAAAGACAACAAAACCGACAATATCTGTTCTAGAGCAAACCAACAAAACAGTTTTGCCACCAAACTTGTGTCTGAAATAAATAAAAAACTGCAAACCATAGAGAAACAACTATGGATAAACAAGATAGAAACCAACTTCATCCTCCTCTCTTAGTCTCAAACCAACAACGAGTTCTCCATCTACTTGGAGAATTGCTCTGCAAAGAAATGACATTATTTATATCAGCATTACGTAAGGAGTTTACAATGGAGCATTACACCAAAGTGGTGAATAACTCTCGGCCAAAGACAAAAAAATATCAGAATTGTACCATTCTCTATCTGACTAAACCAATGCCTAACAAGACATAACAGTTTACAGTCAAGGCCACAAACACACCTAACAAGACATAAAAGACATAACAGTTTACAGTCAAGGCCACAAACACATGACCTAACAAGACATAAAAGACATAACAGTTTACAGTCAAGGCCACAAACACACCTAACAAGACATAAAAGACATAACAGTTTACAGTCAAGGCCACAAACACATGACCTAACAAGACATAAAAGTATCAGAATTGGACCATTCTGTATCAAAGAACCGAGTAAGTAACAGTCAAGGACTCAAGGTTACCTCTTCACTGTCTCATTGCATGTTGAATCTCCTGACCTTGAACTTTCTACTCTTGAGCTGCTCACTGTTTTTCTGACATCTTCAGTGACAATCTCATCAGTATCTTGGATGGTACCTACAATTTAAAATGCAAGTTAATCCAAGAATCATTTAACTATAAATCTGTTTGTGTAAAATTTTAAAACTACCTTCAAATTCTGTAAATCCTCTAAGCCAATTGCGAGCACAAAGCAAAGCTCGAACATTTTTTGGAAGAAGCCGGTTTCGGTATGGCGTCAAAATTCTACATCCAATACTAAAGGCCGACTCAGAGGCAACCGTAGTAAGAGGGATGGTAAGCAAATCCCTCGCCATATCAGCTAAATCACTCAGCCTATGATGATTCTCTTTCCAATAACCTAAGACATCCAAGTTTGGATAATTTTTTTCTGTTTACTCTTGGCTCCTCTAAATAAATATCTAAATGTGTCTTTGGGTTGTCCACACCAGCTGCAATGCTTCTTTCTAACTCAAAAAGATCCTATACAATGAAGCTTCATATCAATAACTCAAAAAGATCCTATACAATGAAGATGCAAAGTCTGAAACATTTACTTACATTGTCAAATTCTTCTTCAAGTGGTGATTCATTGACTATCTCATATGGAGTTTGTGAAGCTGAAGGACCTGATGAGCTTGCCCACTCTCAAGCTTGATAGTCTTTGTAGAGCTTCTCCAAGTTTTCCCTAAGTACTGCGATCTTTAAGGCATAAGTAGTAGGATCCACAGTTTCATAAGCTTTTTCAAGAATCTCAATTTTCAATCTCGGATCTAACACAACTCCCATAGCGAGAATCATATTATAGTCCTCCCAGTACTTATCAAACTTAACTTGCATTGGCTGAATCATTTCTCTTATCCCATCATCATCACAGTGAGCATATTTCTTCAACAATCTTTGTATCCTTCACACCTCTGTGAAATAAACATTTGATGTAGGATACTTAGAACCAGAAAAATATGTAGTAATGACACTAAAAGGCTTCAACAGCTCGCATATCTTAACCCCTCGGTTCCAGTCAGCCTCCGAAGGCAACGACTTGTAATGTGTATCAAAAGATGTCATGCTTTCAAAAGCTGCTCTGAACTTCAATGCTCGGACTAGCATCTGGTATGTAGAGTTCCATCTAGTCGGAACATCAAGAGATAGACCTGCTCCGTCTATGTTCTCAACTCTCTCAACACAAGCTGCAAAAGACTGTATTCTTTGTTGAGATGCTTTTACATATCTGACACTTTCCCTAATGTCATGCAAGAGATCTTATGCTAACTCTAAACCGTCTTTTATGGGAACCGAAATTCGCACTGTCGATTTCCGTTTAAATAAGGAAACTAGGAAAACCCTAATTTCCCAGAGGTCCCGGATCTCTGCGAGTGCCAACGACAAGTGACCAAATATATGCGGAAATTATGAAAAGATAACAAATGAGTTTAGAGAAAACAGTTGATCTTATTTCGAGTCCGCGTAAGAGCGTTGCGATCATTACAAGAGATCATGAAAGCTTTGGCCGCAAAGGCTGTCAGCGAGTTACTTAGTTCTAGCGACCTAATAGCTCAAACCTAGTTGAGTCGCAGCTCGATAACGAAAGACGAAATAGATAAAGAAAAGGTTTTTGATTGATTTCGGACTGAACCTTGTTAAAGGCTGCCTACATACCCCTTTCGAGGATCAAGCCGAACGTAGTTCAATTGATAGAGCTGGACAAGAGATCGAACTGCCTGGGCGAGTTCGTCTAGTAATTGAGTGCCAGTCATAGAAACCAAACTTGTTGAGAATAAAGCCTAAAGTTTCTAAGTAAAGAGAATTCTGAATCTAAAAAGTTCTCTCTCTTTTCTTGCTCCTCGCCTAGGAGTCCTTATATACTAGCTCCAAGGTCGGTTTACGCTTTTACTCTTCTGCCCTTAAGCCGTCATAGCATAAAAATGGAGATATTCCATTTTTTCCCGATCTTCACAATTATCTTCAAAACTTCCGTATTTATCCGCGGAAACTTGACATTTATCCTTCCTTGTGGGCCAAGTGTAAACCATGCTGTGGTTTACAGGCTTTTGGTTAAGAAAATCATAGGATGGGCCTCGAGTTGTGTTTTAGGTCCCTTTGGGCCGTCTTCCGACTCGACACGTTTACTACGAGTTTTCCGCGGTTTCTAATCCGCTAAGTTTGATCGATGAATTAGAATGGCGGGAAACATGGACTGAGCTTGCTACGGTCTTCGGGAGATAGCTTTCGAAGGTTTGACAAGAATGCAAGAACTGGTGTCGTATCGATGTTCGGAAAGGTTCAATCGCTACACAGCGACCGAATTTTGGCTCGAGCCCGGTCGCTTCGTAGCGACCGAGCGGGACGAGCGCTCGGTCGCTTCGTAGCGACCAAGCGGGACGAGCGCTCGGTCGCTTCGTAGCGACCGAGCGGGACGAGCGCTCGGTCGCTACGTAGCGACCGAGCGGGATCGCTACGTAGCGACCGAGCGGGACGATCGCTCAGTCGCTACATAGCGACCGAGCTTTGGCTCGAGCTCGGTCGCTACGTAGCGACAGAGCGGGACGAGCTCGGTCGCAACATAGCGACCGAGCGGGACGATCGCTCGATTGCTACGTAGCGACCGAGCTTTGGTCCGAGCTCGGTCGCTACGTAGCGACCGAGCGGGACGATCGCTCAGTTGCTACGTAGCGACCGAGCTTTGGCTCAAGCTCGGTCGCTACGTAGCTACCGAGCGGGACGAGCGCTCGGTCGCTACGTAGCGACCGAGCTTGGCCGAGCTCGGTCGCTATGTAGCGACCGAGCGGGACGATCGCTCGGTCGCTACGTAGCGACCAAGCTTTGGTTCGAGCTCGGTCGCTACGTAGCGACCGAGCGGGACGATCGCTCGGTCGCTACGTAGCGACCGAGCGGGACGGACGCTCGCTCGCTACGTAGCGACCGGGCTGTGTGCATGCTTGGTCGCCGCGTATCGATCGAGCTTGGCTTGTCTGTGGTCCGATTGTCGTACTCGAGCTTGTCCGTGGCCGAATTGGATACATGTCTGTTTCCTTCGGACAATCGGTATTTAATGGTTCGATTGAGATTTGAACAAGATTTTACCGCAAGGCTCTTTGTAAAGATATCTTTACGAAGATTACTTTTTCGTAAAAATGTTAATGCTGATTTTTACGGACTTTTAGACATTGATTCCGTCGTGACCGATTTTGACCCCAACAGTTAGCCCCCCAGCTTGTTAGAACCATGAGTTTACAGCGTGAGGTTCTAGCGAGTGGCCTGGCAAGTTAGGCAAGTGAGTTAGGCGGAATTAATGGTTGAAAAGGTCAGTGGTAAATGGTCTTCTCGCTCTTCTAAAAATAGAACGCGATAAGATTGGGGCTGCGCCTTATGACGGCTGCCTACGTACCCTTGTTGAAGGGATCAAGCCTTTCGTAGTTCGTCTTAGAGTTTAAGGTTCTTATGACTAGTTTTCCAGTAGGACCTTTATGGTCTAGTTTTTATGTAGCGGTTATAAGGCGTGTTGCTGCCGATGGCATTTTGTATGGGTGTAGAGGGAAGACTACGAGTTGTCGTCTCGTAATCTAACTCTGTGTGTATTGCCATATCCATAATCTGTTTCGAGAGTTTTCCGCAGTGTGTAAACTTGCGGGATTTTTCTGAAGACGTTCGAATATTGGCAAAGAGACAAATTTTGGGATCTCGTATCAGGGTGTTTGATACTATGCCTAGAGATGTTAGAGACCAGTGCGCTGGGTTTAGGGCAAGACCTAGGTTTACTTTCGGTTTAAGGATTGTGCGGTGACTGGCCGGCTATCGTTTTTCCTGTTGCGATTTCTTCCTGATTCGTATCGATTTAAAGTCCGCGATAGGTTCTCGGCTTATACGACTTGTTTGATACGAATCGAGCATCTCTCCGGAAACCGGAAGTGCTAGACCAAAATTTCGGATTTCTTTTATAGCGCTATTATCCTTGTGTCGGATGTAAGAGAGTCATCTTCTACGAGATGGCTAAGTCTGTTTAGGACGTTTAAGAGTTTGTTGTGATCAGCAACAAACTTAATGGTAAAAATTACTATTTTGAGTCTTCGCGAAGAATATGTTTTGACAAGATGTTAGTGCGTATGACTGTCTGGTCTTCCATGAAGGTGTTTTTATCGAGGAAGGAAATTTCGTCGAAGAACTAATCTTCAGGCGTCCGCGACGTCTCGCGATGCTGAAGATTTGTTATTCTTTCGTATGCCACGTTTCGTGCTTGAAATGTTCGCGGGCTTTGAAGATATTTCGCGATGTTGCGAGGGTTTAGTATTAGTCCTGTGTTTGAGAAACGTTCTGGTTTGACTATGAATGTTCGCAGCCAAAAATTGTTGTTCCTGCTCGGATGCTAATAGCTTTATTTGCGATCGAGGAATTATGACTGAGGTGTCGTGTAAATTTGTCCATGGGAACAAGCGTTTTCCTTCATGGTTCTTTGTGAAGAGTTGGCCTTCCGAGATGTATTACTTGCATTTTTTAGGATGTTTCGTATAGCTCTAAAAGCTTTGTTACGAATTTTTCCTTACATGCCGCGTATTATGGTTAAAACGTTGCGGGCTTAAAGTGAATTGTGGAGCGTATTGAACTTGGTCAATTTTCGAAAAGTTTAGATTTTCCGTTAACCGTTTGGTTGTTAGGACTTAGTTTCGTTACGAAGAGTTTATCATATGATTTCCGACTGTGGGCTACACGATAATTTATCATATCATATAACCGATTTTACGAAGGTTGTAAATCAGTGATATGTAAACATATGTCAAAGTAGCATTGTTTCTGCGGGTTCTACGAGAAACGTTCCCGCTGTGATTTTGATCTTAGATGAAAGTTGCTTGGAGTTACCCATGGAGTATTACCGAAGTTTATTTCAATACGATCTACTCGCGGAACGCTTTTCATAGGTTTTTCGAGAGGATTCTCATGACACATTCGTTTCTTGAACGAATTGGTCAACCAGAAGTGGTTCTAGCTAACCATCGGGAGGAAAATGATCCTTTTAATGTGCACGATGCTACATATATTCTCGAGTTTTCTTCGTCGCAAATGTTTTCGATGCTTTTCCGTGACTTACTTGGTACAACGGAAACTGAAAGAAACGCTTTGGTGATTGAAGATTTCTCGTAGAAATTTTTAAAACGAAACTGGCTTTCTGAAACCGGAAAAGGCTTCAATACTTTGGCTAATCGTCGAGTTTCAGTTTGATATTGGTACAAGTTTTCTGTACGCATGATTGCGACAAGAAATGATGTATAGTTTTTGAGATTATGTTCATGATCGTCTGGATATGTTGCTAGCGTTTAGACGAATATTAAGATTGTCGTTTGCCTATTCTTGACGATTTGCAGAAGTTTTTTTGAAGTTTGGGAGTATACGAGTATAGTATACGTACCTACTCCCCTTTTTTTTTTACGAAAGAAAAAAGGTTGATCCGATACTTTGAAGGGTTGTGTACGTTTCCTCTCCTGATGTTTGGAATGATCGATAATTCGGGACGATTTATAGACGACGCTTGGACTGTGATTTGGTTGTTTCCACGTTGACGACTTGGGATATGTCGGTTCCGAGAATATTGCCAGAAACGAATCGGTTTTAAGACGACGTTCATGTCTCTAACTTTTTCTCTCTTTAGGAAGCGAGCTTGATATGCGTGGCGATCGTTTCTCGACTTTCGGAGAGTTTAGATCGGTTTGCAAGATCTGGATGAACAATTATGGAACAATATATCGAGACAGGAAAAATCGCTTAAAACTTAGTTCGCTAGACTATCCGCCTAGGTTTTACGTTCCCTAAAGTTCTATGGCAGCCTCAAAGTAATTTCCTACGAAAATTCCAAGTCTGATTTCAAAAATTTCAAGTCGGAAATACCTTAGTTCTCTCGAAGATGCAGTTTTGTCCCTTCTCAGTTTTGCGTGCTCATTTCCGTTTCCTATTCTCGTGTATGTTCGCCATTTCCGATATTGGTGTTTATCCTTTGAAACTTGAAATTTATCTTCCGAACTTGACTGTTATCTTCTCCTTAGATAAGACGTCGATTTTTGTAAAAAGGTTCAACGTAATCGTATAGTTAAGGCGGCTAAGGTGTTAAGTTAACCATTGCCGTTTTATACGATTAGTCTGAATCCATGCGAGAAAATAGGTCTTTGCGGTTTTTTTTTATATCGTAAAGTCTCAATGGTAACTTCAATCGAGGCGAAACAAGAGACGTTTCGATCGAGATTCGAAAGTGAACGCAAAGATGGAGGTAGGGTGAGCAGAAACAAGCCAAGGAGTTAAGATGAGGTTTACTTGTTTTTGTCGTAAAATCTCAACGGAAACTCCGATTGAGAGAAACGAAAAGCGTTTCGATGAGAATTCAAAGAAGAACGCAAAGGAGGACCCCTTTGAGGCCTGACAGGTCGCTATAGCGAGTGAGGATGTCATCTCGGTCGCTATAGCGAGTGGAAGGGAGCCGAGACGAGTCCCACTTGTTTTCGTCGTAAAATCTCAACGGAAATTCCGATTAAGACGAAACGAAAAGCGTTTCGAAGAGGATTCAAAGGAGAACGCAAAGGAGGAACCCTTTGAGGACTTACAGGTCGCTACGTAGCGACTGACAGTCTGACAGGTCGCTACATAGCGAATGGATGCAAGCCGAGAAGCGTCCTACTTGTTTTCGTCGTAAAATCTCAACCGAAACTCCGATTGAGACGAAACGAAAAGCGTTTCGATGAGGATTCAGAAGACAACCCAAAGGAGGACCTTTCTGAGGCCTTACAGGTCGCTACGTAGCGACCGACAGTCTGACAGGTCGCTACGTAGCGAGTGGAAGCAAGCCGAGAAGAGTCCTACTTGTTTTCGTCGAAAAATCTAAACGGAAACTCCGATTGAGACGAAACGAAAAGCGTTTCGATGAGGATTCAAAAGACAACCCAAAGGAGGACCTTTCTGAGGCCATACAGGTCGCTACGTAGCGACTGACAGTCTGACAGGTCACTACGTAGCGAGTGGAAGCAAGCCGAGACGAGTCCCACTTGTTTTCGTCGTAAAATCTCAACGGAAACTCCGATTGAGACAAAACGAAAAGCGTTTCGAAGAGGATTCAAAGGAGAAAGCAAAGGAGGAACCCTTTGAGGACTTACAGGTCGCTACGTAGCGACTGACAGTCTGACAGGTCGCTACATAGCGAATGGAAGCAAGCCGAGAAGCGTCCTACTTGTTTTTGTCGTAAAATCTCAACGGAAACTCCGATTGAGACGAAACGAAAAGCGTTTCGATGAGGATTCAAAAGACAACCCAAAGGAGGACCTTACTGAGGCCTTACAGGTCGCTACGTAGCGACTGACAGTCTGACAGGTCGCTACGTAGCGAGTTGAAGCAAGCCGAGAAGAGTCCTACTTGTTTTCGTCGTAAAATCTAAACAGAAACTCCGATTGAGACGAAACGAAAAGCGTTTCGACGAGGATTCAAAAGACAACCCAAAGGAGGACCTTTCTGAGGCCTTACAGGTCGCTACGTAGCGACTGACAGTCAGACAGGTCGCTACGTAGCGAGTGGAAGCAAGCCGAGACGAGTCCCACTTGTTTTCGTCGTAAAATCTCAACCGAAACTCCGATTGAGACGAAACGAAAAGCGTTTCGAAGAGGATTCAAAGTAGAACGCAAAGGAGGAACCCTTTGAGGACTTACAGGTCGCTACGTAGCGACTGACAGTCTGACAGGTCGCTACGTAGCGAATGGAAGCAAGCCGAGAAGCGTCCTACTTGTTTTCGTCGTAAAATCTCAACGGAAACTCCGATTGAGACGAAACGAAAAGCGTTTCGATGAGGATTCAAAAGACAACCCAAAGGAGGACATTTCTGAGGCCTTACAGGTCGCTATGTAGCGACTGACAGTCTGACAGGTCGCTACGTAGCGAGTGGAAGCAAGCCGAGAAGAGTCCTACTTGTTTTCGTCGTAAAATCTAAACGGAAACTCCGATTGAGACGAAACGAAAAGCGTTTCGACGAGGATTTAAAAGACAACCCAAATGAGGACCTTTCTGAGGCCTTACAGGTCGCTACGTAGCGACTGACAGTCTGACAGGTCGCTACGTAGCGAGTGGAAGCAAGCCGAGACGAGTCCCACTTGTTTTCGTCATAAAATCTCAACGGAAACTCCGATTGAGATGAAACGAAAAGCGTTTCGAAGAGGATTCTAAGGAGAACGCAAAGGAGGAACCCTTTGAGGATTTACAGGTCGCTACGTAGCGACTGACAGTCTGACAGGTCGCTACGTAACGAATGGAAGCAAGCCGAGAAGCGTCCTACTTGTTTTCGTCGTAAAATCTCAACGGAAACTCCGATTGAGACGAAACGAAAAGCGTTTCGACGAGGATTCAAAAGAGAACCCAAAGGAGGACCTTTCTGAGGCCTTACAGGTCGCTATGTAGCGAGTGGAGAGTTGGCTTGAGCTCGGTCACTACATAGCGACCGAGCAGTGTGTGTGCTCGGTCGCTACGTAGCGACCGAGCAGCGTGTGCGTGCTCGGTCGCTACGTAGCGACCGAGCAGCGTGTGTGCTCGGTCGCTACGTAGCGACCGAGCAGTGTGTGTGCTCGGTCGCTACGTAGCGACTGAGCCGTGTGCGTGCTCGGTCGCTACGTAGCGACCGAGCAGTGTGCGTGCTCGGTCGCTACGTAGCGACCGAGCTGTGTAAGCGTTTTGTTGTGTTTCCTTTTTCCGCGATTAACGTAGAGGTTTTTCAGCGGTTTTTTTGGGAGAACAAGTTTTATCCTTCCGAAATATTTTCGGAAAACGTGTTTTGGTAAAACCCTTACGCATCGAGATTTCTTTACGAGGTTTTGATAAGATTTATTGTTTCCTTTCTTGTTTACAGGGAGAAATCGCGAGCTTGTTTTAGTGCTCTTCCTGTGGCGGAAGGTCGCGACTAAGTTTTCGATTTTGTTGAAAACTACGGCGTTTGCGTAAGCGTTGGCCATAGGAGCAGTCAGTGCTGCGAGTTTGTCTTTCATATATCCAAACATCGTTTCGATCAAGCGTTTTGTGGCCATGAGTAAGAGTAATCCGTAACCCCCCCTCCTTCTAGCGCCAAACTGTGGGAACCAAAATTCGCACTGTCGATTTCCGTTTAAATAAGGAAACTAGGAAAACCCTAATTTCCCAGAGGTCCCGGATCTCTGTGAGTGCCAACGATAAGTGACCAAATATATGCGGAAATTATGAAAAGGTAACAAATGAGTTTAGAGAAAACAGTTGATCTTATTTCGAGTCCGCGTAAGAGCGTTGCGATCATTACAAGAGATCATGAAAGCTTTGGCCGCAAAGGCTGTCAGCGAGTTACTTAGTTCTAGCGACCTAATAGCTCAAACCTAGTTGAGTCGCAGCTCGATAACGAAAGACGAAATAGATAAAGAAAAGGTTTTTGATTGATTTCGGACTGAACCTTGTTAAAGGCTGCCTACGTACCCCTTTCAAGGATCAAGCCGAACGTAGTTCAATTGATAGAGCTGGACAAGAGATCGAACTGCCTGGGCGAGTTCGTCTAGTAATTGAGTGCCAGTCATAGAAACCGAACTTGTCGAGAATAAAGCCTAAAGTTTCTAAGTGCAGAGAATTCCAAATCTAAAAAGTTCTCTCTTTTCTTGCTCCTCGCCTAGGAGTCCTTATATACTAGCTCCAAGGTCGGTTTACGCTTTTACTCTTCTGCCCTTAAGCCGTCATAGCATAAAAATGGAGATATTCCATTTTTCCCGATCTTCACAATTATCTTCAAAACTTCCGTATTTATCCGCGGAAACTTGACATTTATCCTTCCTTGTGGGCCAAGCGTAAACCATGATGTGGTTTACGGGCTTTTGGTTAGGAAAATCATAGGATGGGCCTCGAGTCGTGTTTTAGGTCCCTTTGGGCCGTCTTCCGACTCGACACGTTTACTACGAGTTTTCCGCGGTTTCTAATCCGCTAAGTTTGATCGATGAATTAGAATGGCGGGAAACATGGACTGAGCTTGCTACGGTCTTCGGGAGATAGCGTTCGAAGGTTTGACGAGAATGCAAGAACTGGTGTCGTATCGATGTTCGAAAAGGTTCAATCGCTACACAGCGACCGAATTTTGGCTCCAGCCCGGTCGCTTCGTAGCGACCGAGCGGGACGAGCGCTCGGTCGCTACGTAGCGACCGAGCTTTGGCTTGGGCTCGATCGCTACGTAGCGACCGAGCTTTGGCTCGAGCTCGGTCGCTACGTAGCGACCAAGCGGGACGAGTGCTCAGTCGCTACGTAGCGACCGAGCGGGACGATCGCTCGGTCGCTACGTAGCGACCGAGCTTTGGTTCGAGCTCGGTCGCTACGTAGCGACCGAGCGGGACGATCACTCGGTCACTACGTAGCGACCGAGCTTGGCTCGAGATCGGTTGCTACTTAGCGACCGAGCGGGACGGACGCTCGCTCGCTACGTAGCGACCGGGCTGTGTGCATGCTTGGTCGCCGCGTATCGATCGAGCTTGGCTTGTCCGTGGTCCGATTGTCGTACTCGAGCTTGTCCGTGGCCAAATTGGATACATGTATGTTTCCTTCGGACAATCGGTATTTAGTGGTTCGATTGAGATTTGAACAAGATTTTACCGCAAGGCTCTTTGTAAAGATATCTTTACGAAGATTACTTTTTCGTAAAAATGTTAATGCTGATTTTTACGGACTTTTAGACATTGATTCCGTCGTGACCGATTTTGACCCCAACATCTTTCACAATCAGATTTAAGATGTGAGCACAACATCGCACATGCATAAACTTCCCATCACATAACAAACCACTGCCACCCATCATCTGAAGTTGCCCTTTAAGTATTATCAGCATACTATCGTTGTTGGTAGCGTTATCCAGAGTGAAAGAGAATACCGTTTTCTCCAAACCCTAATCCTTCAAACACTTAATAATCGTGCTAGCAATTTCTCCACCAGTGTGTGGACACTTCAGAACGCAGAAAGCTAAAACCTTATTGTTCAATTTCCAGTCATCATCAATGAAAGAGGCAGTCAAACAAAGATAACCCATGGTAGTGGGACGAGCTAGCCACAAATCTGAAGTAAACCAAACTCTACCCTGATGCTTTGCAAACACATTCCTAAGCTTTTCCTTTTCTATTTCATATCTTCTAAAGACATCAGCGACAGCAGTTTGTCGACAAATTGGCTTACAATCCGGATTGAGATACAAACTCCTTGCTCTAACCTTTTTATATTCAGCATATCTAAACGGAAAATCATGATAGATTATGATCTCGCTAGTCATCTCTCTATCAACTTTATGATCATATGGAACCCTATCTACCTTCTTAGGCTTTTCTGGACAGGTTTCTAAATGGCGATGCAAGTGTTGTGTGCCATGTGTTTTAGTATTGATCACTAGTTTTCTACCACAATAGTTACACTGACCTCTTTCCTTGCCATCACTTTCAACTCCAACTGAGGTAAAATCGTTCCAAACTGTAGAAGTTAAGCGCCTCTTGCGTGGTTTTGTTGCTTGAGTTGTTTCAGCTACTTGTGTGTCACTTGGTTCTGGTTCTTGCATCTCTGTCTCTTCCTCACTCACTGCATTTTCCTCATTCAAAGCATCTTCTTCATTCATGTTCATGTATTCCTCTTGAGCCTCAAGGATTGCAATTGTGTTGAGAGAATCTAAATCCATCCTGAAAATACACAAAAATATTAAGATGAGACTCTTCTTCACTCCCTAAGAGACTAAGATATTCAGCAAGGACGGTGCATTGATGTGTAACAGTACGAGTAAGAGTCATGAGATGTATATACCTTAAGGACGAGCTGGTGATCCTTGCTGAGTTGGATCGTATACTTCTTCCTCAGCTGGTGATCCTTTGCCGATATCTGAAACCCATAATCAAAATCAGAGGAAGAGTTGTTTCAGAGATTGCTCTCGAAGAAGATGAAAAAATGTCAAAACCAGTAGCTTACCGTAGCTTAATGAAGAAAACAAAGAGACCCTTTTCTCGATTTCTCAAGTTTGATTCATATAACTTTTCTCGATTTCTCAAATTCGATTGACAGAGAGCTTGAAGAGGATACGATCTAAGAAGAGCGACGGCTTGAGAAAGATGTAAAGTGAAACTTAACGACGTCTTTTTCTCTTTAAAAAAAAAAAACAAAATGGGTAACGGGTCCGAAATTTTATATTCACTCCGCCCATTTATTAAACGGGCCTTAATGGGTAACCCGGTATGGACCCATTAAATTTTACATACAAATAAACGGGTAACGGGCCAGAAATTTTATACAGATCCCGTTAGAGCCCACGGGTTTGAAGCCCGTATTAACATCCCTAGCTAGGATGTTGAATATTAAAATGGATCATAATTTACCTGAGAATTGCATGGATGCATGGGCGGAGTTGTTTAAAGAGTATTTGCCAGAAGACAATGTGTCTGCTTAATCTTATTATAAGATTCAGAAATTGGTTTATAGTCTTGGGTTACCTTCGGAGATGATTGATGTTTGCATCGACAACTGCATTGTTATAACCTTCACGAGCCAGTTAATTTTTGGTCGAGAAAAACTCCGCTCGACCAGTTTGGAGTTAGTCGATCAGATTTAAAAATAAAGTCGACCCGGTGAATTAATACCTCGACGGGACTGTCTTGTGGTCGAAAGGCCTCTCATTGATAGTTCTGGTAGAGTGTTAATAATGTTGGTCGAATTTTATTTAAGCTAGGCAAGCTTAGTTGAAAGCAAGACGAGATTCAAAGGATGAGAAATTTTAGTCGAAAACTGTCCGAAATTGTCGTTAAGTTTCTTAACTAAATTCCGACCAGTCTAATACCTTCACCAGCTATTCTTCTTGCTTTCTCAGTAAATCAGTCACATGAGCTGCACCTACCTGCTTTCTTGCTTCACTAAAGTCACATGAAAGTCACAAGCTGGTTGCTTGTTTAATAAAAACAAAATAATCTTTCTTCAAGGGAGGGAAAGGACACCAACTTGCTTTGGTTTAAGTAGACCCTCACCTGAAGCAACTTCTTATGTTATAAAACACCATCTTCTCTCCTCTGGACGTTCATAACCTGCAAGAAAAACCAGAGAAAAATTCAGAGAGAAAGAGAGAAAGAAGAGAGAAAAATTTGTGAGAAAAACTAGTTGAAAAATTCAGAAAAAAATTCAGAGAAGAGAATTGAGCATGGACAAACCTTTCTCACCATCCTGTGTCTTTATCCAGTGTCTTCTGGTGTGGTTAAGAGCTGAAGGTTTGGTGTCCAAGAGTTTAGAATCACCCATGTTCTTCAGCCTTTGATTTTGATCGGTTAATTCGTGGTTAGCTTGAAGATAGACAGCCAGTCAAGTTTAATTAGTTGAGTAAAACTGATGGCCAAGGAGAGTATTCGGATCAGCCGGATCCTTGTGATGGTTCTGAACCGAGAGTGATCCAGAAGTGAAGTGTGATTAGCTTGAGCCCGAGTCTAGTCTTCCTTAGCCAATCTCATGGATTTAAAGGTGAGTCTAGATAGATGATGAATGAGTATGCATGATTGCATATTGAATATGGTTGATTAATTAAGAATTAATCATGAATTAATTAAGGGATAATCATTGATTAATTAAGGATTAATCATGTATTAATTAAGGAGTAATTATGGTTGATTGATTAAGTATTATCCCTTGATCTATATTTATATATGAAGTATTTATCTAGTTTAAATACTTAAGAATTAATAAGAATAATTCTTTGAGGTTATCCCGAGCCTTAGTACTTGTTCTCAAGTACTAATCTATAAGTATTCTATTAATAAGTGTGAATCATGTGAAGTCTTATTGTATACTCACTCTCCCAAAAGTCCCGCATTACCGTGAATTGGTCCTGCGATATGGATCAAGGTCATGAAGACACGATGATGGGGTCGCACCCTGGAGGCCGTGTAACTGCATGCAGCGTTGGATGTTCTATCTTGGAATATCTGATGGAGATGATGGTTATATTTATTCCCCGTTAAGCTCGGTTAGCCTTGGTGGTTTTCCGGGTTTAGCATATATATATATTAAGAGTGAGTGATTGGCGGGTATAGTGGAGGTGATGTTTAAGATAGATTCACATGGATGGATTGAGAGGCCTTATAATTATATTAATTATGGAATATAATTCCACTGCATTCAAATGGTGTCGCTTGCTCGGGATACTATTGATATGTGTTTGGGTGTGGGATTAGACTCACTGAGTAAACTAGTTACTCATGACTCATTTGTGATGCAGGTAACCAATAGGTGGGAGACCTAACTCTAGGACGGGAAGGAACATCATTAGCCAGCGGTAGTTTTATTATCCTTGCAAAGGCGTTTTGATATTTCTTATTATAAGATTTATTGACCGAAAACCTCGAGGTTAATTTATAACAAATTTTGTAAGATGCTTTTGATTGATATATAAAGAATGTTTTTTTTTTAAGTAAGGGTTCCATATGATATTAGTCCTTGTCCGGACGAACTAACTATCGGGTATTGCTTTGTCGGGTTGAAAAGCCTAGCGTTATATCCGATAGGAGCGTTGGTGTTCTTTGGTTGTTGGTCTAAGGCGATCAGAAGTATTCTGAGAACCTCAGATCGACAATCGAGGAACATCGACCGTGTCATTTCCGGTCATCTTCGATCGGGGGTGTCACAAAGGTGGTATCAGAGCATGGTTATACGATGCTTGAATGGGACTTGTTTTAAACGTTTTTCAAGTCAAAATGAGTCGCAAGGATAATTAGGATGTGCTGGCTGGTTCCTTCATCTTAGGATAGATAGTCATGGGTAGTTACCTTATTGTTATCTTTCATACAAGATGCATCAAGACATTCTCGACGGAGTGGAGTGTACTTACCAATTTTGATCCTGTCAAGATCGAGATTCCTACAGTCATGATTGAGCTTTCTACAGTCATGATTCGGTTTGTTATCGTCATGTTTTGGTTCAATCCGGTCATGCTTCAATCCATTATCATCGTGCTCGGGTGAGCTAACGACGTGCTTGGGTTTGCTACCATCATGCTCGGAGTTGGTATCATCATGCTTTCCTGCGGTTCCTACAATTTCTAGTGTGGATATCGATATTCTAAGATATATGAGACAGAGTTGACACATCAATTACATCTTCGGCCCGTGTTTTATTGAAGTCAAAGTTGACGTTGTTGGTGATGATCCGGTTCAGAATATCCGACTTCATATGACTTATTCTTTCGGCTGCTCATTTCAATCCAGCTTATGCCCAAACGTACCAGAACCAGAGACGTACAAGCCTGATTGATTCAGCACTTGTTTCAAGCTTAACGTTGGTGGCGGAGATAGTTCAGCAGTAGTACAAGACGATGGACGCACCAGCACCATTCCGTTGCAACAAGACATCTTGAAGTTTGTGAACAAGATAAAGAAGTTGGGACAACACCGACAATTACTAAACCATTCGATGTAGATTTTGTATAGAGGAAGATTTCGAATGCAACACTAGGAGCAGAACAACTAACATGGCCCATTGTTCACAAGATTGCAAGAAGGATATGGAACCATAGATCATCAAGAATGATACAGTAAGTTGGTGATTAAGCGTCAAGCATCATTTGGGAAATGTTAGTCCAAGTTAGGCGGATTTCTTTCAAGAGTTCAAGATAGAGTGTTTTCTACCCAAAACATGGGACCGATATGGAGTTCGCACAGTGAGATGTTTCCGCCAAGATTTCGAAGTCAAGTTAATCTGATTCATCCATTATGGTTTGGAGGATGAGCTAAAGATCATGAAGATGTACTATTGTGACTTAGCCATTAATCTCAGAGTAACCCAAACTATAAAGCTTAAGAGCTATGAGGAGTTGGTGGAGGATCACATGAATTCTATAGAAGCTGTTTTACTGAAGAAGTTTACCAAGTCATGCAGACCGTTTATTTTTCAACCGGTGCAGATCAAAGGTCAGTTTCAAGCAGTGAGTTAAGTAAGTCGTTGGGGATGATTTTTGGTGTACATTTCATCGGATCAAGATCGAGGACCTTGAGCCGTTATGGTTGTGACTCGAAAAGACAAAATGGTCGTGATTGTCAAAGTTTGGGAAATCTGGAACGTTTGCATCATTCGCGCTTTGGTGGTTCTTGTGAAGAGTTAGGATTTTAGGTGACCCTTCCTCATGAAGTTACCCGATCTACGTTACCTATACCTAAGATAACACATGTTGAACTTGTCCACTTTTCCTTACCGTTAGTCCACATCCAAGTGTTAGGCTATTTGGGTAGAGCCTACACTTTATAGTTGACTGGACCGTCAAAACCCCTGAAAGGTCCAATCACAGGTTTGCTTCTTATCCCATTGCGTGTTGTGTGCATTTTAAAAATTTATGAATGATTAAATAAATAAGTGAAGGAGTGATCAAGGTGTCGTATGAGACCTTGCCTATGGATGGAATTTTCCGCCCATATTGTGTTTGATGCGGGAACAACACATAGATGTAGTTCTCGGGTAGTGTCATTGTTTTAGGAAGGATTCACTTTAGTGAATTCAGGTACACTGTTCTTATTCGTGGAAGTACTGGCTGCCAATTAGAGTTATGGTATGCCTTCATGTCCCATCCCCATTCCTTAGTACTTCCATTAGAGCGGTTTGTTTCTATCTAGAATGAGATTGGCTATCTAGTTATCGAGCTCAATTAGGATGTTGTTGAGGAAGGAAGTCTTTGAGAGAAGACCAGTTATCGTTGGCCTGAAGTGGTATTCTACTAAATGTTGGAGCCTCGCTCATATCAGTCTGGAGAGAATAGAGAACCTCCTAGATTGCAAGTAGAAAATCGAGATGGCTTATTCATTCGTATTTGAGGAACTCAGTTGAAGGATGAGAATCTAAGGAATTCATAGAAGGAACTGGGTGAAGAGAATTTCGAAGGATAGTATGAGGACTGTGTCATGTACAAGTTCATAAAGTGGAGATGTGGGAGAAGGAACCCAAATTCAACCTAAAATTCAGCAGATGTGAAGTAAATCCCAAGGAAGATTGAAGAGTGCAAGGAAAAAGGTATAACCATAAGGCATATGGGAATGCTCAAGTTGTTAAGAGATCAGAAGATGTATTAACAGAGAAAGTGTGAAGTCATCATACAAGAGTACTTCGTTGGTAAATCAAGTTTGGTATAGGCGGACTTGTTGATTCCTCAGTTACTAGACAGAAGAAGGAAATCAGAAAGTAATAGAACAAGACTTGGATATGCGAAACTTCAATGAGATTGAGTCGTTCAAAAGTTTTTGAAGAGTATCTCAGATAGATAAGAAGGGTATGGAATACTGTAAGGGAAATCATTCCTGGAATAAGTGTGTGTGTGTGTATTTGAGAGTGGCACCCTTGGTCTGAATCATGTTAGCGTGATTGATCGTGCATGTTCTTGTTTGATTGTTGCACGGTTAATCAAGTTGACATTGACCAGACTGAAGATGTTACCTTCACGTATGGCACATCACCTGACGTTCCATATTTCCATGTTATTGAACTGGAGGAAAGCAAATAGAAAGGTTTCAGAAGTAATGGTATTCAGAAATTCAACGATGCCAAAGGAAGTATGTAGACCGCAGTATATGAAAGTTATGTGCGATGAAGAATTGGTTATCGTGAAAGTGTTTGCTCAGAAAAGAAAGAATTGTTTTAGAAAAGTTGGGGAAATCCGCAAATCCGTTATTTGGTATGTACCGAGTTGTTCAGAGTTGAAATGGTTATCTGTTGACCGGAACTTCTTTTAGTTATGCTATTGATGAGCCGATTTTGCGTAATTTTATATCAGACCCAGTATGATAGTACTGCTGAGACCCGAAAACTTGTAACCCTATTTAGCCTATCCTAAAGGTCTTTTCCGGATAGGTGAGCACCATATCAGAAGATTGGAGAAAAGGAAAAATTTGTAAAAGTTCAAGTATTTGGGGAACCATCAGTTGTTTTGACACGGGCAAATGAGGATAAGTTCAGAGTTGGTTATCTTAAACTTCTTGCAGAGACTCCAGTGTTCAGTAAAAGTCTGTACAGATATGTTTTGAGAATTCGGGGACGAATTCTTTTAAGGGGGGAAGAATGTTATAACCTTCACGAGCCAGTTAATTTTTGGTCGAGAAAAACTCCGCTCGACCAGTTTGGAGTTAGTCGATCAGATTTAAAAATAAAGTCGACCCGGTGAATTAATACCTCGACGGGACTGTCTTGTGGTCGAAAGGCCTCTCATTGATAGTTCTGGTAGAGTGTTAATAATGTTGGTCGAATTTTATTTAAGCTAGGCAAGCTTAGTTGAAAGCAAGACGAGATTCGAAGGATGAGAAATTTTAGTCGAAAACTGTCCGAAATTGTCGTTAAGTTTCTTAACTAAATTCCGACCAGTCTAATACCTTCACCAGCTATTCTTCTTGCTTTCTCAGTAAATCAGTCACATGAGCTGCACCTACCTGCTTTCTTGCTTCACTAAAGTCACATGAAAGTCACAAGCTGGTTGCTTGTTTAATAAAAACAAAATAATCTTTCTTCAATGGAGGGAAAGGACACCAACTTGCTTTGGTTTAAGTAGACCCTCACCTGAAGCAACTTCTTATGTTATAAAACACCATCTTCTCTCCTCTGGACGTTCATAACCTGCAAGAAAAACCAGAGAAAAATTCAGAGAGAAAGAGAGAAAGAAGAGAGAAAAATTTGTGAGAAAAACTAGTTGAAAAATTCAGAAAAAAAATTCAGAGAAGAGAATTGAGCATGGACAAACCTTTCTCACCATCATGTGACTTTATCCAGTGTGTTCTGGTGTGGTTAAGAGCTGAAGGTTTGGTGTCCAAGAGTTTAGAATCACCCATGTTCTTCAGCCTTTGATTTTGATCGGTTAATTCGTGGTTAGCTTGAAGATAGACAGCCAGTCAAGTTTAATTAGTTGAGTAAAACCGATGGCCAAGGAGAGTATTCGGATCAGCCGGATCCTTGTGATGGTTCTGAACCGAGAGTGATCCAGAAGTGAAGTGTGATTAGCTTGAGCTCGAGTCTAGTCTTCCTTAGCCAATCTCATGGATTTAAAGGTGAGTCTAGATAGATGATGAATGAGTATGCATGATTGCATATTGAATATGGTTGATTAATTAAGAATTAATCATGAATTAATTAAGGGATAATCATTGATTAATTAAGGATTAATCATGTATTAATTAAGGAGTAATTATGGTTGATTGATTAAGTATTATCCCTTGATCTATATTTATATATGAAGTATTTATCTAGTTTAAATACTTAAGAATTAATAAGAATAATTCTTTGAGGTTATCCCGAGCCTTAGTACTTGTTCTCAAGTACTAATCTATAAGTATTCTATTAATAAGTGTGAATCATGTGAAGTCTTATTGTATACTCACTCTCCCAAAAGTCCTGCATTGCCGTGAATTGGTCCTACGATATGGATCAAGGTCATGAAGACACGATGCTGGGGGTCGCACCCTGGAGGCCGTGTAACTGCATGCAGCGTTGTATGTTCTATCTTGGAATATCTGATGGAAATGATGGTTATATTTATTCCCCGTTAAGCTCGGTTAGCCTTGGTGGTTTTCTGGGTTTAGCATATATATATATATTAAGAGTGAGTGATTGGCGGGTATAGTGGAGGTGATGTTTAAGATAGATTCACATGGATGGATTGAGAGGCCTTATAATTATATTAATTATGGAATATAATTCCACTGCATTCAAATGGTGTCGCTTGCTCGGGATACTATTGATATGTGTTTGGGTGTGGGATTAGACTCACTGAGTAAACTAGTTACTCATGACTCATTTGTGATGCAGGTAACCAATAGGTGGGAGACCTAACTCTAGGACGGGAAGGAACATCATTAGCCAGCGGTAGTTTTATTATCCTTGCAAAGGCATTTTGATATTTCTTATTATAAGATTTATTGACCGAAAACCTCGAGGTTAATTTATAACAAATTTTGTAAGATGCTTTTGATTGATATATAAAGAATGTTTTTTTTTAAGTAAGGGTTCCATATGATATTAGTCCTTGTCCGGACGAACTAACTATCGGGTATTGCTTTGTCGGGTTGAAAAGCCTAGCGTTATATCCGATAGGAGCGTTGGTGTTCTTTGGTTGTTGGTCTAAGGCGATCAGAAGTATTCTGAGAACCTCAGATCGACAATCGAGGAACATCGACCGTGTCATTTCCGGTCATCTTCGATCGGGGGTGTCACATGCATGATCTACTGGAAGAAAGATGACAAGTTAGAAGAGTGTCGATTCTGCAAAAAACCACGATTCAAACCGCAAGGCCGTGGGAGGAATAGGGTACCGTACCAAAAGATGTGGTACCTACCAATTACAGACATATTGAAAATATTATATCAATCTGAGAGGACTGCTGCGTCGATGAGGTGGCATGCAGAACATGTCCAGAGAGATGGTGAGGTTGCACATCCATCAGACGCAAGAGCGTGGAAACATTTCAACAAGGTACACGCAGATTTTGCTACAAATATTCGGAATGTCTATCTTGGGTTATGCACCGATGGATTTAGTCCATTTGGAATGTATGGTAGACAATATTCTATGTGGCCAGTCATTCTTACGCCGTACAATATACCGCCGGATATGTGCATGGAACAAAAATTTCTATTTTTGACCATATTAATCCCTGGGCCGAAGCATCCAAAACGGTCTCTTGATGTTTTTCTTCAACCGTTGATAGAAGAGCTAAAGCAATTGTGGTCAGAAGGGGTGAGGACGTACGATTGTTCCTTGAAAAACAATTTTACGATGCGAGCAGTTCTGCTGTGGAGGATAAGTGATTTTCCTGCTTATGGGATGTTGTCTGGCTGGACAACAAATGGAAGATTATCTTGTCCGTATTTTCTTGTATCCACGGATGCTTTTCAACTGAGGAATGGTAGGAAGAGTTGTTGGTTTGATTGTCATCGTCGCTTTCTTCCACTTGCCCATCCGTACAGAAGAAATAATACATTGTTTCGACACAAAAAAATTGTTACAGACAGTCCTCCTCCATATCTCACCGGCCAGCAGATCGAAGCGGACATTGATTATTACGGAGCTCAGGAAACAGTTAAGATAGGAGGAAATTGGCATGTTCCTAGAAATATGCCTGATGGGTATGGTGTCTCTCACAATTGGCATAAGAAGAGTATATTTTGGGAGCTACCCTATTGGAAGGATCTTCTCTTACGCCACAATCTGGATGTCATGCATATTGAGAAGAACTTTTTTTGAGAACATCATGAATACATTACTTAACGTCTCTGGGAAGACAAAAGATAACAAAAAGTCAAGGATGGATTTACCTGATATTTGCTCAAGAAGTGAGTTACATATCAAGAGCAATGGAAACGTTCCTGTTCCCATCTTCCGGTTGTCATCAGAAGCCAAAACAACCTTGTTTAATTGGGTTGCATCGGAAGTTAAGTTTCCTGATGGTTATGTTTCAAATCTGTCAAGATGTATTGAACGAGGTCAAAAGTTCTCCGGAATGAAGAGTCATGATTGTCATGTGTTTATGCAACAACTGCTTCCATTTGCTTTTGCCGAGCTCCTTCCAGCAAATGTCCATGAAGCACTTGCAGGTAATTATAAATTTATAATATATATACATATGTTATGAAATGTTATTAATTTGATTACTTTTGCAATATATATACAGCCATCAGAGCATTTTTTAGAGATCTTAGCACACATACGTTCAAGGAGAAAGTCATTGAACAACTTCATCAGCACATTCCGATCATATTGTGCAACCTGGAGAAGATATTTCCTCCTTCATTTTTTGACGTCATGGAGCATCTAGTTGTCCATCTACCGTATGCAACATTGCTTCGTGGACCTGTTCACAATGGATGGATGTATCCGTATGAGCGACAGATTAAACATTTGAAGAGGAAATCAAGAAATCTTGCAAATGTAGAATGTTCAATAGTTGCAGGGAGTTTGACAGCCGAAACATCTAACTTCACATCATACTACTTTGCTCCAACTGTTCGTACGAGAAAAAGAGTTCCTAGAAGATATGATGATGGTGAAGTACCGACATCATATCCAATTGATGGTGTTCCTGACATTTTCTGCGAAATTGGACGGTTTGGTGGTAAAACGAAAGAAGTATGGTGGTCATGTGAAGAGGATAAACATAGTGCCCACACTTATATTCTGCTCAACTGCGAGGATGCAATGACCCGTTACTTTGAAAGGTAAATATTTTTGTGAATGTTAATTATATGAATTGAAGTTAATTATGTATGACTTGATTATTTGTTTAATTTGCAGCATGTTTGTATTTCAAGTTGAAGAAGCAATACCAGGAATATCTGCAACTTATGTGGACACACGTAAAGATAAGTACTTTGTCAAGTGGTTAAAATCACAGGTACGTAATATATCTCATACATTGATTAATTAAGTAAGTGTTTTGATACTTCAATATTAATTAAGAAAATCTGCTTTTTGCAGGTTGATTATGACGATCCATATTATCCCGTATGGTTTCACGAATTGGTTCAAGGTCCAGTTGCAAAGGTCACCACATCACCTATGTATTTCACATGATGATTTACCTTTCACACATACAAGTATGAGAGACATCAGGCAACGAGTAACTACGGAATATGTGTGAAAGGTGAAACAAACTTTTACGGGATATTGCAGGAGATTATTGAAGTGGAATTTCCGGGGTTATTGAAGCTAAAATGCGTCCTCTTCAAATGTGAATGGTTCGATCCTGTTGTGAACCGAGGGATTCGGTATAACAAATTTGGTGTTGTGGATGTCAATTATGAGAGAATATACAACAAATTTGAGCCTTTCTTTTTAGCTTCACAAGCTGAGCAAGTTAGCTTCCTTCCTTATCCTCGGCTTCGAACTTCCGGGATAAACTGGGTAGCTGCTATCAAAATTACACCTCGTGGACGCATTGTCGCTGGAGAAGAACCGCCCTTGCAAGAAGAAGACGCTATCACTGAAGTTGAGGTACTAGAACAACCAACTGATGAAATCCTTTTGATCTACCCTCAGAACTTTCAATATGAAGATATTCCCGAAGATGCGACAGATGAAGCACGTGAAGACGAGTTCGAGAGAAGCGACGATGATGATTGTAATGATAGTGATGAGAACGAAAAATGATTTAGTGATGTAATATACGTAACAAATGTTGTATTTCTCTATTGTAATGTATGTTTAAAGAAATATTGTTTTTTTACCATCTTAATATATGTGTAACAAATGTTGTTTTATATAATTTTTCATCTTTAGTTTTTAAAAATTTATTTGGAGTTTTAGGGTTTAAGTTGGAGAAAGAGTGAGAAGTAGTAAAGAATAAGATATGATGTTAGATGATATGTGACTTTGGGGTTTAGGGATTTCATTCTCGGTGTTTAGGGTTAAGCGTCGTAAACTCCTTGTAAAAATAACAAGGGCGTCGTAATTTCGTCGTAAATAGAAAAAGACGGACCTGGTAAATTCATCGTAAAAGAAAAAACGTGGGCCTGGTAACTTCGTCGTAAATGGAAAAGCCTGGTAAACCTATTCAACGTAATTTCGTCGTAAACGGAAAAACACGGACCTGGTAATTTCGTCATAAATGAAAAAACACGGGCCTGGTAACTTCGTTGTAAATGGAAAAACGCGGGCCTGATAACTTCGTCGTAATATTACGTTGCGTTTACGACGAATCATTATCTATATAATGAGACGCCGAGAGCGAGGCTGCCTCGTTCATTCCTCCCAAACTCCTTTGCTCTCCCTCTAAGGTAAACTCTCTGCCCTCTTTTTTTTTGAAGTTAGTTTAGGTGATTAATTAGTTAGGTAATTAGTTTAGGTGATTAGTTAGATAATTAGTTTAGGTGATTAGTTAGGTGACGGAATACTAGTTTAGGTGATTAGTTAGGTAACAGAATAACTTTTTAATTATGTCGTAATTGATTAAATTTATTTTAATTTTTTTTAGATGGCTCCTAGGAGGAAATCAGCAGCACCTACTTATTCCCAGTTCTTTGGCGATGGTTCCGGTACATCTTCTTCCGGTCCATCGTCTTCTGATGCAGTTCCAGACTCTCAGCCTTCTCAGAGAGTTGCTTGGAGTCCTCCTCTTCCACCGCAGATGCCTCCACCTCCTCCTCCAGCGGCTGCACCTCAGCCTGTCCCAGAAGGTGCAGTTCATCCGGATTTGCGTGTGCCTTCATATGCCCCATTCGCGAGATATACGGTGGAGGATTTGCTTGCCCAGCCTGGTCGGAAGGGTTTGGATGTTCTAGACCCCGATAGACCCCGAGGAACTTATTGGTAAGTTATTAATTTTTATTACATTAAAATTTAAATTATTTTTATTTTCTAACGGTTATATTGTTTTTTTTCAGGTTTGGGGCTAACAACCATGTTAGCCGGAGCGTTTCGAAGACGATTAAGAGTTATTACGACGGGGCATATCCGAACTGGAGCAATACACCAAATCACGTTAAGATCACTTGGTTTAAATGTTTTGCGGTAAGATTTTAAATTTAATTAAATTTTCACTTTTAAATATATATATATATATATTTTAATATTTATTATTAATTATAATTTCTTCAAAAAAATTGTGTTTCAGCAAAAGTGGCATTGGTCTTTGGGAATCACCGAGAAGGTGAAGGCGGAATTCGTTGCAAAGGCAAAGATCCGCCTCTGCAACACAGTCTCCGATTGGAAGGACAAGTGGGAGATCTACGGGTATGAGGGAAAGCCCACTGAGCTCACGAAGGATGTGTGGGATGGCCTCATCGCCTATTGGGAGCACCCCTCTTCCATCAAAAAGGCCAATTCGTGCTCGGCTTCTCGAAGAACGAAGGATAAAGATGGTCATTTGTCCATGCTTCACAGAACCGGACAAAAACCTCATGCAGGAATCCGTCTAGAAGCTGTAAGTTTTGTTTAAAATATTTATTTTTAAATTTTCAATTAATTTAATTTTTAATATTTAATTTAATTTTTTTTGTAGTTAGAGAAGACGGGAATCTTACCATCTCTGTCTGACCTATTCAAGATGACTCACGCCACATCCGACGGAGTTTTTGTGGATCCTGCATCTGAGAAACTCTTACAAGCAGTGGCTTCTCGGATTGAAGAACGGGCGACGCAAGTAACCTAGGATTCTCCCGATGGATTACCCGTCACATTGTCCACCGAAGACGCCGACAGAATCTTCGAAGAGGTACAACTTAAAATTTTTGTTTAAATTATTTTTAATATTTTAACATAATTAACTATATTAATATATGTTTTAATTTTATAGGTGGCTCCTAAAAGGAAGGGACGGATAGTCGGTATAGGCTCTGTTAACGAAGTTGCAAGGGCAACTTCGTCATACACTTCGAGACGGGATGAAGAGACTTCTCAGATGAAAGCTCGAATGTATAGCCAGCAAGTTCGTTTAGACTCTCTTGAGGATTTGCTAGACGTGATGGCCGTGGGAAACCCGGTTATGCAGAGAATGTTGAGTGAGAGACGAGGCCGCTCTTGAGTTGCCAGTACGAGATCCCCAAGAGTCCGATCCAACCCGTCAACAGCCGAGCAACCCCACCGACTACTTCGATGATATGTAGTTTTTTATATTTCGGTTTGTATTATGAATTTAAATATTATTGTATGACTTTTTAATGCTTTTTTAAAATATGTTTTTCATTTTCATATTTCGTTTTAAAATTTAAATTATTTTAAATTCTGAATTTTAAATAAATTTAAATTTATATTTGAGGTTAAAAAATATTCAAATTTATTATATATTAATAAGAATCGATGTAAACTCCACGTAAATGTTTACGAGTGATTAACGTCGAAAGATTTACGAGGGTTTTACATCGAAACGTTTACGTGTTCTTTACAACGAAAGAATTTACGTCTGCTTTACACCAAAACCGTTACGTGGAGTTTACCACGAAGTATTACGTCTCGTTTACGACGAAACGATGCCATGCGCTTTAAGAGGAATATATGTTGTCGTAAACGTAACAAGTCGTTTACGACAAAACCTCTGTTACGACGGACGTTTTACGACAAAACATCTTTCGAGGTTAATTCGTCGTAATACCCCGTTTACGACGAATTTACAACGAATATTGCCCTCGTAAAAAATATGTTTTCTTGTAGTGATTCTTTTATTATTAAATAATTTTTAGTATCTTCTTCATCATCAAATACTCTCTTAAAAATATTATCAAATAAAATTTTACAATTCTCTTTTGGTTAGGACTTCAAAATATGATACAAATTTATTTTATTCAGGATTTCTTTTATAAAGAAGGAAATAAATATCAAATATTCTTTTACAGTTTTTTAGGATTTTAGATAGGAAATTAATATTACATAATCATTTAGAATTATATTTTGTTTAGGATTTAAAAATAACATTTTTATCAAATAATTATTTCCAGTTTATATTAACTATTTTTAAAAGTTTCCATTTTAAAAATTCTTTTTGTAATATCACTAATATTTTTTTAAAAAATTTGTTAATTAAATAACTGTTACTTTCATGTTTATCATTAATGTTTAAGTAAAAATTACTATTAAATAAAATTTTACAATTCTTTGTTCAGGATCTAAAAAAGAAAAAAATATTAGTTTGTTAATATTAGAAAATATATATATATTTTTATAAATCTTTTTTTTTAGGATTTTAGGAAAATAATAAGTTATTTTCACATAATATCAGTTTTTATTGACACATTCACAATCTATTTTTTTTATTGACACATGTCACAATAATATTAGGTGAAATATTTGAAGTTAATATTCGTTTATATTTTTTTAACACAAAATTATTAAAAAGTAAAGTTAGTTAATGATATGAAAAATAAGATTATTTTTACATTTTTATTTTATTTATACATTAAAAAAAATTATAATCAGTTTTTCCTTTTAGATTTTTTATACAACTATTTTATTTTTAATAGAAAATGTTTTGTTTAGTTATTTATATATTTTGTTTTATACATACAAACACATATTCATCATAAGTATACATACTCATGTATCACAACAACATCAAAATTAAAAGTTATGTTAGCATCATAAGATATAATAAGAATAATAAGAAATTGAGTTATATCAAGACAATAAAAATAAATACCTCAGATAATACTTTTCACGTAAATATTATTGTGTTGTGTAAAAATATATGTGTGAAATATTTGTAGCTATGTTTGGTCATAATTTTTTAATATACAATTATCTATTAAAAAGAAAATTAGTTATTTATAAGAAAATAATAAGAGTACTTTTACAATTTTCTTTTAATTAAGCTTTTAAAAAAGTAATATTATTTATTCAAAATTAGTTTTTTGTTTCAATGAAAATAATAAGAGTACTCTTCTTACATTTCTCATGATTGTTACTAAATTCGTTTTTTTCTTTCAATATCACTAATATTTTTTCAATTTTTCTTGTTAATTAAATAATTTTTACTATCATGTTTATCAAGGAAAGTATTATTATTACTTTTTAATAAAATAATAAGATTACTTTTACAATTCTCATGATTGTTATTAAATTCGTTTTTTTCTATAGCACTAATATTCTTACAATTTTTTTTGGTTTACCTTATATATTAAAACATAAGTCATAACCTTGATTCATGTGTGATTTTTTTTTAAAATGAACCTAATAGAACTATTCCTATAAAGTCATGTTACATTTAATGTCTAATCTTATTATTTAAATTTTGGGTGTAACAAAACATTTTATTGGGTTATCAATAATTGGATTCAAACAATAGATGATCCATTGAATTTATAGATAGTATAAATTAAATAGATATAATTTAATATTGTAATACTATACCTCCATAGGTTAATTATTTAAATATTTGTCGATATTAAATTTTAAAATTATGAAGATTTTTTCTTAAATAACAAAAATTATATCATTTGAACAGTGGTCAATCTTTACTACCTTAAACTAATGAAAACAAATTTTAAACTATATAGTTTATTTTAAAAATTAAACAAAAACTAAATATTTAATTATTTACTCGATAATATAAATCTGTGAAGCGAAAAGTTTAATATTGTTAATATATAACTTATATGTGCCAAGTTTTATATAATAAGATAATAATAATAATAATAAGAAAATTAAATAATATTTATAATTAATTTTTGTGAATATTGTTTTTATTATTTAGTATATATATATATACATATTTGATTATGAGATAGTTTAACACATATCACATTTTTAAATATATAACTCACATGTGTCACAATAATGTTAATCATCAATTTTGAAGAACCAAGCTCAATCTAATCGTTTATAATAATATTTTCATTAAAATTTTAGAAAATAAAATTATATTAAATAAATTGTTTTCAAATTTTTTTTTTGGATTTTGAAAAGGAAAATTTATAAAAACATTACTATTAAATATTTTATCAAAATTGTTTTTATTAATAAGTAATTTTAAGGGGAAATTTTATGTTTACCACTTTCATGCTACCACTTTTCATCTTTACCTTCACTAAATGGACATTTTCAAAAATATTTTCTTCGTTAAAGGGTAAAAGACTCTCATGCCCTTGTTCTTTATATATATATAAAATAAATATTTAAAACATCAACTCTAAATCCTAAACCCTAAACTTCAACTCTAAACCCTAAACCATCAACACTAAACCTCAAACTATCAACCCTAAAAAGTAAACTCTAAATCCTAAACCCTAAAAAGTTAATCCTAAACCCTAAAAAGTTAATCCTAAACCCTAAAAAATGAACTCTAAACCCTAAACCTTCAACTCTAAACCCTACACATAAACCCCAAAACCGTGAAACATCAACTCTAAACCCTAAACATCAACTCTAAACCCTAAACCCAAAAACTTCAATTCTTAACCCTAAACCCTAAACTTCAACTCTAAACAATAAACCCTAAACCCTAAAATATCAACTCTAAACCCTAAACCTTCAATTTTAAACCCTAAACCCTAAAATATCAACTCTAAACCCTAAACCCTAAACCTTCAATTCTAAACCCTAAACCATAAAACATCAACTCTAAACCCTAAACCCTAATCCTTCAATCCTAAACCCTAAACCCTAAACCTTAAAACCCTAGAGTTGATGTTTTAGGGTTAAGATTTGAAGGTTTAGGGTTTACGTTAAGGGTTTGGAGTTGATGTTTTAGGGTTAAAATTTGAAGGTTTAGGGTTTTAGGGTTTAGGGTTTGAATATTAGAAAATATAGGGTTTAGGGTTTAGAGTTTAGAGTTTAGGGTTTAGAGTTGA
The DNA here is from genome assembly GCF_020379485.1 of Brassica napus. NCBI lineage: Eukaryota > Viridiplantae > Streptophyta > Magnoliopsida > Brassicales > Brassicaceae > Brassica > Brassica napus. The sequence continues at coordinate 38,616,785 of NC_063436.1, read as the reverse complement.
TGTTTCGGGGTTTAGGGTGTAGAGTTGATGTTTCGGAGTTTAGGGTTTAGAGTTGATGTTTCATGTTTTAGGGTCTAGAGTTGATGATTTAGGGTTTAGAGTTGATGGTTTAAGTTTCGCTTTAGGGTTTACATTTGATATTTTAGGGTTTAGATTGAAGGTTTCATAGTTTAGGGTTTATATTTGATGTTTTAAGTTTAGATTAAATTTATGTTTTTTTGTCAAAGTTAATTCAAGAGTTATAAATGTCTTTTACCCTTCATTAAAGATGAGGGTAAAATTGATTAGTGTACACATGAAAAGTAGTACTTTGAAAATGGTATTTTTTGGCAATTTCCCTAATTTTAAAAGTATTTTTTTTCAAAATTCCTTTTAATTATCTTATTATATATATTTTTTAATCATTATATATTAAACGCATGTCACAATATTAGAAGAAAAGTTATTATCAAATAATCTTTTGCAATAATCTTTTGATTAGGATTTAAAAAAGGAAAATTACGATTAAATAATATTTATAATTACTTTTTTAATAAAATTTGTGTTTGTTAGTATCTTATTATATATATTTTTAATTATGAGATATATTAACACATGTCAGAATCTTAAAATATATAATTATCATGTGTCGCGATCATGTTAATTAACAACTTTGAAAAACCAAACTTTATATAGTAAGATATAATATGCAAGGGAATTTGTTTTTAAATCTCTCTTATACAAATAAAATATATGTTGATACAAATTATGTTTCAATATTTATTCAAAAATTAATTAGTATATTAATATTATTTGGAATTCTTTAATCTAATTCTTTTTATACTTTACTAAAAACTTACAATACTAATTAGATATAACTGGAAACATTAAAATAGAGAGCAATCGAGCATTGTTGACACAAATTTCTTAAATACATAATTGTGATAGCCATTATTGTTAAGTATGATATGTTTTTCTATTGGTGTAAGTTTGTATTTGAATTTAGATTTTTAAAATGAATTAAATAAATCAAGTTAAAAAAAAACATTAACCAATCCAATTTATTTTTAAGAAAAATATATGTTACCCTATGAGATATAAATTTTGATATTTTAATATAAAAATTTAGTAATATAAACAAAACACAATCCAAATCTTTAATCAAAATATTATTCACTATAAATTTAACTCAAATTCTTAATAACATATGAATAAATGTACAGTATAATATCTATTTATTTTTTTATAACTTACCAAAGTTACAATGCTAATTAGATAAAATTGGAAACATTAAAATATAGGAAAACCAAGCACTGATGACATAGTTTCTTAAACACATATTTGTGAAAACCATTACTGTTAAGTATGATTTGTTTGGATATTGATGTAAGATTGTTCTTGATTTTTTTTTTAGAACTGAATTAATAAATCAAAAATAAAAAAAATTGTCAACCAATCAAATTAAAAGAATTAAATGGAGAGCTCTTGTATGAATGACATATAAGCAAGAATCACTAAAGTAACTTCTCAATTAATATATAGGAGGATTGAAGCCAATAAACAGATTATATGATATATGATATATATATATATATATATATATATATATATATATATATATATATATATATATCCCTTTCTTATTAATTGAGAAGCATTTTAAGAAAATAACCTTTGTTTTGTATTTTAATTACAACACTGCCATTTTGCACATGTGTCAAGCTCACAATCCTTCTCAACCAAGTTATTTGAATACCCTTTCATTAGTAAAAAAAAAGAAGATAAGATAGAAAGATTAACGTGACTAATATACTTAAAAAGCCAAGTCATTTTTCTCTCTCAGACACGATAATCAAGAAGAGTCTTTAACCGTGGGTTTGTTTGGTGGCTTGGAAGTTGACTTTCCAATCTGAGCTACTGGTCATCGTCCTTTTCCCACCTCTTTTCAAAAAGCTACCCAGTTTAGGAAAACCCCACCGGTCCAAGACAAAAACCTCGCTTTATCCAACGGGCAATAAATTTCCGACTCACCGGCTGACGAGTCTACTCCGACCAAAAGAACCAACAGTCGACACCCCTCCGCCTTCTCCGAACATAATGGAAAAGTTCTGGAAGGACAAGACCGTGATACCTCCCACTTAAGATACGCAGGAAACCTCGGGGTCGACTAGAACTCCTCCGACGGCTGGTTCTCTGTGCACACTACTCCACGGCGGCGGACTACTCTCCTACTGTCTACTCAATCAATCCGTACCAAACTCCTTATTAGTCACTATCTATACTGAACGGCAACAACAAATGGCAAGACGCTTCACGACAGCGGAGAAAGGCAAAGGAATGGCAACCACACAACCGGAGCTACGCCGAATCAGAATAAGCGACCCGGAGTTCGACCCGGCAGAACTTATTCGAGAAAATGGCCTCACGTTGATAGGACGCCTCACAAACCCTAGGGAGCAAAACATGGTCTCGGTACTATCCTTCTTACCCAAGAAATGGAACCTACAGGGCCGGGTTACTGGCTCAGAACTGGGAAATAACTGTTTCCAGTTCCGTTTCGATGAGGAAACAGAGTTGCGCAGGGTACTACACGAAAGACCCTATCAAGTTGGGCGATGGATGATCATTATACAAAGATGGGAACCCATCATATCCCCGACATTCCCATCTCTCATCCCGTTTTGGATAAACATCAGAGGGATCCCGCTCCACTTTTGGCACGAAAAGATAATCCGCAACATCGGAATAGAACTTGGAGAACTTGACAACTATCAACTCACCAAAACTTCGGCACGAGTACGAGTTCTGCTAGAGGGACTACAACCGATCATCAAAGAGTCCATACTCGAACTCCCCTCTGGAGATGAAACCTTGATCACATTCGACTATGAGAATCTCGGAAACCACTGTAGCTTCTGTAACAGACTTACCCACCTGCGCTCTCACTGCCCTGACAGAGACGACATCCCACTGCTAGGTGAAACTGAGATTCCCCGAGCTCAGGAGACAACAAGAAGCGTTAGAGGACCAACTCCACGAGGACAACCAACACAGGACACATATACCCAGGTCCCAGACAGAATACTGGGGCCGGTGAGGGAACCTTTCCACCAGCGCCTGGATCGCCATGGGAGACCTTTTGGACAACGGGTGGCTACTGACATAACCACAGCTGGACTCAGGAACAAGATAACTCCTAGATTGCCCTCCCAAGAGGAAGGACTGGTACGGGAGAAACAGCATCAACCCTATCACCCGCATAGTTCCCACTATGGCAACTCCCCCTCCTACTCAACCAGAAGAGAGAATCGTACCAATCAAACCGGTATCGAGCGCAGTCCTAGAGAGGAGGCATCTAAAATATCCCCCAAGGAGAAACAACAGCAACTTTGGAGAACTAGATCCATGCCAGGAAATGACCAAGAGGATAATATAAATACTCCCCCACCCGTGGTGCGAGACAACAGCTTGCCGGTAAGTAGAAATCTGGCATCTCATGATTTTCCCCCACTACCACCGATTCCATCGACTGAAGAGGTGATGGAAGAACTGCGAGAAGTCACTCTACAATACATAAATTGTGCTGATCCCACTGAGAGTGCGGCACGTAAACAAAGAGTACAGCAAAGTGATGAGCGTGGACTTATGGAGGAAACAGCCAGAAGCATTGTGCAGGCAGCTGCTCAAAACCAAGCGATTCTGATCCATCAGGCCTTGGAACCTAATGTACTTCCTGAAGTAACAGCACCCCCCCAAGAGAATCAACCACTTCGGGCAACTACAACCGGAAGGAAACGAGGTAGACCGGCAGCACAAAGAGACCTGCGCATAAGCCCTAAGACTTACGTAGGATCCAGCTCTCGCAAAAGAAACGCATCAACAGTACAAGCTTCCCCCGGAACATCAGATACGCCACGTAAAGGAAGAAAGACACGACGTCCTGCAGCACCTAGGAGATCACAAGCAAACCAGCAGACAGCGCCGCTGCCCCCCTTGCCTCCTCCCGCAGATATCCCTCCTACGGCTGTAGAGTCGGTGGATTTTCACCGACAAGAACGGCCTCTTCCTTAGCTGTAGTGAGCTGGAACTGTTGTGGGTTGGGGAATCCTATAACAGTCCAGCGGATTAGGGAGATAGACAAGAAACAATCTCCCGATATTCTATTCCTCATGGAAACAAAGAATGATGATGCGTTTGTGCTTGAAAAGTTAAAAGATCTAAGCTATGAATCTCATTTTATTGTTTCTCCTAACCGACCGGGTAGTGGAGGGATGATTCTCCTATGGAAGAAGGAAATCAGGATACAGATAGCAGCGTCCAACAAAAACATCATTGATACTATCGTAACCTACAAGGAACTATCTTTCCATGCATCGTTTATTTATGGAGAACCTGAGGCTAACATTAGGTACGCAGTGTGGGAAAATCTCACTCAAACCTTCGCAGGACGAGCCTCGCCATGGTTTATAACTGGCGATCTGAACGAGATTCTGGACAATGGAGAAAAATCAGGAGGCCCTCTACGCGCAGAAGGATCATTCAGCACCTTTCGTAACTTCCTGGCGCAGCATGATCTCTTTGACCTTAAACACTCGGGCAACTTTCTCTCATGGAGGGGACGGAGATGCTCCCATCTGGTATATTGCAGGTTGGATCGAGCTATGAGTAACTCTAGCTGGTCTGATATGTTCCCTGCGGGGAGATGCCATTATATGGAGTTCCAGGGCTCGGATCATCGCCCCTTAATCTCTTTCTTCGATACAAAGCGTAAGAAGAAAGCATCTATGTTTCGATACGATAGGAGATTGAAAGATAACCCAGAGGTTAAGCAGCTTATCATGGAAGCCTGGGAATCAAACCGTGACGCTTCAGTGGGACACAGACTGGCTGCGTGTAGGAGAGCAATCTCTGAGTGGAGTAGACAACAAGCAAAGAACAGCAAGCTAACTATTGAGAAACTCAAGACAGAGATCAACTTGACAATGTCGGATCCCATGGGCTGTGATGTAGAAATAGCAAGACTAAACAGTGAGCTCCTGGCTGCGTACAGAGCAGAGGAAGAGTTTTGGAGGCAAAGAAGTCGTCTCATGTGGTTGGTTGCTGGTGATAAAAACACAGGTTATTTCCACGCAGTAGCGAAAGGGAGAACAGCGCGCAACCGTATATCTGTGCTTGAGGATAGCTCCGGGAAGGTCCTCTTCGAAGAAGATCAGATCACTCAGGAAATTGCATCCTACTATCAACAAATGTTCACTTCTGGAACTTCGGAACTAGACGAGACAGAGGTAGATGGAACGATTGCAAGGGCCATTCAACCGTGCATTTCTCTAGAGGAGAATGACTGGCTTACATCGATACCGACAGAGGCTGAGATCAAAAAAGCCCTCTTTGCCATTCATCCGGACAAAGCACCAGGCCCCGACGGCTTCTCGGCTAGTTTCTTTCAAGCCAACTGGGACATAGTTGCCCCGGCCATCACCAAAGAGATAGGCGCCTTCTTTTCTACCGGGACATTCTCCACAGCTACAAACGAAACCCATATTCGCTTGATTCCAAAGATACCGAGTCCGAAGCTGGTTTCAGACTACCGTCCGATCGCGCTCTGCAACGTCACCTATAAGATCATCTCCAAGATCTTAACGCTGAGGCTGAAACCCCTACTGCACCGAATCATATCGGAGAATCAATCGGCGTTCGTACCGGGAAGAGCTATCTCGGATAACATCCTTATCACCCATGAGCTACTCCACTTCCTAAAACACTCCCAAGCTGTCAAAGCCTGCACCATGGCAGTGAAGACCGATATGAGCAAGGCTTATGATCGGTTGGAATGGGATTTCATCCGCAAAGTGCTTACGAGGATGGGTTTCTCCAAGACCTTGACAGACTGGATACTTCACTGTATTACTTCAGTGTCTTACTCCTTTCTCATCAATGATGAAGCACAAGGCAAGGTCATTCCGACAAGAGGAATCCGACAAGGAGACCCGCTATCTCCTTACATCTTCATTCTATGCGGGGAAGTGCTTTCAGGTTTATGTAAACAAGCACAATTGAGTGGACATCTAGCGGGTATCAGAGCAGCAAGGAGAGGTCCGAGGATCAACCACCTCCTATTTGCGGACGACACGATGTTCTTCCTAAAGTCGGACCATGATAGCTGTTCGTCCCTCATGCACATTCTCCACAGCTACGAACAAGCATCGGGGCAAAAGATAAATACCAATAAATCATCTATCTCCTTCTCGGCAAAAACTCCTCAGGAGACACGCTCCCGTGTCAAGTCTCACCTTGGGATTGTCAAGGAAGGTGGTGTTGGTAAATATCTCGGGCTCCCGGAACACTTTGGCCGGAGAAAGAGAGATCTATTCACTTCTATAGTTGACCGTATCCGTGTCAAAGCCAACAGCTGGTCCTCTAGGATGCTATCATCGGCTGGCAAACTGGTGATGCTCAAGTCCGTCCTCTCGCCCATACCAACTCACGCGATGTCGTGTTTCCAGCTCCCTCAGAGCCTATGCAAAAGAATACAATCGGCTCTGACCAGATTTTGGTGGGACAATGCGGAGGATAAGAGGAAAATCTGCTGGATCGCCTGGAGCAAACTGACTCTACCAAAACTGATGGGCGGGCTGGGCATTAGAGATATCCAGCTGTTCAATACCGCCCTACTGGCTAAGCAAGCTTGGCGGGTATTAACCAACCCAGACTGCCTTCTAGCTAGAGTGCTTGTGGGGAAATATTGCCAAAATGAAGGTTTATTATCAGTTAACCCAACGACCTCTTGCTCACATGGATGGAGGAGTCTCCTGCTCGGCCGGGACCTACTCGCAACACAAATAACAAAGGCTATTGGAGATGGAAGTACAACGCGGGTTTGGACGGATCGATGGATACTAGATGACTCTCTTGGGACGCCATTTGGACCGGCAAAGGAGGTAGACCAAGATCTTATGGTCTCTGATCTACTGTGTAGAGGAACAAATGAATGGAATGCCGTAAGGGTCGAGAGTCTCTTCCCTCTGCTCGCAGAGAAGATATTGAGCATCAAACCCAGCACCATGGGAGCTAGGGATAGGTTCGTGTGGCCACTGAACAGAGATGGAAACTACTCGGCAAAATCTGGCTACATCTCAGCGGTTAAAAACCGAACAACTCTCGACATCGACAGTCAGGTACTCGAGTTGGAATGGGCAAAAAAAGTTTGGCCCGCACCTTGCATCCCAAAGATCAAAATGTTCACATGGAAACTGTGTCAAGGAGCACTCCCCCTTGGCGCAAATTTAGAGAAAAGAGGATTTGGAACAAGCATCCGCTGCCCTAGATGTGGAGAGAGAGAAACAGCGGAACACCTGATTCTGCATTGTCGCTTTGCCCAGGAAACATGGACGAATGCCCCTTTCACAAAGAGATTTGATACAAGCAGCTTAAACTCCTTGAATGACGCAATCCTTATTGGCATGAAGCTGGTTTGCCTGCCACCCACCGGAGTAACCACATCTGCCTTCCTTTGGATCTGCTGGGGACTGTGGACAGCCAGGAACAAATTGGTCTTTGAAAACAGAGTGATCTCATCTACTGAAGTAGTTTCAAGCGCCATCAAGAACGCAAGAGAATGGCTGGTAGCGCAACCATCTATATCACCGCCATTAACGCTGACTGGCCAAGGGCCAAACATCGTTACCACACGAAGTGAATGTGTCTCATGCTTCACGGATGCAGCTTGGAGAGCCTCAGATGGAACCACAGGATGCGGATGGATCTTCGAGTTCCCAATACCACATGATAGCCACCAAGGAACCTCTTCCTTCAAGCACACGCGATCACCTTTGATTGGAGAAGCGCTTGCGATGCGTTCAGCACTCTCCCATGCCCTGGACTTGGGAATTACCAGAGTCTGTGTATACTCAGACTGCCAACAGCTCGTCAGAGCAATCTTGTCGAAGTCACCACCGGTAGAGCTCTACGGAATCGCCCGGGACATCGATACTCTATCCTTGCAATTTGATGTTTTCTCCATGTCTTTTATCTCTAGGAACTTTAATGTCACGGCTGATTTGCTAGCAAAAACAGCATTATGTAATATTCCCTACCTTCAGTAGGGCAATCCATCTTTAATGAAGTTATGTGTTCAAAAAAAAAAAAAGAATACCCTTTCATTACTAGAAAAATTACAAGTTATGCCACTGGCCTAAATAATTTCGTCCCACTTAATTACTCATACAAAATGACAATAACTTCGTCCGACTAATTATCCTTCCTTTTGTGGTGATATTCAAATTTTTTTCATATGTTTGTTTGTTCTATACTCTCACAAAATAACAATTTATTAGAATATACCAATTCGGTTAACTTTTTCTGAATGCACCAACACCATTGTCAACTAATGGTTCTTCAGTGAATCCCATATACATATGTACCTACAAAATGAATATTAAGAGTTAATGTTCAGCTATTTTCATAGCCATTTTTTCATAATCTAGATATTTTTTATATAGGTGCGTTACAAAGTTCGAGCCGCAAGTTTCTTTCACAAGTCTAGAGGCCGGACGTGTTATATAACACATTCCACTAAAAACCGTTGGGAAACATATGCCAGAGATACACCATTGTATATAAGAAACATATACATGTCTATCAACGACTATTTCAACAATTTATATTAGTTGTTCAATGCATTACAATTTACAATGGCGAAACTCGGTTAAATGTAACATGGTTTAGTATGGTTAAAAAAAAAGGTTTTACCAATTTCATGAGCTTACTATTACGTGTGTAGTTTAATGCTATCATTCGAATAGCACAAAAAGGAATGCTAATAGCCTAATACTAATGACAAAACTTTGTAAACTGAATCAAGCAATTATTCTCCTATATATTTGAATCATTCGAATAGCACCAAAAAAGGAAGGCTATAATAATGACAAACTTTGTTTCCAAACTAAATCGTTTTGATTGAATCTACTGGCCAAAATTTACTCTCTAACATAAATTGCGTATATTATGCTTGGACATAACGTAAACCTTCTCATTAAATCAATGGGTATATATACACAAATTATATCGGCCAAAAGGAATCACAACTACCCAAGCCAAAGAAACCTAGCAACCAAAACAATATCACCGAATAATCGATGGCTAATTTCGTTCAGATTTCCGAATTAAAACCTTTCAAATCCATTTGAAGAATTAAGGTGAAGATTATTCGTTTGTGGAAACAATATTTTGCAGCTGGAGACTATTGAGATGGTCTTAGTCAATTCCTTTATAAGTTTCTATTATTTATTCCTAATAACCACCATAGCTATCTGTTTCGTGAGTTTGTTGTGCTTTTTTAAACAGGGAGATATGATTCATCCTTTTACTATGAAGGATTTGGTAGCCCAATTTGATCAACTCTTGTGAGAACGGGTTTTAAGTTGATATTTATATGGTTCTAACTAATCTCTGCTTAAGCCTTAATGCAGATATTCAGATTGTTTATGGCCGTCACATCCATTATATATTCCTAGAAGGGATGACATTCATGATTTAAATTTCACTGAGAACAGTGAATGTTATATTTTGAAATTTATTTGTAAGAATAGCTTGATGTTGCTATAATTAACTGTAATAGAAATAACACTCTATATTCTGGCAGGAATACTGTTCACATAAAATCAGCGAGCGACACAACAAATCTAATTTCTTGATAGAAAAGCTATACAAGGCTACCAAGTCTATCAAATTACCATTTGCGACCATTTATATCTTAATGAACAAGGGCTATCAGTTTGAATGATTACGTTTCTTTTTCAGTATATTTGAATTTTTGATTTATCTATGTACTCTACGCATTTTTAACTTAGGATTTTCTAAGTATTTATTATTAGTACGTTTCATACCTTGGAAATAGGAGCCAGTGAATTAGAGAATTCTTTTCTACGCAGCTGCATATCGTTTTTGATGGGTCGGTGCCGCAAACAATGGCTTGATGTTGTTCGAGTCAATTATTTAATGGTCTCCTCGGCAGTTTGAATCACCTCCTTATGCCATTTTTTTACAAAAAGGTTCTGCTCCAAAGTAGCTAAAGCCTGTTTCATTTGCTTTATTCACTTAACATTCACTCCTCTGCAACAACTGTTTTGAAACAAAACGATTAGAAACAGTATCACCTATCTTACGAAGACAACACTCTAAAGATCTAAAATGAAGAAAGTATTATATTACCAGTGTCGAACGGAGTACCATATAGGATGATCAGAGTCTACACGAATAATTGAAGGACCAGACTGGTCAGATCTAAAGACAAACACAAATAGAGTATCTTCAATTTTGTGAATGGTTTTGTTTTTAAATGATCGAAATCTTCCATCAAACTTAATTAAATACTGAAATTTATCAATACAAGACAGGGAAGAGATACCTTTACTTGGAAGGAAGAAGAATCGATTTAGCAAAGCTTGAACCCTAAAATACTCTTTCCAATCCTTTAGTTGCCGACGAAATTTACAAAGCTTCAGATAAAAAAAAAAAAAAAAACCATTCTTTAATTGTGTGGACTTCACACAGCCCAATAATAATATTAAAACGTTAGTGGCTCATAAAGTGTAGTTACTAATCCCAAGTTATGTTACAAACAATCCCCTCCCACATTTCATATATTCAATACTAAGCACTCTATTTTTTACATGTTTTTTCAATTACAAATCAAATCATACACCATATAATTAAGTAACTGTATTTATTCATAATGCCGTAAAACCTCTGTAAATTAATAATGTTGAGATTTTGAAATTTTATTAATTTATATCGATATTAATTTACAAAAAAAATTCTTATTTAGATTTTTTATTTTAAGATATATTTATTCTAAAATAAGAAAACTATTTGATTTTAGTGTATAGACATTAATTGTTATTTTGAAAGTTGACATTTATATTAATTTTATTATATTATTTGGTGTATATAATATATATTGCATATAATTTAAATGTGGTTTTACTTATATAAAAAAGAATTTAAATGTGGTTTTAGATATAATATTACTAAATCTCATCAAAAATATAATCTGTTAAAAAATATAAAGATAATTTTATTGTGAATATAAAACAAATAATATAATAATAGTTTCTTACTTATATAAAATATGTATACATATAAATTATTAATTACAAGTAATTACAAGATTGCCATTGTCATCAATACCTTAACCACCATGAACAACCAATTTGAAGCTCTTAATGCTCCCAAAATCGATTTACCCTTCTTTTTTCTCCATTCTTATGAACTAAACACAACATCTCTCTCACTTTCTCTCCATATTAAGCTAAAAAAACCCAAGATTTTGATTCTACATTTTTTATAATTCATAAAGTCAAAGAAGCTAACACTTATGGGTGGGTCACTTTCGTTTAAGATTATGTGTTCTTGGAGAAGCCTTATGTGTGCTAAGGAAGTTATCTCACCAATTTAAAGTATGAAATCGAGTTTTTTTTTTCAGATCTGTTCGTCCAGACAACTTACAGGCTGTAGACGACTTACCTAGAAGTCGTCTGGTCAACACAGATGTTATTTTTGCAATTGACTTTGAAATATGTTTTCTAAGACGACTGAAAGTTAAGTCGTCTGATTTTGTTTGGTTACAAAAAAATCTCCAAATAACCTAGACGACTTACATTTCAGTGGTCATAGGTTAGTTTTGTATTTGACTGGATTATTTCAGAAGTTTGACTTTCCCGGACGACTTACATTTATGGTGAAAATTGAAATATCAATATTTTATTAACACTAAACGACTTACAATTAAGTCGTTATAGGTTAGTTTTGCAATTGAAAAAAAAAACTTCAATATTTAATTATAGCCAGACGACTTACAATTCAGTCATCTGCCCGACGACTTACATGTAAGTCGTCCAAGATTTTATTCCGAGATTCTGGTCAAACCTCGTAAATCCTGGACGACTTACAAGTAAGTCGTCTGACGGACGACTAAATTGTAAGTCGTCTATATATAATTAAATATTGAAGTTTTTTTTTCAATTGCAAAACTAACCTATGACGACTTAATTGTAAGTCGTCCAGTTTAAAAAAAATATTGATATTTTAATTTTCATGAGACGACTGAAATGTAAGTCGTCCAGGAAAGTCAAACTTCTGAAATAATCTAGTCAAATGCAAAACTAACCTATGACGACTGAAATGTATGTCGTCTAGCTTTTTTGGAGTTTTTTTTAACCAAACAAAAGTAGACGACTTATTTTTCAGTCGTCTCAAATAACATATTTCAAAGTCAATTGCAAAAATAACCTATGCGTTGACCAGACGACTTTTATTTTAGTCGTCTGGAATACTTAGATTGAAGTAGTCCGCGTCGACCTAAATGGACGACTTCTCTGGAAGTCTACTAGATGACCTCTGTGGATGTCGTATGCGTCAATGTTTAATAAACTTGCATTTTCTCCAAAACTATAGAGATTTTTTTAACATTTTCTTGTTAATTCATGTTTATTAATAAATATTTGGGCTACTGACTGAAATTTATAACTTAATTGGTGATATTTATGAGGTTACCAACATTCACGTTAATTAAAGTTTCTAACTGATCTGAGAAGACTTCCATGGAAGTCTTCTCCGCTAGTTTTTAAGTCTTCTACGCTAGTTTTTGAACAACTTGTATTTTTAAGAGTGATAAGTAACTTCAAGATATGTAAAACTCATATATACACAATATGTTCTCTCCCTTAGTTTTACTAAATCTGACTAAGTTTTTCAAATAAAAAATATGATATACTTTGACTAGTTACTATTGTTTGTTTCCATCTCTTAAGTATTATTGTTATAAACACTAATGACGACTATTGTTATGAGTTGGAAGAAAGGTTAAAATGCTTCTTAAAATGTTGTATCAATATGAAGCTACCAACATTCTTGTTTATTAAGATGAGAAAAAGGCCATTGGAGTTTATTATTGCATATAAGAGATCCAAAGATAAGAAAAAGGCTATTGAAGTCTATTATTTCATTGATTTGTAAATGTGTAAACACATTGTTAGCACATGTATTACATCTTGGGAAACATTATTACTGATTTTACAAAAAAAAACACAACTAAAAGAGTAGACATGCAATTCACAAAACATACCACAAACAAAATTATTATAGATAATTCCTCTACAAAGACAAGCTTGGACTCCACTTGATATGGAAGAAGACTTTGCCAGACGACTTCCAGGAAGTCCAGACGACTTCCAGGAAATGCAGACGACTTCCAGGAAGTCCAGACGACTGAAATGGAAGTAGTCTGGAAGACTTCCTGGAAGTCGTCTAGTGCATTATATTTTAGACGACTAACAGGTAAGTCGTCCCAGAAGTCTTCCAGATCTGAAAAACCTGCATATCCAAAAACATTCAAATGACTTAAAAACAGAAAAAATGAGTGGAAGATTAAAAAAATCTACCTTTATAGAACACACAAAAATACATATCTAAAATTAATAGATCTACCTTTAAATGAGTGGAAGATGAGTACCATCTGATTAAAAACCTGCAAAAAAGATAGATTAGTAAGAAAAACATGAGACAAAACTGAAAAATTCATATAAAGTTTGGTCTTTTGAAGTCAAAGAGATTAGAGTAGGTTTAGAGAGTTTTATTTTGGGAAAAAAGTAAGAACTTTATACAACAAGAAGTTACCAAATGAAAAAAAATCAGATATAAAAACTTACCAAAACACTCAGGTCTATTATGAAAGGGAGACTTCGTCAGAAGACTTCCAGGAAGTCGTCTAGTGCATTATATTTTTGACGACTAACATGTAAGTCGTCTCAGAAGTCTTCCAGATTTGAAAAACCTACATATCAAATCCAGATCTGAAAAACCTGCATATCCAAAAACGTTCAAATGACTTAAAAACTGAGAAAATGAGTGGAAAATTAGATAAATCTACCTTTATAGAACACACAAAAATACATATCTAAAATTAATAGATCTACCTTTAAATTAGTGGAAGATGAGTACTATCTGATTAAAAACCTGCAAAAGAGATATATTAGTAAGAAATACATGAGACAAAACTGAAAAATTCATATAAAGTTTGGTGTTTTCAAGTCAAAGAGATTAGAGAGAGGTTGAAGAGTTTTAGAATGATGAACATTACATTTTTGTTGCAGCCATTGGAGAGGAGGAGAGATAATGTGTAAATTTTTCTTTATATAGGGAGACAAAAAATCCAATTAGATTAAATATTTTTGATTCAGACGACTTACTAGTAAGTCGTCCAGAAGAGTTTAATATTTTTAGCGGGAAATTAAAATATTTTTAGCGGGAAACTAAAATAGAAGACTTTCCAGACGACTTACTTGTAAGCCATCTGGTTTAAATTATTTAAGCGGGAAAATATTTTTTAAAAAAAAATTTAGGTGGAAATATTTGGACGACTTACATGTAAGTCTTCTGTTTTAATTTCTTCACCAGACGACTGAAACGTAAGTCGTCTAGACCCTAAACATAACCCCTAAACTTAATTAACTAACTAAACACTTCATAAAATCAAATTAAATTTCAAAAGTGTTTACTATACACAAAAATAAACACGTATAGGTAAAAAATTATTTTTTCAAAAAAACATTCAAGCTTTCCAAAATCTAACCCTAAGAATATATACAATACTATAACATATGTTCTCAAACCCTAGACCAAAGAATACCATGATTCACTACCTGCACTCATCTATGTTGAAAACAATTCAATTTTATTATATTTTAATTTATATCACTTAAAACTGTTTATAATTACATGATTTTAATTTTTCGCTTATCAAAATATTATTTAAAAAATTTATAAATTATTTTTAAGATCAGCTACACCAGAAGACTTACTTTGAAGTTGTCCAGACGACTTTCAACATCTCAGACGACTCAGACGACTTACTAGGGCTATATTCGTAAAAATAGCTTCTGTTTTTTTGTTTGGTCACAAGGGGCTGGACAGTAATTTCACAAGGCTTTTAGGTTAGTTTTGCATTTGATTCAAGTTTGAGTATAAGTTTAGGGTTAAAATCAAGTTATGGGTTAGTTTTGGCAAAAACCCCAAAATACATTGTGTATGTTTGACCAATTACTATAAGAATATCTCTCAAAGAAATTCTACAACTTAAAATATATAGTTTTTTGCTTTTTTGAAAGGAACTTCAAAACTTCAACTTTAGAGTTTTAAGGGGTGAAACTCTATATTTAAAGTTTTACTATTCAAAACTCCAAATTTGAAGTTTCATCTTTTTATTTACATTTTGGTGCTTATAATTAGTTACAAATCACATTTATGATTTTTAAGAATTTTTCATTTATCGTTTTAGTCCATCAAAATTTTGTATATCATAAATATTTCAAATTTGTTTTTATAAATTTAAATTTTACATATAAAATTAAATTTAAATTTTTAAAAAATAAAATTTAAATTATTTAAAACTAGAACTAGACAACAAGAATATTACAAAAGAAACATAATAATTGTTTTTTTAAATGATACATGAAAACATAACTATTACACAAATTTAAATATTATAACAACACTAATAGTCTAGTAAATTTTTTTTGGAATCTCGAAAGTCTCTAAAATATTGTGCAAATAATTTTTTTGTAACCGAAGACGGCTTACTACGGAAATAATTTTATGGAATAATGTGGTATTTTGCTTGTAGTTTAATATTTAATTTTTTATTTCCATTTATAAATTTATACTTTAGTATAAATTTTTATTAATTAATATTACTGTAATATTTTTATATATGTGCTAATTATTTATAAATGTTTATGGAATTATATTAATTATGACAAATATAAGGATTATAGTGTAAAATACAAATAACCTTAAAGTTAAATTTGAAGTTTTGTTTTTGAAGAAGAACGTATTGAAACTTCAAATATAGAGTTTTGTAAATTCTAAAATAAAGAGTTTTTTTTGGAATTGCTCTAAGTTTTTTCACATTATCAAAATGCAAATATAAATATATTGTCATCATATGGGGAAATGTTAAGTAGTTTGGTAGTATTTTTTTTTGCCAGGGTAGTCGCCGGTAAAAAGTTGTCTGGTAGCTAATGTCATCGTTGTACACCATGGTAAATTTAAAAATGAAGAAGACAGATTAACAGAAAGTTTGTTTCAACGTTTACATCAAAGTCATTTTTGTTTTTTTGGTAGAATACATCAAAGTCATTTAGTAGAGAGGAAAGACTAAACCATCAACATCATTTAGTATCCAAAATTATGCTTAGTTTAGAAAGGTAGATGGATAAAGGGTAGATAAACTGCACGTGTATACCATTCAACAAAAATGTTAATACATTGACTTTGAAGTTTTTGTTCGAATCGACCTTGTAACCGTTTAATGGGTTGAATAAAAATTTACTTAAAAAATGTTTATACTTGTTTGTAATGCCGTAGAACATTACTTAAATATTTTTAATTGTTTGCTCTTAGCCACATAGACTAAGTGGTGGGCAGTTGCCCCTGATGACTTTTCAAAATTACATGTATAACTTTATAAACAACTTCTATTATGTTATTCTACCCCTATATATTTACATCAATGCCTCCCATAAAAAAATTTTCTATCTCCGCCCTGCTCTTAGTTTGTAGACCACAAGCAAAATATTTTTTAGCAGAATATATTATCAACTTCTACTCAGGAGTACTTCAATTGTATCCACATACAGTGTCTATTATTTGAGAAATTGCCCAAAATACTATATTCATAGTACCCTTTTTCATGTTTACACTAATCAATTTTACCCTCAATTTAAATGAAAAGTAAAAAAACATTTATTAACCCTAGTTGCTTTCCAGTGTCTCCTTCTTGGCCCGGTGCCTTTTAAAGGCTTCATCTTCAGCTTGGCCAAATACTCAGCAAACACAGCTCCCAAGTTGACCGATCGGTCCTCCATCATGTCCTGCAAATCGCCAATCTCCACCAAATTTCTCACTGACTTGAACAAAAGTGTGAATTCCTGTACTCACACTTTGTTCAGCTCCATCTTGCACAACAGTGTGTTGGCAAGGACCTTGATGAAGTAGAGCATTGTAGGATGGCAAATGTCAGTCTGGTCGCCATCCCTGAGTCAAAGTGTCCAGAAGCGATGAGTCCCCAAAAATCTGACTGTCCTGGAAACGCTGGGACTGTGCAGTAGATGTTATCGCGATACTCGAAGCAGTAGATGTCGCAGAGAGTTGGTAGAGGAATCACGTCTGATGCCTGCGATTAAAAAGGTCAAAGTACCCTCGCGTGCCCTCTTCACCCTCTCGTTGGCGTAGCTGACCATGGCTGTTGCTATGAACTGCTTGACCAGGTCAGGATATAGGTCATGTGACCGAGACCCAACTCCGTGATCATTGCCCTCAAGTCGCTCTCAATCCCCAGCTGCTTCACGAGGTCCCAATCGATGAAACGCGTTTTCTCTGTAGTGACATTCTGCCAAGAGTTGTAGAAGAGGCTGTCTTTGTAGAAACCCTTTAAAAAAATAATGGTCGGGTATCTTTGTGGTGGTCGAGTCACGGGCGATAAGGATCGATCGAGAAGTTTTGAAGTACGAGTTGGGCAAAGAAGTGATCGTGAGTGAACTATGTTTCGAATAAGTTGCTCGACCGTAGTTAGAAGATGTCTTAGATTGTTCAGTAGGACGTTTTGGAAGCACGACGTTTCAGAAGCTCAACGGTTTAGAAGCACGACGTTTCTTAACCACAAAGTAATCCGCAATACTTCGTATCAGCAGAATATTAATTCAGAGACATCATAAGTTGTAAGCATGACGTGAGTTAAGCCGGACGGGAAGCAAGCACGATGGGATCAAAGCACAACGCGAAAATCCGAAATTGGACGAAAACCCTAATTTCAATATTATGAAAGTTTTCGATGAAGCCGAAGGATCGGAAAATATTTACTGCCAAGGTCAGACTTCAGATTGGAGTTTATTAAAAATATTCAACTCATCAGTACGGGAGCAGAAAAATATTCTGGATAAATCGTGGATCAGAAATTTGCCGGAAGGAACAAAATCAGGCGAATGGACTGAGAAGCTCGAGGTGGCTCGTTGCATGGCGTCATAACGTGGTGGCAACCATCCAATCAGCTGAGTTTCTTCAGAAGCTCGTGGTGTCGCCGTGCATGGAAGCACTACATGCAGCCTGACATGTAGAAGCACGAGCTGGATCGAACAAGCACAAGGTGTCTCCGCGCATGGAACCGAAGCATGCTGATCGACATTTGTGTGCTGCTGTGGCGCCTTGCATGAGTTCCAGTCATGCAGCCTGACATCTTGGAGTAGTGGTGGCACCCTGCATGTGTCCTGGCCATGCTGAAAGACATGTGGAGCATGAGGTACCGCCACACATGCGTCCGGAGCCATGCGAAGCGACACACGGGCTGCCACCAACCTGAAGCTGATTGGTTGTTGTCTTCTATAAATACCCCACGACCCTAGCTCATTTATTCACATCCAGACCTTTCCAAACCAAGCTAAAACCGTGAGAGAAAAGTAGAAAAATAAAGCAAGTGATTCCGTGCTATTTCGAGAGTTTTAGAGAGTTTTAGAGAGTTTTCGAAGTCAGTTATCTACTGATTTTGAGTCAGCGCCTAGGGAAGGTTCTGTCCAATTGAAGGTCAATCAAGTGAAGATCAGTTTAGATGGCAAGCAAGTCAATGTGGCTATAAAGAGAGAGAGCAATAGAGAGAGAGAGAGAGAGAGAGAGAGAGAGAGAGGCCAGTTTTGTCCAACCGATGATTCTCTACGATTATGATGCGGAAGCTCTGTCTAGATCTGTCCGTCCAAGACAGTCATATTCTGATGGTCAAGTGGAGGTTCTGTCCAGAGATAGTTCAGTTACATGAGTTCAGATCAGTTGAAGTTCTGCTCGATACTCCGCCGGAAAGTCCGAAAGAACTGTCCAGAAGCTAAAGGAGGTTCTGTATGAATCCATATCAGTCCGTCCAGACCTGTCAGTTTCAACATGATCAAGCCGAGGTTCTGTCCAAGTCGAGATCAGTCCAGTCCAGTCAAGTCGTCCCTTGGGTTTTGGCCAAGTCCTCTCTGATCAACCAGTTGCTTCTCGCCTAGAATACTGTGAGTTAGCTTGTTTGAATTCAACTTGGAATTTAGGGTAGTTTTGTGAGTTGGCTTGTTTGAATTCCACTTGGAATTTAGGTAATTTTTTGAGTTGGTTTGTTTGAATTCCACTTGGAATTTAGGGTAGTTTTGTGAGTTGGCTTGTTTGAATTCCACTTGGAATTTAGGGTAGTTTTGTGATTTGGTTTGTTTGAATTCCACTTGGAATTTAGGATAGATCGAGTCTGCATATAGATTAGAATCACGCTATTGCCTGGTAGAGTCCTTAGGGTTATTTTATTTATGGAACCAGACTCAGTTTAGCAAGGGCTAAGCTGAGATAAATGAAATTAAGACTAGGGCTAGGGTGCATCATATTGTCTATTCTTGTGTGTTAATATGGTTGAGTGCAGGTTCCCGTTATCTTTAAACATAGATTCGTAGCAGGAGGCCGAACTATCTGGGTAACGGTTTGATTGAGTAGATTTAATTAAATGCTTGCTCGTTTAATTAATCTTGTTGATTGAGATTAGTCATCTCTTGGTAATAGAGTGACTAACTGGTTGAGTTGTTTAGTGATGATATTGTTAGTGTTGTAGAGTTAAGAGTGCAATTCCATATAGCTTGTGTGAAACCCACCATGCTAGGCATGTTTGGGGGTTAATTAGTGTTTCCTCAACCTTGTACCCGACAGGTTTAAGGAAACCCCTTATTCGCTGGATCGAGAGCACTTAGAGACACAGGGTCATGGCCTACGGCTGAGTGGTTACACAGACGGGGTAGTGACCGGCAGTGACCCGACTGTACTGGGGCTGTCTTGTGGTGACCCGACCGTACTGTAAGCCGCGATCGACGTGTAACAACCGGCAGCGGACCGACTGTACTGGGGCTATCGTGTGGTGACCCGACTGTACTGTGGGCCGCGTTCAGTTGAAAGTTCCTTCTCCTAGTCTTTCTGATAGGGAGATAGGATATTGCCAAGGATGATGAGGAGGAACACTCACTGTTTCCCGAGGTAGTGTATTGTGTTGGGTTAGAGTATTGTGTTGTGTTAGAGTGTCGTACAGGGTTATGGAACCCTAGATTAAGAGTAGCATTGATATACGGTGTTACGAGTTAGATCGAGTCCTAGTTACTCATAGTTATTATTGTTATTGTGTTTGGTTGTTGATTGATTTGTTTGCAGGTTCTGACATTAAGTACTAAGTCTGGCTTAGGTACCGGATTAAGCTTGGTGTGTATTTCGTTAGTGTAGGCCTGACATTGGTATGTATGTGTTTGAGGGATTGCTTGTGAAGGGTGGTGCATATTAAAGCTATGCGGTATCATTGGTTGGCCGATCATGTTCTTGTCTGATTGTTGGTCGACCGACTAATGATACTTGCATAGTTTAAGTATCTAACACTACATCAATACTGAGCTCAAGCGTATATATGGTTAACTAGGGATTGGTTGTTGAGTTGTTTTAATGCAGGTTCCCGTTACTTGAAGCTAGATCATGACAGAAGGCCAAGTCTGACTTAGTAACGGTTTGCTTAGCCTTAGCTTTTATTGCATGCTAGGACTAGATTGTTTGTTATTTTGGGTTGTCTGGGTTAGAGTCTAGGTTGCGGGTAGAGGCCGCCAGCTCATTGAGTAACGTTAGGTTACTCATCCAACTCCGTTGTCCTTTTTGCAGGTTGCTTTAGGTAAGGATGATTGGATAGCTTGGAGATGGACGTTAGGACGGCCGGTGTAGATTTTCATGCCTTTTATAAACGGTATTGTGAATTGTGTTAAGTTGACTCGATTTGGCATTAGGCTGGGCCTAGTCTTGATTATTCTATGTGTGAATATTTCCTAAATCAATAAAATTAATTGTTTTATATGCGCTTCATGAGTACTCTGATATTTGACTACTCCGGTCTAACACAACATTAGGTCGTAGTACGGGTTGAAAAGCCTTAGGCCTCGATCTAACGGAAAACGCTAACTCTAGGTACGGGTTGCAAAGCCTTGTGCCTTGACGGAGCAGGTCGAGTTAGTGGATGAACTGGTCTAGGTCGTGGAGTAATTTTGTGACTCTGACCAGATCGTCTGATGTGCCCCAGTCCATGGACCAGACCGATCAGAACATTCCAGACGTCCCAGCTGAGGTTCATCCTACCGATCAGATCAGAAAGATCGACCGGGCCATCTATCAGCTCTACCCGCGAACTTCCGGATTGGAGCTTCATCCAGATCCTCGACCAGATGCTCGAACTGACCGAACTGAAGTCCGTCTCTCCCGGCCAACTCGACAAGCCAAGACTGATAGCCAAGCCAGACTTGAGAAAGATCATGCCAGACTAGACTTGGATCATGAGGTTTCACAAAATGATCGAGACTTCTCTCTTTTGACTCGATTGGCTCGTACCGCATGTACCGACGACCGTGCTGATGATCTCGCTACCTTGTTTGATCCGATCATGGACTTTTCCTTTGGAAATTTCTCTAAGGCAAGGATCCTTAAGCTATCAGAAGACTTGGGTTTTGTCGGAACGCAACTTGTCCGATCAGAACGCCCCACGGCCTTAGCAGAACGTACCGCGGCCCTTGCTGATCGTCCCACCAATGTGAATGTCCTTACCGCCTTGGACTTAGCCGGTTCAGATGCATCTTGATGGAAGCCGATCAGTCACATTAATTAAATCTTCTCTTTATTTCCGTGTAAAGACTAGATCTAGATCTAGATCTACTTTTCATTTAATTCCTAGATCTACAAAACTCTATAAGTATGAAACTCTTTTCATTTAAATGATCAGAAATCGTTTTGTCAAAAGCTTTTGAGTTTAAACTCTTTGTTCTTCGTTTAAAACTTGTCTTGTTTCTTGGTGAGTCATATCCAAATAAACACTTCCTCAAATCGTTGGTCTTAGGAGTCATATCAAGCAACGACGAGAGATCCTTCACTTGGTGGTCTTGTGAGTCATATCAAGCACCATTTGGAGTCGGGAATATCGAAGGCCTTTCCGCAACCTTCGTGCGACCCTTCAATCCATTCAGTTCTCCATCCGGAGTTCATATCCAAATCTGATCCATTGGAGTGAACCGATCTTAGGGTCCTTCAAGTGGTATCAGAGCCGCTCGTTTGGTATCTTCTAAATCATTCATCTTTCTCATCTTCCATTTCTTCATAAACACTCTTCATCTATCTATCTTGAATCCGGGCCACTCATTACCATCCTCAATCTATCAAAAAAAAAAGAAAAGAAAAAGATCTATCAAAAAAAAAAATTCGAAAAGTTTTTCATTTGGGGATTGGTGGTGGAAGAGAAAGCCTGCTGGCTGGGGAGAAATCCAGCCTTTGAGGTGGTTAAAACGGATTCCCAAAACCAAAAATCTCTTATCTTTCTCTCTTTTAAAATTCCCTTGTGTTTGCTTGGATTTTGTCCATTGAGTTTGTCTTTTACCACTTAGTGAAGAAGGTATTTTTGAAAATGTCTCTTTAGTGGTGGTAAAAATGAAAAGTGGTACCATAAAAGTGGTAAACATATAATTTCTCCTTGAATTATTCAATATATTTTTTATTTTATAATTTTGTAATTTGTAAAAAATTCAAAATGATAGTACGTAAAAAAACTTGTATATACAATATTCATTCCGCATAAGACATTAACCATCACACCATCATTTTTAAAGCATAGCTAATGATGTAAGTTTATATCACGAGCATTAATTTTTTCTTGATAATTATGCAATTAATCTGATTTTCATTACTTGAGAGTAATTGAGTATATAACCATTAATGACGACCCGAGTCTTAGTCTTAAAATGAGGGGCAAATTTAGCAATATAGAGATGAATAAAAAATTTATTTCTAAATGTACTTTTTAATAGAGATGATATCTAATTAAATTTTTATAAAAAAAACTGAAAAATTTTCACAGAAATTTGTCATTAAATTATTTTAATTAAGTATAAATATAGTTGGTGAAAATTTTACTGTTGATATATTTACAAATATGAATGTTTTTAATCTTTTCTTTCTCTATAGTTTTTTTTTTCCTTTTCTTGCATGAATCTGGTAGTAGTGATTATTTTTTATTTGTAATTACCACACTTAAGTCTATATATTATTTCATGATTATATAAATTTTGTAGAAACTATTCCAAAAAAACTTACAGAAACAGGAGTACGACATGTTAACATACCAACAAGGAGGAATAAGTCATTACCAGATTTTAACATGTACGTCCCTCCGAGTAAATATTCATTTTATAAATGTATAACTTTAATATTATTGCAATTTTTTTCAAATATATGACTTACAGTAAAAGTGTTTGTGTAACTCTATAATGTTACTCGCTAGGTTTTTTATTCGACATTAATAATTTTTTTTTATCATCAACTTATACAGACTCATACTGACTTTGTGAACCTAACCGGAAGATCTACATCCATGTGAACGGAAAAAGACGGTTGCTTCCTGACACTGCGTGCTAGGCTATCCACCTTTGAATTTTGCGTCCTTCGTACATTAATGATCTCTGATACGAGGAAACTTCCTTTCATGGTTTTTGTTGTCTTCCAAATAACTTGCAAAAACTGGTCATTCTTCTGGTTCCAAAACCATCTTCACCAATTGAGAACAATTTGTTGCCAACGTAACCTGAAACTGACGTAAGTTCCTCACAAAACGTAACATTAATAATGTATAATGATTTTTTTTATACATTTTATTTTGCTATTAATTGTTATTACATACTAATATATTTTTGAGTTCATTACAATAAATTCAAAATAGAGAATCTTCTTCAAAATATATATTTAGTTATATAGTTTGCATACAATACCTTTATAATTTTATTTAGTTATACTTTAGAAATATTTTTTTTAGGATTATTTATATTTTCTTGTTGTGTTTAAATATATATTTTAGTATCGATCAGTATATTGCAGAATTTTATAAATAAATATATTGTTCAGTTTAAGTAATTTAGGCCAACTATTTTAATAGATTTAATACATAGAGTATCTATCATATTGTTTTACTATATTTTATCAATACCTTTTGATTTTTTTTTGTTAATAAACTAATGCACTATTTTAGTAAAAAGAAGCTGAAAGTGTTCGTAAGATTTTTTATGTAAGTTATATCCTACTATATTTTGTATATAATTACTTTAGATAATATATTGTTGTGATTTTTGAAATAAAATATGTTTAATATATTGGTGTAGATAAAAAGGTTTAACATATGTTAACAATTTTATTTTGTATAAAAGTATTACATATTTTATAAATTTTAATCCTTTTAAACAGTGAATGATATTTTATTTTGATGAAAGTAATTTTTAAAAATATTTTAATTTACGAATTTAATATTATCTTTCATATGTTTTTTTTTGTTAAAAAAGAGTTAAACCCGAGTCTATTAAAGACACAGACCTAACCCCCGGGTGGGAGGTGCAGCCCACGACAGGCCCTCTCCCAGGTTTTCATACGGACATATCCGCAGCCGTGGTGAGCAGAACAATGTGACTTAGTTTCCGCAGCAAGAAGATCGAACCCGGAATGTGTTTTCATCCAAGGTCCATCCACTACCACTGGACCACAAGGCCCGCTCAATATTATCTTTCATATGTTATTTATCTATTACTTCTACTTTAATATAATATTTACCATAATTATAAAATTTATAAACAAATATCATAGTATTTTATTTTTTGTTTTATAATAAATTTTAACGTTAATTTACAATTATATTATTTTCTAATTATTAAATTAATCACCAAATTAATTTTAAAAAATATTTATAAAATTTTTGTAAGATTTTATCAGATTTTTACACAACAATTTTTTTTTATAATTAGAAGTAAATTTAAATTTAAAGTTAAAATTGATTTATTATATATATTATCTATAGTTATTAAGATTTTTACAAAGGTTATATATTTAATATATTAATGTAAATAATCGAATAAATGTAATTGATGAAATGAACCTAGTATCATCTTTTAAGGAAAATTGCCAAATATGAGCTGTAACTTGATTTTAGACACAAAGGTATATCCGAACTTGAATCAAATGCAAAAGTAAACCAAAAGGCTAGTGAAATTTTAAATAGCCCTTATGATAAAAAAAAAACAGAATGTACTTTTACAAATATAACCCATGGAAGTCTTCTAGGGGTTTTGTAAGTTTTCTAAGAGAAGACTTCCCTCGTATTATAGATCTTAAAAATAATTTATACATTTTATTAAAAATATTTTGATGGGGAGAAAATTGAAATCATGCAACTATAAACATTTGCAAATGATAAAAATTAAGATATAGTAAAATTAAAAAGTTTTCAACACAGGTGAGTGAACAATGTGAGTCATAGTATTCTTTGGTTTAGGGTTTGGTAACATATGTTGTAGTATTGTTTGTATTTTTAGGGTTAGATTTTGGAAGCTTAATATTTTTTCAGAAAATTAAAATTTAACCTATATGTGTTTAGTTTCTTGTATATTAAACACTTTCAAAGATTAGTTTAAGTTTAGTGAAGTATTTTTTTAAGTTAGTTATTTAAGTTTATGGTATAAATTTAGGGTCTAGAAGACTTTCAGAAGTCTTCTGGACGAGTAGTATATTTAGAGACAGAATTTTAAAAGATTTCCTTGAAAATCTTCTGAATTGAAAATATTTAACCTAAACAGAAAAAAAATTTCTTCATATATAAAGAAAATATACACATTCTTTATGTGCCTCTCAAATGGCTGCAACAAAGATATAATGATTCTCACTAAAACTCTTCAACTTCTCTCTCATCTCTTTGAACTTTAAAACATCAAACTTTATGTAAATTTTTTTATTTTTTGGTCTCATCTCACTATTTTATCTTGTTTTTACAGATTTTTTATCACATGGTTCTCATCTTCCATTCGTTTAAAGGTAAATCTATAAATTTTGAATATTTAAGAGCTTTTTTCAAATATGACCTAAAATTTCAAATCAAACACAAAAATAACCCATGTTTTTTTGAAAAAAAAAATTCTTTATTCACCCTAGAAGTTTGAGTTATTCACGAAAATGCCATTATTTTTTTCTTTCTTTTTGTGCAAAATATTCTTTTACCTTATCATCCTCATCTTCACCAAGTATTTCCAATATTGTCATTGCCATCAATACACTAACCAACATGAACAACCAATTTGAAGCTCTTAATGCACCAAAGTTTCGATTTTTACTCTTCATATCTCATTACTTATGCACACAAACCACATATCTTTCATTCTCTTTTCAAACTCAT
Source organism: Brassica napus (assembly GCF_020379485.1). Classification (NCBI taxonomy): domain Eukaryota; kingdom Viridiplantae; phylum Streptophyta; class Magnoliopsida; order Brassicales; family Brassicaceae; genus Brassica; species Brassica napus. The sequence continues at coordinate 38,590,474 of NC_063436.1, read as the reverse complement.
CCAAAAAAACTAAGATTTTGATAAACCACATATCTTTCACTCTCTTTTCAAACTCATCCAAAAAACTAAGATTTTGATTCCAAGCTTTGTAAGGTTCATAGAGACATTGAAGCTCAGGATTCGTGGTCATTAACGACTTGGTAGCTTTTGTATTGAAGTTTTGGGTACTTGGAGAAGCAAAACAAGTAATCTCACAGGCTCAAGATATGAAATCATTTTTTTCTCAGATCTGTTCGCGAAGACTTTTAGAAGATTTTGCTAGATGTGTTCCCCATCAAGAAGACTTCCGTAGAAGTTTTCTAACTTTCCTTTATTAAGAAAAAAAACAAAAATCCCAGAGAAAACTTCTTGAGAAGTCTTCTCAGATAAATAGATTAGTTTTGCAATTGAACAAAGTTTGTCAGAAATTTGAATTTTTATAGTCTTCTCATAAAAAACTTCTATAGAAGTCTTCTGAAAAGTTTTTTCGAAGTCTACTCACTGTCCTAAGAAGTCTGCGTGGGTTACTTTTGAAATTGAAAAATAACAGTGAAACATTTAATATTAATGAGGACTTATTCTCGAAGTTTCCGACAAACGTCAGTCAATTGCAAAACTAACATGTTTATCCAAGAAGACTTTTCGAGAAGTCTTCTCTGGCAGTTTCGAGAATTTTTCAAATTCAAAATTAAGCCAATATTTACAAAGGAAGACTTCTCAAGATGTCTTCTGTAGAGTAGACTTCTTAAGAAGATTTTTCAAATTCAAAATTAAGCCAATATTTACAAAGGAAGACTTCTCAAGATGTCTTATGTAGAGTAGACTTCTTAAGAAGTCTTCCTTCGTAAATTTGCAATTGATAAAATGACCTAAATAGAAGACTTCCGTAGAAGTCTTCTACGTCAATATTTAATAAACTTTCATTTTCTCTACAATTAAAATGACTTTTTAATATTTTCTTATTAATTCATGTGTATTCGTCAATATTAGGGCTCCTGGATTAAATTCATAACTTATTTGGTGATAATTATGAGATTTCAAAATATTTATGTTTACTAATGTTTCTAGCTAAAGAAGTCTTCTTTAGATGACTTCTGGAGAAGTCTTCTATGTATGATTTTCAAGAGTGTTAAGTAACTTCAAGGTATGCTTTTAACTTTCAAAAGGGTTAAGTAACTTCAAGAATATCAAATCATGTGGTTTAATGTGTCTCTTTAGATTATACGGTATAATTTTGACTGAGTTTTTGTGTTATTATGTTTTGTTATGAGTGGGTAGAATGGTTTAAAAAAATTCTTGGTATGTTGTATCAATAACTTCAATAATGTCAATTAATTTGGGGAAAACATGAAAATATATACCAAATTCTTTTGATTAACATCTCTTCAAGTTTACAAAAAAATTCACAACTAAAATCATAAACATACAAATCATAAAACACGCCATAAACAAAACTATTAAACATGGAACTAGATATAATTCCTCCACATAGATAAGCTTGGACTCCATCTCACATCATTCCTTTGTACCACCTTGGGCAGGAGACTTTGTAAGACTTCCCGAAGACTTCACAGGAAGTCATCTAGCATAAAATACATTAGAATACTTCCCAAGAAGTCTTCTGAGAGTCTTCCAATAGTCTTCTGAGAAGTTTTTCAAAGTCTGACTCAGATATGAAAAATCTGCATATTCAAAAACATTCAAATTACTTCAAAACAGAGAAACCTTCAAAAGTAGCTTTTTATGTTTATATAATAAACAAAACAATCAAATTAGGTTGAATCTATAACTTTTTAGAATCTTATATATAAACACACACAAAATACATATCCAAAATGTGTACCGCTTTGGGCAGAAGACTTCGGAAGACTTCCTGAAGATTTCGTGGGAAGTCAGTTTTCTAGCATAAAATGCATTAGAAGACTTGCCAAAAGTATTCTGAGAAGTCTTTCGAGAGTCTTCTGAAAATTCTTTCAAAGTCTGTCTCAGATATGAAAAAACCTGCAAATTCAAAAACATTCAAATGGCTTCAAAACAGAGAAAAACTTCAAAAATATAATGTTATGCTTAAATTAAAAAAAATTGTCACATTAAGTTGAATCTATAACATTTTAGAATCTAATATATAAAACACACAATAATACATATCCAAATTTTATAGATCTACCTTTGAATGAGTGAAAGATGAGAACCATGTAATGAAAAATATGCAATAAGAAGATAAATTAGTGATAAGAGATAAGAAAAAAATGAGAAATGGATTTAAAGTTTGGTGTTTTGATGTTCAAAGAGATCAGAGAGAGGGTGGAGAGTTTTATAGTGAGAAACATTACATTTTTGTTTCATCCATTTGAGAGGAAGAAACAAAATGTGTAAATTTTCTTTATATATGGAGACAAAAATTTTAATTAGGTTAAATATTTTCGATACAGATTGGGAAGTCTTCTAGACCCTCAAATCAAATACATGAGAAGACTTCTGAAAGATTTCTGGAAGACTTTGCTTTAGGCGGAAAACCTAAATTCTACTAAATTTTAGGCGGGAATATGTCAGAAGACTTCCCAAGAAGTCTTCTAGAAGTTTTTCAAACCATAACCTAATAAACTAACTAACTAGATAGAAAAAAAACAATTCATTAAACTTAAAATCAACTTATAAATCGTTTAATATACACAAAACTAAACACATGTAGATCAATTTTTTTTAAAAAAAGTTAAGGTTCTAAAATTAAACCCTAAATACAAACAATACTATAACACATGTAACTAAACCATAAACCAAAGTTCTCTAGGAGTCTTCCAGGCCCTATAATCAAAAAAACTAAGCAAAAACCCTTCCTTAGACTTAAGAGAAACTTAGAAAGTGTTTAAATCAAGTAATTAGATAGTCACTAAACACATATATGTCAAACTAAAAAAAATTAAAAAAATAATATTTCAATATCTAACTCTAAAAATACCAACAATACTATAACATATATTACCAAACCATAAACTGAAGGCTATCATGACTCAATCTACATCAATTCATCTATGTTAAAAACAATTTAATTTTAGTAAAACTAAATTTCTATCATTTAGAAATGTGTATTAATACATGATTTTTATTTTTTTCTCTTTCAAAATATTTTTTATAAAATTTATTAATTACTTTTAAGATCTAATACATGGGAAGACTTCCCTAGAATACTTCTAGAAGACTTATGGAAGACTTCGAGGCAGGAAACCTAAATTCTTGAACCCTAAATTCTACTAAAATTTAGGTGGGATATGTCAGAAGACTTTTTGGGAAGTCTTTTGTAAGTCTTCCAGACCCTATAATCAAATAACTAAACAAAAAAAAACACTTCATTAAACTTTTAAGATACTTATAAAGTGTTTTAATCAAGTTATTAGATAATCACTAAACACATACAGGTCAAAAAAATTAAAAAAAAAAACAAAAAATAAGATTTCAAAATCTAACCCTAAATATACCAACAATATTATAACATATGCTACCAAAACCTAAACCAATGACTATCATGAGTTTATTTACTTTCAGTCATATATGTTGAAAATAATTTAATTTTAGTAAAAATAAAATTACATCATTTAGAAATGTTTATTATTACATGATTTCAATTTTTTTCCCATCAAAATATTTTTTTTATGAAATTTTAAATTATTTTTAAGATCTACTGAACGAGAAGATTTACAAAGAAGTCTTCTCTGAGAAGATTTCTTGTACATCATGAACTATTCCATCATAACTCCGGTTGAGTTACACTGGGACAGTGTAATTTAAATCTGGGGGGAGATTTACTGATATAATTTATTTTATTCTTATATCAAAGGAATTTTAATAAATTATGCTTAGCTATTGAAAATGGGACTATAATCTTATATTGATTTAAACTTGAATATCTAACCAATCTTTAGCACCATTTTAGATTTACTGATTGTAGATAGCACTATAGATGCTAAAGCAGATCAACCTATCAACTACACACTTGTCTTGAACGTATGAAGTAACAAAAGCTGATTTCCAACACTAAACTTGACATAACCGCTTGTCTTGGGGCTTGGTATACATGGGATCGGATTCTTCAGACAAGTTTAGAAGGTAACGCCTTGTGTAGATTATTTATCACATTTTCCCTCTCTAAATTTCGACCCTAGAATAGTTAGTGAGTTACATTTAAAATAAAATAAAAATAATAATAATAATAATAATAATAATAATAATAATAAAAAAGATCTATTGTTTACTTTAGGATGAGTCTGAACAGGACTTGGTGGCTAAAACCATTACGGCTTGGTTTATAAAGACTCCAATAAAAGAGTTCGAAACGGGACTTGGAGGCGGCAATCTTCAAGGCTCGCTTTCGCAAAAAAACTCTTGGATATAGGTCAAAAAGAAGTGAACAGAGCTTGGTGGCAACCACCATTAAGTTTTGATTCATGGAAGCCTGTCCAATCGTGGTCACTGATCCTGCAATGGAAGCAGACTTTGACTCAAGAGAGAAAATTAGAGAGAGAGAAACTAGGAACTAACTTTTACCTGCAGCTCCAGATACTTGTCTGAAATCTTTGCATCCTATGATCGATACTCCCAAGGTAAAGCATTCACTTTATATTTATGCTAAGAAATGAAGTCAGTAGAGGGGATGTCAGACGTAAATTGATGAATTGTGTTATGTTAGAAATGGTTGCTAAGCTAGGATATTGCATAGTGTGCTTCTGTGATTAGGACCTTTTAAATGTGGTTGCAAAATTGTTGAGAGAAAGATTTCTATGGTTTAAAATCTTAAGTCCCTAATATTTTCAAACCTCTTTCAGAGAGACTGCCTGTATGTTTTGCTTGAGGACAAGCAAAAGGGTAAGTCTGGGGAGTTGATATACCTTGGATTTGATCCGTTTTCATCCATGGTATATAGGTGTTTACTATATATATATCTATGTTTTTTACTCTTCTAGGTATGTTTTCAGGTTCAGGTACATTTCAGAGTAAAGCTATGACTTTGGAGCATTTTGGAGCTTAAAGGACATTTCACCCGAGCTGACCATGTAGAGGTCGACGAGAGGAAGAACAATCGATCGATGCGCATCCAGTGCTGTCGATCGACACCAAGAGATGCCTCGACAGATGAAGATTAATATCGATCGATGTACACAAGTACCATCGATCGATGTCGAGACATTGGACACGCGACATTTTGGATCCAGCGGACTTAAAACCCAAGGCCAAGCCAAATTACGAAAATGCCTTGACGAGTTTTTAACCTAGTAGATTATAGACTGCCTAAGTGTTTTGACGGCAGATGAGAGCTTTTTGTTACAGTTTCACTTTGAGAGAGAAGAGAGAGTTTTGGAGAGAAGATCACTTGTGATTGGAACTCCTTGTTTTCATTTCTTTTCATCTATACTATGAATTTCCATTTCTTAATTGTTATGAATTGCTTTGCTATGTCTGAGTAGTTCATTTATTAGATCCAGGGTTCAGATAGGTTTGTGGGATTAGCCCCAAACTATAGATCTGCCTTGTTGTGCTATTTATGATAGATTTGAATTCATTGCTTGTTTTAGCCTTGCTAAATAGAACTTGATCATAGGATTGCATACTCAAGCACCCTTGTTATCCCATCCTGACATCTATCTATCATATTAGGACTGCTAGAGAGGGCTAACCGCTAATTTAGTATCTTAATAGGGTATATCATACTCGCGCATAGGCCTGGCTAGAACCCGTCGATCGATGTCCTCAACTGACTATCGGTCGACGTAGGCAAAGGTGTATCGGTCGACGTCCCAATAGGACCATCGATGGACACTCTTTCATTGTCAACATACTAACCGTTGAGACACGAGATCTAGCTTGTTAACCAGTGAAACATGCGACAGCTGATCACTGAGTTAAGCGGTTGAGTCCTAACATATCATGCATGCCACAAATATAGATCTATAGGTATTATAATCTCCAACACCTGAATAGTGGCCCTGCATCTAATATCAGTTCCAACCAAGTTATATTTACTATTTACTTCGCTTGTTTTTATTGCTATTCCATTTAAACATTTACAACTCTTAGAATTAATAAACACTAGATTTAATTGTTCCCTAGCTTCTTGTGGATTCGATCCCTAAGTACTACATCTGAACCTCTTTTGATGAGAGTAACACTCCTTAGGGTAATTTGAGTGGTATCAACGGCCCTTCCAAAGGCCTCAAATGCATCTCCATACTCTAAGATAACTAGAAGATCCTTCAACTCATGTTGCCATCGAAGTGATCACCGAAATCCATTTACTACCCATATCCAATAACTCCTCTGCATGTAGCATTTATGCAAATAAAATCTGCTCTGCTCCAGAAATATGAACTCTTGCCCTCAGGCAATCCAACAGTACTCGATGTCGTGATAACCAGTCCATCCCAAGAATGATATCTCAAAACACAACTCCATCTCTGATGAGTCTCTGGACCAATCGGCCCTCCAAACATAACTAGTACACCGCAATCAATATAAATAGCTCCCAACGTTTCTATGTCAGCTGCCCAAACTGACACATCTCTGAAATGATCAACACTGCCAAAAACTGGAAAACATACCAAGCATAACTCTAGTATCACACAACGCAAGCTGTCGTACCCCAATCCAAAAGTGATCCCCACGTGTTTACAAAATAACCATGCCTCCAAGGCAGTAAATATACTCATACATACGAATAACCCATGCCAACTCATGGCTCACATCTCATAGCACATAATCTCCAATAACAAAAACTCGTGAAGCGATGGCTTGAAGTTTGGGGGGTGGCAACAACATCACATATCCACATGCGGACAATCTCCGAACACGACAAACGAAACTGATACACACCTGAGCAATCTATCAAACTGTGACATCATCCATCACTCGAACATCTGGCTGAACCCATGTTAGCTAGAGAGCAGATGACGATGATAGTTAGCTAGAGAGCAGATGACGATGATAAACTCATCGTCAATAAATATACACTTGGGTTAGAAGTTACTGAAGGAAAGGTGTTGTATTTTTCTTTCTTTAAAAACTCCCAAATCCCCAGATTTAAAAAACTTTTAAAATCGATTAAACCAAATTAAGACCGAATCAAAACCGAGTCAAAACCACGTCCCAACAAATCGCTATGCCCGGTCAGAACCGGGACGGAACCCCGCTCTGATACCACTTGTAACGCCCCGACCCGCCCACCGCTAATGGGCCACCCACGTCTGCTCTCTCGACCCATGGGCCCCATCCCATTCGACGAACGGTCCGTTAATTTTCCAAGGCTCGAAATCACTTTTTACTGACCCTGCAATCACCACCCAACCTTTTTCCTTGCTTTGGCCTCACTCGCAAGCTATCGTGAATCACTTCCCGATAGGTCACCCATCCTTCCACTACTCTAGCTGAAGCTTAACTCTGGAGTTCTTTCAGGATGTGTTCCGGAAAAGCTAAGTCAACTTTGGTGACATAGATAGCCAAATCAATTCTCTTAAGCCTTTTTCACATATCACAACTCGGGATGTTACAATTCACCCCCTCTCAAAGAACGCAACGTCCTCGTTGCACCCCACAACATATCTTAAGAAGCCTCTCGGGTCAGAACCGAGATAGCTAACCAGCTCTGATATCAAATTGTAACACCCGTATTTTCCAAAATAACTTAAATAAATAAAAAGTTTGAAATCTCTATTTATTACTTCTCAAAAGTCAACTCCAAACCATAAATCCACTAAATAGCCATAAATCCAAATAACATAATAAATCTCGAAAATATCGGTAAAAGCATAAAACCGCAAGTCTGAAAAAGAAAGTAAATAAAACTCCCAAAGCACCAGTCCGATAGCAATCACTCCTGTGCGTCAGTCTCACCTGAAGGGGGGAAGAATAGGAGGGGTGAGTAACAGGGGAGTTACTCTGTGACGTATGGGATGCTAAACACGCAAACCATTGACTTGAGTAAATAGAACTCCCACTATGGAAGTTTAGCTCTAACATGAACACACACGACGCCTAGCCCATCACACAAACACAAACAACGCGATGATATGATATAGCTAGTCCATACACCCCGCATGTGACACCCCCGATCGTAGATAACCGGAAATGACACGGTCAATGTTCCCTGATGGTCGACCCGAGGTTCTCGAAATAAATCCGATCACCTTAGACCAACAACCAAAGAACACAAACACTCCTATCGGATATTACTCTAGGCTTTTCAACCCGATAAATCAATATTCGATAGTTAGTTCGTCCCGGACAAGGACTAATATCATATGAGAATTCGTGATTTATAAACATCTTTTATACATTATTTATTTACTCTAAACATCTTACAAACTGTTATAGTTTACCCTACGACCTATCACCCAACAACGTTTTATTTATTTACTCTAAACATCTTACAAACTGTTATAGTTTACCCTACGACCTATCACCCAACAACGTTTTAAGTAAATATATATCAAAACGTACGTTGCAAGGACAACAAAATACTACCGCTGGTTGGCCACTCCTTCCGTCCAAAAGATTAAAGTGTCTCCCGCCTAAGGGTTACCTGCACACACGAATGAGTCATGAGCAACTAGTTTACTCAGTGAATGTAGAATCACAACAAAACCAATAATAAATCAAGAAATTATCAAATGCATATACATGATCATGCAAGTACGAGTACTATACTTTAATATCGATCATCATTGTGAATTCTTAATTTTAAACATCACTTCCATAACACCTGCCCGTTACCATAATCATATAATACAATATATATACTAGACCCGAGAAACCACTAAGGCTAACCGAGACTAGTGAGTTAGCATCACCATCATTATCGAATGTCCGGCATGAAAAATCCGACACTGCATCATCATGCAGTACACGGTCTCCAGGGAGCTATCCCATCATCGTGTTTTCATGACCTTGTTCCGTTCGCAGGACCAAGTCACGGTAATGCGGGGGCTTTAGAGATAGTGAATATAACAAGACTTCACATGATTTTACTTCCATAATTATTTTAAATTAATCCATAATTAATCTTTAATTGATCATAATAACTCTTAATTAATCCTAGATTAATCCTTAATTAATCTTTAATTAATCCAAAACTAGTACTTAATTAATCATGATTACTCCTTAATTAATCTCAGATTTATGCTCAATTAAACCAAGATTAATTCTTAATTAAACCAAGATTAATCGATAATCAAAACTATGATTATTTCATAATTAAGATTAGTACTTGGGAACAAGTACTATGATTATGATTAACCTCACTTTAACCTTTTGATCAATCTTTAAGTGTAAATGTTTACATTAAGTAAACCCCATACACTTCTTAAAGGATTCAAAGTCTTTACTATCTAATTGAGATACTACAATTTAAACTCAATCATGTACACATTCATGATCTATCTCATCTTCTCTCTAGACTCACCTAAAGATTAGTCTTGAAACTGGCTTGGACAAGACTTGAATTCCACTTGAACAAGGCTGAATGGACCAAGAGACTGAATGGACAGGACTGGATACTTCAAGATTTACTCTACCTCTCTGACTTGAAACAGAGTGGTATGATCACAAGATCAGTTCGGTTCATGCCTTAACACCTTAGATCAGATCAGTTCAAGCTTGGTTCTGCTCAAACTATACAAGTTCAGCTCGGTTCTAGTCAGTCTACCAAAGTTCAGGAAAAGATCAGACTGAGTTCAAATCGGTTTACTCAAAGCCAGATCAAAACATCATAGCTGGTGGTTCTAAGAGGTTGATTCAAACCGAAATTAACAAGAACTGAACTGTATCAGAACTTATACAACTGATCCGACCAAGACCTAAACTAAACATCAACTGTTCTGATCAGATACTGACTGAGGCAAGGAGACCAAAGCTTACCAAGATGAAGCAAAGGACTAGATGGCCTCAGCTGATCCTCTTTTCCAAGGTAAGCTTGCAGCTGGACTGGTCAAAGATAAAGATCAAGGTCTGATCATGATCTGAACTCAACTAGATCTAGGGTTTTATTTAAAAATCTCACCTTCTGATCTTTCTCAAGGTAACAAACTGAGCTAAGGTTGAAGATTAGGTCACCACCAATTTTTTCTTGATTTATTTTCCTGATTTTTCTCACTGATTTTTCTGTTCTTCTTTCTCTCTTTCTCTCTGAAATTCTCTAGGTTTTTCTGCAGGGTTCTGAACGTGGGAAGCAGCTGGAGAGGGGTTAAATATGAGGTGAGCTTGCTTCAGGTGAGGGTTTCACTCAGGACAAAGCTAAGCTGAGTGGGGACAGCTGGCCAGGACAGCTGGCCAGCTGCTTCAGGACTCTCAACACAAGCTGCTGTCCTTTCCTTAACCTGAAGAAACTCCAGCCCTTTCATGTGCTTCTCACATGACAATCTAAGAAACAAGGCAACCAGGCAGCTTGTGATTGTCATGTGCCAGTTACTAAAAAAGCTAGGCAAGCAGGCATGTGCAAGTCTAAGACTGAATAACTGCACAACCAGGCTGGTGAAGGACATAACTTAGTTCTAAAATTATTTCAGAAGTTGGTCAATAATTTTAAATAATTTTTCAACCAAATATTCCTTGTCTTTGGCTCTCGTCTTGTTCTCGGAAAATCTCTTCCAGCTTAATAAAAATTCGACCAAAATATTTAAGACTCGACCAAACTATCAAGTGAAGGTCTTTCAACCACAAGACAGTCCCTTCGAGAAATTAATCTACCGGGTCGATTTTTATTTTTATTAATCCTTGTCGAACCAACTAAAAACTGGTCGAGCGGGATTTTTTTCGACCAAAAATTTATTGGCTCATGAGGGTTATTACACCGCCTCTCCTCATATGGATATATAATACGTAGCGTCGCTAGTACAATATATCTCTGTACCCCCGCCCTCTCAAGTAGCATCCATGGTACAAACGTCTCTGCACCACACGCCCGCACAAGTAGCATCGCAAGTCCAGACGTCTCTGAACCCCTGCCCGCACAAATAAAGTAGCGTCGCTAGCCCATACATCTCTGAGCCCCCGCCCGCGCACATAGTCCCTACTCATAACAATGTGTACATACATATATATATCGCATTTCTTAACATCACACAATCCAATCAAAGGTTGAATTCTCTAGACCCCTAGTTCCAGTTTACAATGAATGAACTAATTAACAATCAAGACTCAACTCAAACAGATGGATCATGATTCGGAATCTAAACTACGATTAAGAGAATTCTACACTGGTACGGGATTTACGGAATAGACCCTCACCTTAGAAATGTAGAAAAGTGATAGCTATGAACTCCAGCTGCTCAAAAAAACTCCAAATATGAAATCAGGGCGAAAAATCGAGTCAGAACGCCCTTCGAACGGTCCAAAACGGATAACCGGCGATCTGGTCAAAAAATCAACCTGCCGGTCAAAGGTCAGCCCGGTCATCTCTGACCCAAGCCGGTCAACACCAAATTGAAATCAAATTGAACCACCCGGTTTTCCGTAACCGAATTCGATGTCAATTGGACCAGATTCAAATCGATTTCAAATCGGTTTAGTACTAACCAAAAATCAATCCAATAACCGATCGGTTTAATCGATAATCAAAATCAATTGACCAACCGAACCGGCTTGACTGATCAACGGCTTGACTCGCTGAGTCGACTCGGCCGAGTCACCGAGTTACCAGCGAGTCGACCGGCGAGTCGCCGGAGAGCGGTCGCCGGCGGCGGCCAACAACGGTGGTGGCTTACCGGAAAATCACTGGCGGCGGCGGAGACGCGGCGGGGGCTTCCCTGCAGCGAATGGACGGTGGCCGACTGCGGTGGCTCCGAAGAACGTCCGGATGGAGATGGTGGCGCGTGAGATTCACGCGCGAATCTTCCTCCTGCGCATGTGGGCGCCTCGCGGCGGATCTCCGGCTGAAACTCCTGCCCCGGACTCGTCTCGACGTCACGACACACTGGTGGCTTTTACATTGCGAGAAACCCAATGGTTAGAGAGATATCGACGATTTACTAAACGGCCAACACTTAACCAATCGGAAAAGGCGGTTCCCGGATTACCTAGGGCGTGAGACGGTACGGATCTGATCTCAGTCGACGGTGGCTGAGACAGTTCACCAATATCTCTCTCTGACGGCTCAAACTCTGTAGAAGTTCGACGCCTTAGGCTTTTCTGAATAAAATAATGTATGGGGCTAGAATTTATAAGGAAGTACCATTAATTGCAAATTAATTGGGCCTGCGGATTTGAGTCATTACAGATCTCTTTTTTTTGCACCAATCGGGGAAAGAATACATGAGATAATCAAGTTAAAGTTGAAAACTTGAACCAATTCCATTGATTATAATTAAAGATAATAGTTATGAACATTGTGATTTCTCTTGGCGCTTGGTCAACAAGAGCGAGTTCGACATGAAACCGGATCCAGATCTCAGCATGAATTCAAATTCGATTGTATGTGGGTGAAACCCAGATGGAATTTGGAGATGGCATGGTGTTATTTTCCGTGGAAGCTTAGCTCTTATCCGTCGAAGTATAGTGGTTGATTGGTGGACCAAGAGTAACGAGATAAAATAGAGAGAGAGAGAGAGAGAGTGAGAGAGAGAGAGAGAGAGAGAGAGGAGAAAGAGGGTGAACGTCAATTTTGAGTTTCAACATACCGGAGAAAGAAGATGAAGAACCAGATTTTGAGTAGGTTAACTATTGGTTTACAATAATTTACGGTTTACCTCGGTTTAAAATAATTTATGGTTTACTTTAAAACAGTAAACCAATTTGAATCAGATTGTATGGTTTTTTTTTATTTTAAACTTTATATACGTGGACATATAAGTCTAAAACTTTAATATTGTGGAGAAATAAAACTAAAACTTTGTTTTCGGGGATAAATAGAACAAAATCATAGTTTGAGAGACATCTGATGTTATATAATAGTTTTCATGGAGAAATAGCTCGTTTACCGAAATTATTTTAATTAAGTATAAATATAGTTGGTGAAAAGTGTACTGTTGAGATTTTTTAAATATGAATGCCTTTAATCTTTTCTTTCTCGATAGTTTTTTTTTCCTTTTCTTGCGCGAATTTGGTAGTACTGATTATTTTTTAATTATAGTTACCACACTTAAGTTTATACTAGATTTTGACCCGCGCAACCGCGGGGGTGTTTGTTTTCACTTTTCTATACATAAATTATTATTTTAGAACATAAGTGGTATGTATTTTGAACGTTAATCATATGCTTAAATATTTATATAACTATTTCAAATACGATAATTTTATAATTTACATGTTATAATTAATCAATTGTTTAAAACCGTATGTATTTGTCACTTCTTATTATATATTTATCTTATTATATTTGTATTTAGTTATTAAACAAAATTAATATATTCATGACAAAATATATTTAAAAATTATTTTGTATTTAATTTATGCTAAATTATAACTCATCTTTCAAAGCTGGATTTCTTTTTACCAATATTTTTATGCTTATTCATTTTAGATAATAATATATTGTATATACAAAATTCTAAGATATGTTAATTTGTAGACATGTATTATATAGTTTGTTAATTTTAAGCCATTCTATAATCATGTTATATTTTTAAAATAAATAGTTTATATTTATGAAAATAAAATGTATAAATTTATCAATTGAATATAATTTATCATATTTATTTTAGTATAATAATTGATAAAATAAGATATAACTATACATTTAATGAGATTTTTTAGTGATGGTCCAAATTAAAAAATCACACATGAAAGAAGTAATGACTTCTGTTTTAATATATAAGATATTACTTCATGATTATATAAAATTATATAGAAATTATTTCAAAAAAATTTATAGAAACATGAATACAAGATGTTAACATACCGAAAAGGAGGAATAAGTCATTATGGGATTTTAACATGTACCTCCGGGTAAATTTTCATTTTATAAATGTATAACTTTGATATTATTGATATCACTCAAATTACCCTAAGTAGTGATTTGTACTCTATCAAATAAAAGGTCGAGTTGCGCTACTTAGGGATCGAATTCACAGGGAGCTAAGGCACACAAAAGATATAGAATTTATGTGGTTAAGCTAAGCAAACATGTTTAATTTAAATAGCAGTGGTTTGAGAAAAACAATTGCTCGGTTGATTGATTGGGGTTTTGAAACAGATATGAAAGGCGTTAGACTTAGGGTTTCTATTTAGACAAACATGATTATAGAGGTATAGAAACTAAGTATATGTTGGATATTCTAGAACTCAAACTTAAAGAATAGTCAATCAACTTCTGTATTTTTAGACGATCTATTACCGGATCTAAGACCTCAGTTGTCGCTTGTGGTCTTTAGAAAGTGTTGTAAGATACCAATTATGGATTGTCGATCGATACACCTTTCAGCCAGTTGATCGATGCAACTACTGAGTTTTCAATCGACGTACCTTAGGAAGCTTTACGTACGGGTTTGAATTGTTCACTAGGCTAAACTAAATGAGCTTCCGCTTGTTTATAGCAATCCTAGCACAATGTAAACTAATTCAGACAGAGAACCAAGCTTCCGCTTGCATCCTAATATCTATAGGTAAGGTCCTAGTTAGTTATTAACAATTTCATTGATGGATATCCTAACACTTAGGAATTTTATATTTTGGGCTAATCTCTCATGAATATCTGAACCCTAAATCTAACAAAGAGAACTACTCAGACATATCTAAGCAATTCATAACAAAGAAGTAAGAGAACTACGTAAGTAGATAAGAGTAGAAAAACTTGGAGTTCTAATCACAAATCTCTGAAGGAGTTCTTGGATCTTCTCTCCAAACCTAAGACTCTAATTATTTTTCTGTATGAAAGTATGACAGTGTAGAAAGTGTGTGTTTCCTAGAACAATAGCAGAGCACATAAATATTAGGCTAAAACTTGTCAGGAGCAATCTGGTAATTCTTTTGGGATTTGGGCTTAAAGTCGGCTAGAACCAAATCTGGCATCTGCACGCTTCACTTTCGATCGACAACACAAAGTGTGTGTCAATCGATTATCGTCTTCAATCATCGACCGCTGGACTGTTCGATGGTCAGCTACGGGTCTTTATCATTTTATCTCCAAAAAGAACCAAAATCACTACTTTCCTTCAAATGCTCCAAAACCTGAAAGCATACTAAAAAGACTCCAAAACAACTATAATGTATTTTAAAACACTTATATAGCATAGCTAAAAGTGAGTAAAATCCATGGTATATCAACACCCCCGGACTTACTATTTTGCTTGTTGTCGAGCAAAACAACGAGAAGTCTCTCTAGAAGCGGTTTGAAAACAGCAGGGACTCACACAATTTAAGAACTTATTATCATCACCTCAACGATATTGCAAACCACATCAAATCAATCTTAACCTTTAGAAGTACTTCATATGCAATATCCTAGTTTAGCAACCAATTTCATTCATCCAGCAACTTAACTAATCATGTCTGACTAACCCCTCTACTAACCTCATTTCTTACTTAAAATAAAAGTGTAGGCTTTACCTTGAGAGTATCGATCACTGAACACATGGAATCAACTCAAACAAATATCTGGACCTACATGTAACCTTTTCTGATTCCCCTTCACTCTTCTCTCCTCTCTCTTCTCTCTTTTCTGAAACAGTTTTTTGTAACTGGGCAAAGTTGTAGGCGAATAGTAGGGTCATCGATGATGTATCTACCCTTTGCTTCTAAAAATGTGTGATCATTCTATTAGACTAGAATAATGGGGTCACAGGAGACACTCCTACCCTTCTACATCGCAAAAAATCATCTCAATCTTTTGTAAATATATATGGATGCCAAAGAGAGGTGGAAGGAAAACCAGGGACACTAAGTCTAATACCTTCCAGACGTGCAGGAGGATTCTGATCCAATGTATTCCAAGCCCCAAGATAATAAAGTTGAGCTCAATTAGATTGGGGGTCAGCTTGGTTCTTTCAAACATTTTCTGCAAATGTGAATAATTGGCAGGATGATCCACTTTAGCATTTATAGTACATTCGACAGTCAATAAATCTAAGAATGGTGCTAAAAAGTGGTTAGGTAAGTAAGGAAAATAGCAAAAGTTAATTATCCCCTTCTTGACTCAATAAAATTTTTTTGAAAATATTAATAAAACTAATAGGTTAATTAATAGCAGTACATCTCTCCTCAGACTTAAATTACGTTGTCCCAGTGTATATCTAGTCGGAGTTTCACTACAAGAAATATTGGCATTAGTAGCACACCGTAAACGCTACCGTAAGTTTTTTGTAGCGTTTTCACAAACGCTAGGTCTACCACAGCTATGGTAGACTCCCCTCCTATTGTAGTTAAATAATTTAAAATAAAATTGCAAAGTAATTCATAATTAAAAATTAAATTTTATTTATTAATTAGAATCAGTATACATACAAATAATTAAAGAACAAACTAAACCAAAAACTAATTAGAAACATTAAACCAAAACATAATTAACCTAAGGTCCTAAACCTAAAACCTAAGCCGCTCCCAGCGCCTCCGCCTCCAGCTCTGGAGATGTAAACCTAATCCTTCGCCTCCAGATTTGTAACCTTAATCCTCTGCCTCCAGCCTATGTTCTCTTCTTTAGTCCCTGAGATTGAGCCATTTTCTCTGCACCTTCCCTAACTTGAATGTAGTCGTCCTCTATCATAAATAACTGCAAGCCAAAACACAAGTGTTCAACAATTTTTTTGAAAGACATAGAAATGGTTGGGAACTGGTATGAGACAAACCTCGAGGTGGCTAGCCAAACACAAGTGTTCAAGTAAGAACAGAAAAATATAACCAGAGTCAGAACACGGAGAGAGAGAGAGAGAGAGAGAGAGAGAGAGAGAGAGAGAGAGAGAGAGAGAGAGAGAGAGAGAGAGAGAGAGAGAGAGAGAGAGAGAGAGAGAAGCTGGAGACGCCGCTCTGTAACACCACTTCTTCTCCTTCCCTGCTCCTTCTTAGATCTGTAAACAAAACGAAAATCAATTACAAGTAAATAGGAAGTTGAAAAGAAAGAGAGAAAATATAAGAGGAAGGGGAAGTGGATTTACCTGTCGTAGTGGTGAGGAGGTCAAACAATCTTCATCATCATCGCCAGGGCCAGCTTAGATAGGGGGGCGAGCGATGCGACCTACCGAGATCTTCCTGAAACCAGATGGTGATTGTCGACAAGACGAACCATTAGTTTAGTTCAAGATCTCTCTTTTTTATCTCGTCACGTTAAAGAGTCACGATGTCGTCATCTCTACTAGAAAAAAGATAAAGATTTTCAGGGGTTCGAAATGATCTCTACACGTTCAATGCGTTGATCGAATGTTTATGTAGCTCCTCTCAACTCTCTCTCGCTCTGTCTCATCTTTGGAAGATGCTGAAGTTGTTTCCTTCATGGAGATAGATGGTGGAGTTATGGTACGAGTTTGCGTCTCGTGGATTGCTCTTGTCTCAGCTGAGATGGTGGTGAGCTCAAAGCTGATGACTTTATCCAATCAGGTCCGAGAGCTGGTCACGGATCGGCGTGGCGATATGAAGAGAAGCCTCTGAATAGAGATCACAACTGAGTCAACTTGCCCTGAGTCCGCTCTCGCCTCTTCAGATTTCCCGATCACAACCCCAACACCGTACTTCTCCGCCGCGAACAGCTTCTTCGTGAAGAGCTGAGGATGCGACTCCGTCACCGCTAGGCTAAAAGTCGTGCTAATCGCAGATGGTTTGTGTCCATGCGGATTGACGCCGTTTAGCTCCTCAGTGAGGGATCAATGGCGATTGAAGCTTGCACAAGCTAAGGAAGCAACCTGACTTCCATGGCATCAATCAAAAGCGAGAAAGTCTTTGACTTTACCGGAAGCATCGCAAGCTTCAGATGATTTTCTACGAGAGTGACGGAGATTCTTCTCTGTTTGAACCGAGAACTGTCGAAAACTAGTAAAAGAAGACGAGAACACGTCGGTGGGTCGAGACAATAATTTTTATTAGATCAGAGAACGTTCGGTCGGTTTACAAATAAGGAAATAAGCGGTAGAAAGCAAACCGGCAAAAGCTAGTTCGCTGGGAAGTACAAGTTGACGACAAAGAAAAATGAAACCCTAGTTCTAGCTGAATGTAAGTGCGTGTGTGTGGTCGATTTGCGGAGCCTTTTTTAGTTTCCCCCTTGCTCTCCTTATATAGACGACCAGTCGATGACCTAATTTGCCTTCGTCCAATGGGCTTTCCGCTCGTTGGGCCGAGCTATTGGGCCGTTGCGTCAAGCCATCGAGTCGACTGCTTTCACTCGCTCGTTCGATCGACTAAAATCGGGCTCGAGTCGAGCTGTCGGTCATTCGCAAGCCGACAAGCCGAGCCTTTTCCCAATGCTTTTGGGCCATGACAAATATCCTGTGGGCCTTTTTGGGAGGATCAGATCCATACCCAACCGTAAGTCCCCCCAGTTCGCTGGCGAGTAGCGTAGCCAACTCAATGAATTTGGAAGTGAGGTATAAAGGATAGTTGTTCTGGAGTCGTACTCCCGTTCGTTTCTTGGCTAGGCGCGTCGTGCGTCTTCTTGCGACCGACCGCTGCACGCTGCGCTTGTGCGTCGAATCGTCGGAGTTCATTGGTTGGATGAACCGACGGTTTTTCCGGTTTTGAGCATAACCACCGGTTTGTGTCTAAACCGATTCCGGTTCACCTTGAGAAGTCAAAACGTCGTGAGACAGCATGGATATCCACGCGCTTTAATGGACCCTTCAATGCCCGTTTAGACCTAATTGGTAGGGAATTTTTGTGTAGGTTCTTTGTGAGTACTACAGGACGATGGATAAGGCTAGTATTTGTATTGATTTCGTATATAGTTTTAGAGAGACAGACTTGAAGAGATGTTTTATTAGATGAACAAGCCGGAGCTATAACAGAATGGTGTATAAGCCCTAGTTCTAGCCGCCTACCTATAATCTCTAAGTCTCGAAGTGTCGATCCCTTGTTTTAGGGTTTAGGTTCCCATTATATAGTCTTCTTAAGGCGGGCCTTAGTCGGTTGGAGTAGGTTAAACTCTTCCATATTTAGAAATATGGAAGGTTCTATGTAATAACCCTCATGAGCAGATAGAAATTTGGTCGAGAAAAATCCCGCTCGACCATTTTGGAGTTGGTTCGACCAGAATTAAAAATAAAAAAATTGACCCAGTGATTTATTCGTGGCGGGACTGTCTCGTGGCCAAAATACGTCATCTTAATAGTTCTGACCAAGTGTTAGTTATTATTGTCGAGTTTTATTTAAGCTGGACGAGAACCGATGGACGGAAAACATTTGATCGAGAACTGGTCGAGAATATTTTCAGCCGCTTGTGAGTCATGTGCATGTCTTGTGCTGCCTGCCTGCTTGATTCATTTAGATTATCATGTGTCTGTCACAAGGTACCTGCCTACTTGTTCATTAAATAAGTCACATGCTGGTCACAAGCTACTTGCTTCATCTGCTTGTAGCTTTCTTCATGAGAAGGAAAAGTTCAGCTGCTTGTGATGCTTGGTGTGCTGAAGCATGTCTCCACCTGTCTAGCCTTAGCTTTGCCTTGTGTGAGAGTAAAACCTCATCTTAAGTAACTCCTTATGCTTTAAAACACCTTCTTCTCTCCTCTGGACGTTCATAACCTGCAGCATAACAAGAGAAATTTTCAGAGAGAAAACAATGAGAAAGAAGAGAAAAATCAGAAAAAAATATGGGAAAATTAGCCACGACCTTAGATGACTTTGTTCCATCCTCTAGCTCAGTTCCCTGCTGGGTAGAAGATCATAAGGTTAGGTACCCAGAGTAAACCCTAGGCCTTGTTCTGTTTTTGTGATGAACCGATACTGATTTATGCTTTTAAAATAGTTCAGCCACGAGTTCAGTTTCAAGGGGAGGATTATCTGAGTTCATATGGCCATCAGTTGCTGTTGTAAGCTTCAGTCTCTTGTCTCAAACATGTCTTGATCATAATCAGATGTTATTTAGTTAAGCGGTTGTCATGGATCAATTGTCTAAGCCTTTCTTCGGTTCAGATTTATTTATTTCAGAATAAATTAGTTTGCTGGAATAGAATTATCTCATCTATTATGAACTGATTGGATTAAATCTGAACTGAACTGGTCATGGTCTGGACTACACCCTAGCTGAACTGATTAACCTTGTTGTAAACCAAGCTGTTAGGAACTGATTTAAATATCTTCTTCAGAACCGAACTGTTGGATTGAATTTCATGTTATGAACTGCTCTGTTTCAGGTCAGTGGTCGAGTAAAGTTGAGGCATAAGACTGGTTCATCAAGTAGAGCTGTTTTCTGTCTAGGTAAGAACTTGATCATGGACTGATCATTTTCTTAGAACCACCTAGCACAGGTGTAAGCTAATGACCTGAACCGAGTGACTAAACCTAGTACTTGTGTTCTGTTTTGATCAGTTGGTTGTGGAATTTTGCTAGATCGGTCCAGTCACTCCTTGTAGCCGTTCAGTCACTTGGTTTGAATTCAGATATCAAGGAGAGTGGTCGGATCAGTCAGATAATTGTGACCGTTCTGAATCTCAAGTGTACCGGAAGTGGAGTGTGATTAGCTTGAGCTCGAGTCTAGTCTTGATTAGCCAATCTCATAGAATCAAAGGTGAGTCTAGATAGATGATTAAAGAGTTATAAATTAGTGTTGCATGATTGAAAATGTAAATGATTGATAGGCTTTGTCTCTTGATCAAATATTGAATTGGTGAGGTGTTTACTTAGTGTAAACACTTAATAAATATTTATGAATGTTCGTTGAGGTTTATTCCGAACCTTAGTACTTGTTCTCAAGTACTGATATATTATATTATTAAATATATGAGTATAAATCATGTGAAGCCTTATTGTATACTCACTCTCCCGAAAGTTCCCGCATTACCGTGAATTGTTCCTGTGATACGAAACAAGGCCACGAAGACACGATGATGGGGTCGCGCCCTGGAGGCCGTGTAACTGCATGCAGCATTAGATGTTCAATCTTGGAATATCTAATGGAGATGATGTTTATATTTATTTTCGCGCTAGGCTCGGTTAGCCTTGGTGGTTTTCCGAGTTTAATCTATATATATATTATAAGTATGAGTGAATGGCGGGTGTCGTGGAGATGATATTTAAGATAAGATTCACATCGATGGAATGATAAGGCTTATATATGTATTTTTATTAGTTATAGAATACAATTCAACTGCATACAAATGGAGTTGATTGCTTGCGATATTATTAGTATACGGTGGGGTGCGGGACTAGGCTCACTGACGAGTAACTAGTTTACTCATGACTCATTTGTGATGCAGGTAATCAGTAGACGGGAGACCTTACTCTAGGACGGGAAGGAATATCATTAGCCAGCGGTAGTTTTATTATCCTTGCAAAGTCATTTTGATATATCTTATGTATAAGAATTGTAGACCGAAAACCTCGAGGTTAATTTATAACAAATTTTGAAAGATGCTTTTAAATGATATATAAAGAATGTTTTTAAAGTACGGGTTCCATATGATATTAGTCCTTGTCCGGACGAACTAACTATCGGGTATTGCTTTTTCGGGTTGAAAAGCCTAGAGTGATATCTGATAGGAGCGTTGGTGTTCTTTGATTGTTAGTCTAAGGTGATCGGAAGTATTCTGAGAACCTCGGATTGACCATCGAGGAACATCGACCGTGTCATTTCTGGTCATCTACGATCGGGGGTGTCACATTCTCATTATAGAAAGTTTTCCTTTTCCCCGGGGAAGGGGGTGGTCCCTGGGACCGGACCCGGAATACTTCGTAGCGGGGAACCGGGGTGCCTCCTAGAGGGGTTGAAGAGGCCGGTGTCCTGCCTGAGGTCTGGAGAAATTCAATACAAGAGTATTTTCCCTCAACAGTTTGCCCCTTATTGCTCGATTTCGTCATCGAACTCGGGGAATAACATGTGCACTCAAATAACATGTGCTCATTCTCAGCAGGCTTCTCTTAAGCAGGACATCGCTCCAGTAATCTTGCGATCCCGGGTTCCACTCAGGCCGGAACCAAACTCTGAACCCGGGGGACCGGTTCCCTTATACCAGACCGGGGTCTGGCGTAATTTTTGAACCGCTGATTTCTTGTCGAAGACGGAGAAGCTCTGGGCTTCTGATGGCGTCTTGGAGACGGTGGAGCCTGGAGCTATGTTTTTCCCTGAAGAGGAGGCCTAAAGGCCTGCGTAGGCCCTTTTTCGGTTGATGATACTAGATGCTCTTCTTATTTTTCAAAAGTGTGTATCCTTTCTAGAAACTTTCCTTTTTAGGAGGGAATTCCCTTTCTCTTGCGAGGACCGGGTTTCCTTTTCACTGCTTGTCCTTTATGTCAGGGATTTTTCCAGGATATTTGGAAACATCTCTAATTACTTATTTAATCCCGCAAAAGGGAATGAACCGGAATTATATAAGGGCTCGCAATATCTCCTAACTGGCCTCAACCCAATTCCAGCACTGACTCCTTGGTTGAGAAAGATGAATCCCGAATCGCCTATGTTTCTGTCCTCACTGGTGGGTGGTCGCCCAAGGCTGTGTCGTCCTTTCGCCGATCCCTTCTCATCTCCTGTTCCTTCTTCGGTAGATGTTCCATAGGCTGATAGTGAAGCGGTTCCGATGGCACCTCTGAGAAGGCGTCGTTCTTGTTTCTTCGATGATGGTCCCCGTTATGAGATCCGAGAGGGAGATTTGGCTATCATGCGGAGGAAGTATGTGATTCATCCTTCAGTCTGAGTTCGAACGTGCTCCAGATGGAGGAGTGAGTGAGGTGGCTGTCTATGTGGCATATCTGGAAGCAGGCTTCCAGGTGTTATCCCTTCTCTTATAGGCGAAGTATCATCTTTCTTCGGTTTCAGTCCTTCTCAACTTACTCCTTTGACTTGGAGGACTTTAATGGTCATTTAAGTACTCGGGGAACTTCATGGATTTTCCGTCGGGTGCATGAGGTTTTATATTCTTAGTATTTCGCTCCTCTGGTGAACAAAGCAGGGTTCTATCGCCTTCGATCACGTGATGGCACCCCTTCGGTACATGTTCGTGAAGATCCAAGAGCCGCTTGGTTATTCAACATCTTGGCGTACCGTTGGTAAGTTCTCCTTTAAGCTTTGAGTTTTACCATTCCTTTGGGAGCCCGGTTTTATTGATGTTTGGCTTTCGCTTGTCAGATGTGTCCCGCCCGGTATCCTTTGCTGGAGAAGCAGTGGCGAAGCTTATAATATGAGTTCCTCGACGATTCCGATGGGTGACTTTTTTGGTGAGCAGGGAAGCCTTGCGTCGTAGTCGTGTTTGGGGTAAGCCTTCCCTTTTAGTTTTTACCCAGTAGGACTTTTTCTTGTTTGTCTCTTACATTGCTTTTTCCAGGGAAAGTGGCGAGGCTCCTGGTATCGGTTGTCTATGATGAGTATCAGAAGGCTAAAGCGCGGAAGCGGCGTCCTTCTTACACTCCTCCGCCAAAACTAGAGAGGGCTGCTTTATCGGCTAATGGTCTATCTTCCACCTCATCAACAGGTGCTGAGGATATGCCTAACCTTGACCCTTTGGTGGCCAGGTGTAGGACATGGTGGCTCGCCGGGATCTACTAGTTCAGAAATTGAAAGCCTCGGCTAGATAGGAGCTCATGAAGGAATGGCTAGAGAATCGTGCAGAACATTGGAATCCGGAAGAAGAGTACCGACGCCATTTGTTCCTATCCGAAGGGACCAGCCATCAGTCGGGGAGCTTCTCCCAGGTTGCCACCCCTGTGGGAACCGAAATTTGCACTGTCGATTTCCGTTTAAATAAGGAAACTAGGAAAATCCTAATTTCCCAGAGGACCCGGATATCTGCTGATTACCACACGTAAAGCAATCAGAACACGAGAATAACAACGATAAAGTATAAGAAATCGAAAAAGAGAGCAAAGAAGATCTTATTCCGAATTTGCGTATGAGCGTTTACAACAAGGTATAAGCCTGGGCTCGAGAGCTGTCGGCGAGATTCCTAGTTCTAGTAACCCTAAGACGGCTAAACCTAATTGAGTCGCAGCTCGAAATAACAAAAACGGAAAATTGCCTAAATTGCTCTAAGTGCTAAGTTTGCTCTAAAAAAGTTCTCTCCACCATACTCCTCTCCTAGGACTCCTTATATACTAGCTCCAAGGTCGGTTTACGCTTTTACTCTTCTGCCCTTAAGCCGTCATAGCATAAAAATGGAGATATTCCATTTTTCCCGATCTTCACAATTATCTTCAAAACTTCCGTATTTTTCCGCGGAAACTTGACATTTATCCTTCCTTGTGGGCCAAGCGTAAACCATGCTGTGGTTTACGGGCTTTTGGTTAGGAAATCGTAGGATGGGCCTCGAGTCGTGTTTTAGGTACCTTTGGGCCGTCTTCCGACTCGACACGTTTACTACGAATTTTCCGCGGTTTCTAATCCGCGAAGTTTGATCGATGAGTTAGAATAGCGGAAGATAGCATTCAAAGGTTTGACGAGAATGCATGGATTGGTGTCGTATCGATGTTTGGAAATCGCTACGCAGCGACCGAACTTTGGCTCGGGCCCGATCGCTACGTAGCGACCGAGCTTTGGCTCGAACTCGGTCGCTACGTAGCGACCGAGCGGGACGAGTGCTCGGTCGCTACGTAGCGACCGAGCTTGGCTGAGCTCGGTCGCTACGTAGCGAACGAGCGAGACGGACGCTCGGTTGCTACGTAGCGACCGAGCTTGGCTCGGGCTCGGTCGCTATGTAGCGACCGATCAAGACGAACGCTCGGTCGCTACGTAGCGACCGAGCGGGACGAGCGCTCGGTCGCTACGTAGCGACCGAGCTTTGGCTCGAGCTTGGTCGCTACGTAGTGACCGAATGGGTCGGACATTCGATCGCTATGCAGTGGCCGATATCGGCCCGAACTTGGTTGCTACGTAGCGACCGGGCGGCGTGTATGCGCAGTAATTACGCAACGACCGAGCCTGGTTTGTTTGGTTTGAATCTTCAAGGATACTTCTTCGTAAAAACTTCGTATTGGTTATATTTTACGAAAGTTGTATCCTTCTTTTTACTATCTCTTTCGGAAATACGATCTCCGAGGATTTTTGGGTGGTAATTCAGTCGTAACCGTTTTTGGCCCCAACAGTTAGCCCCCCAGCCCGTTAGGATCATGCATCGTAGGATCCTAGCGTGCGGTTAGGCATGTTTGGCAAGTTAGGCGTGATGGATGGAATTAATATCCGAAAGTCCGAGCGCTCATCCCGCTCGGTCACTATGTAGCGACCGAGCGGGACGAGTGCTCGGTCGCTACGTAACGACCGAGAGGGACGAGTGCTCGGTCGCTACGTAGCGACCGAGCTCAGCGAGCTTTGGTTCGATCTCGGTCGCTACGTAGCGACCGAGCTTTGGCTCGAGCTTGGTCGCTACATAGAGACCGAGTGGGTCGGACGTTCGATCGCTATGCAGTGGCCGATATCGGCCCGAACTTGGTTGCTACGTAGCGACCGGGCGGCGTGTATGCGCAGTAATTACGCAACGACTGAGCCTGGTTTGTTTGGTTTGAATCTTCAAGGATACTTCTTCGTAAAAACTTCGTATTGGTGATATTTTACGAAAGTTGTATCCTTCTTTTTACTATCCCTTTCGGAAATACGATCTCCGAGGATTTTCGGGTGGTAATTCCGTCGTAACCGTTTTTGGCCCCAACAACCCCAAGATCCGTTGTGGGGGTTGTGATTCTCGGAGGAGCCTTCTTTCTGAATGATTTCATTTTTTGTTTTGAGACTCCGGCTTTTGTTGCTCTCTTTTTTGTTTGACTAAAGGCTCTTTGCAGCCCCCTTTGATTTTTTGGAATAATGATGCTTCATAGTTTTTTCCTTTTTATCCACTCCTTCCTGTTGCTTCGCATGCTTCTGATAGTAGTGTTTCGAATATTTCTTTTTAAGAGGATCTCATTCCGCATGTTTCCCGATCGAAATGGGGCTTGTAGTATATGATCACTCTTTATCCTTTCTGTAGGTTAGATAATAGGATCCCGGGAGATGGGCTCCAAAACAGAGGTTTTGAGCTAAATTATGGACTCTTGAAATCTGGAGATTGCTCTTGTAACCCGGAGGTTGCGTGAGGACCCAGAGGTTGTTTGGGGACCCGGAGGTTGTCTGGGGACCCGGAGGTTTTCTGGGGACCCGGAGGTTGTCTGGGGACCCAGAGGTCGCGGAGGAGCCCGAAGGTTCTCCCTTAGATCCTGAAATCACACTCGGGACCCAGAGGTCCTTCTAGACCATGAGGTCTTGCTTGGGACCCGGAGGTCCTTCTCTAGATAATGGGATCATGACTGGAGCCCGGAGGTGGTGTAGGAACCCGAAGATTCTTTGATAGATCCGGAGATCTTAGTTGGAACCCGGAGGTTTTCATGATCGTGATTGAACTGTGAGGTCGTGTGAGAATACATGGTTTTTCCCTGAGATCGTATCGGGACCCTGGTGTTTGCATTTGGACCCTGACGTCGCATGGGAACCTGGAGGTTTTTAGGGCACATGAGTATCCATATTTGTGCCATCGGAACCGCTTCACTATCAGCCAAAGTCCGATGCAAACCCGAGTTACCTGATCATGCTTCACTCCGCGACATCTCGACTTTGAAGTCCTGTTAATCACAAAAGTAGTGATCCCCGTAAGTCGTATGTCCAGTAAAACTGAAACTGTAAATTACAACCAGCCCCTTGTTCACAAAGGGCTGGTTGTAATTTCAATAGCCCTTGTGAACAAACAAAAAAAAACTGAAATTGTTTTACGTTTCTAACCCCCGTAAGTCGTCTGTCCAGACGACTTACTGGAAAGTCGTCTAGACTAGTTATACTTTAAAATAATTTAAACTTTTTGTAAAAAATATTTTGATAAGTGAAAAATTGAAAACATGTAATTAACATATATTTTAAGAGATATAAATTAAGATGTAACAAAAGTTAATTGTTTTCAACATAGATGAGTGAAAGTAGTGAGTCATGATATTCTTTGGTTTAGGTTTTGCCAACATATGTTGTAGTATTGTATGTGTTCTTAGGGTTAGATTTTGGAATGTATAAATGTTTTTTTGAAAACTTTAAAATTTACCTAAGTGTGTTTATTTATGTATATAGTAAACACTATTTAAGTATAACAACGGCTTTATAATGTGGTTAGTTAGTTAAGTTAGTCAATTTAGTTTAGGGGTTAAATTTAGGGTCTGGGACGACTTACTAGTAAGTCTTCCGATGTACAGTATTCAACAGATGACTTACTAGTAAGTCGTCCAAACCGGACCGAACCTTTCATTTTACAATGTACTTTTAAACCTAACCGGATTATTTACAAGCCATATATAAGGTGTTTTTTTAATTCACTTTTTCGCGAAATTCAGAAAACCCTAACGCTGTTTCTGTCAAAGGCGATTTCGAAGGTGATTTCCGTTGATTCTCTCTAATCCATCGTTCTCACCGCCGGTTATCTCTCCGCCGTTATCACCGTCGTTTTCACCACCGTTCTCACAGCCGCTTCCTCTATTTAAGATCTGATAGGAAACCCTAGCGCACATTCTCTCAGAGGCGTCTCGTTAACTAACATAAAATGTTGTCTCTATCAATTTATACACTCGTTCTTTTTTCACATCTATTCTTCCAGATATATAACCGCTGTGTTGAAGGCGACTATATCTTCTCTGAATTTTCAGGTCGGCTTTTAAATGTTCTACTGGAAGTCTTGGAAGACTTATAATTAAATCACGACTTAATTATAAGTCTTTCAGCTGGAAAACTTGCCAGACGACTTAATTATAAGTCTTTGATTGTTTTGAGATGGTTGTCTTTGATTGTTTTGGACGTTGCATACTGCTTTAACGAATTTGAAGAGCTGAAGGAGTCGAAGTTGGGAGTTTTCATCAAGTTCCAAGAGCTAGAATTTGATTGGGCTTCAAGGCTGGTCACTACATGATCAGTTTCCAGCTGGACATAAAGAAGAAGTATGAGCTGTGGAGTCTCGTTGGTCCACAAGCTGTAAGGTTTTCAGTGTTAGAGTTTGAAAACCTCACTGGTCTAAACTGCGAGTACATCGAGGACCTTGAGAGACCTCACTGGTCAAAATAATGTGCGACTATTATGGCTTTATTATGTATGTATTATTATTTCTTCACCTGCTTTCATGAGATTGTGTTTCTCTGTTACATGCTGATTTTTATTACTGTTTTCATTAGGTTTGTAAGACTATTTTTGTCTGTAGATGGATACTAAATGAATTAATAAATATAATAAACCAAAAGTACAGATTGCAGGTATTGAATTAGGAAAATATAGAAAGAAATAGATATAAAATGTAAAATAGGAAAGCTTCAAACTTCAAACTAATATTTACATTCAACAAGCTATTTCAGATCAGTTTAACTTTTTATAGGCAGATCAAACTTAATTTTATATGTTTGCGGTTAATTATGATAGTTGTGTTAATTTTTTTTATGTATAACTATACCCATTTTTTTATGATAAAACAAATTTATTGTAAACATGTCAACTTTAGTCAACTAAAATGTGTTTTTTTGTAAGTAAAAATATTCCCATGCAAAGCATGGGATCAACACTAGTTATAAATGAAAAGAGAAGCTTCTAAAACCTCTAACCTCTCACTAGAAGTTCGATCTTGCGTTTGTGTTTCGGTGGCCGTCGGCTTCATCGCCGTCGGTTACCGCTCTGTTTCTGGTTTTTGATTAGTTCTGATCTATAGTCGGAACCACCTCCGGCTTGTCCGGCTTTTACTTTTACTTGTACTTTGTACATCTCCGTTTTGTTCGGTTTATGCTCCGACTAGAGTCGGTTTATTTTCTCTCTCACCTTTTGCATGTTTGTATGATCTTTCCGCTCTGCTCGGAAGAGTGATATGTCGGGTATTAGATCGGCTTTTGCTTTTCACTGGTTTTGCTTGATTGTTTCTTCATCGAAGAGTAATCTTTTCGTTTGTGTTATATGAGCAGTTAGAACGAAGTATCTTCATGTTAGATACATCAAGTGATTCGGATTATTGGGTGATTTACACGAAGATTTAGAGATGCTGGTCGTGTTCTGATGGTGCTATAAAGAATGTTAAGACCTCAATCATCTGCGGTTTTAATTTATTCTGGTGGTTACGAAAAATCCGACTCTTGAACCGGAGAAAGCAAAAGGTGTTCAATCAGTTTCAAAGGTAGAAGTATAGGTGTCTGAAGTGAAGAGCAAAGCCTTAAGCTTCTTTGGACATGGCTCATACAACGATGCAAGCGGCGAAGCGACAATCAGAGTTAATCAAGATGTGGTGGTAATCACGACTACGTGGCTCTGCTGAATCCAGAGATAATGGGGACACGTGCCATAATTTATTTCATCCTCTGTTCAAAACGCCTACAAGACGTTCCGCGTTCTGACGAACGTAACGAAATAAAGAAGGTTGTTCGTGAGATTAAGCTCGGTCTTAAGATGGCTCAAGATCGGGAGTGTGCCAATGCTGCCCAACTGGCTTTCATCGAAAATCTGGGGAACCAGGCTGCTACGCTCGAAGCTCTTCTGCGGGTTGTGAGAAACGAAAGGAGATCGGCCCTTGAGCAAATTTCCGTTCTGGAGGCGGAGGTTGAATCTTCTGCCAACAAGTTTGCTGATGATCACCGCCGTGCGATCTATGATTCCAAGAAGGTTATGGGGGACAGCTATCTGGAAGTGTTGGTTTCTCTGAAGGAAAAATGGGAACAAAAGAAGGCGGCGGCTGATTGTGAGGCTCGTCATCGGGAAGTTGTGGCCAACATAGATCTCTTGAAAGAGACTATGAACAACAATCTCTTGGCTTCGGATGAGTTGCTGCGGCTTCAAGCAAAGGAGGTCGAGCTCGGATCCGAAGTTGATGTTATGGAGACCTCGGATTTCTCTATCGGGAAGCTCGACTTGACCCAGATTTTGAAGGATCTGCCCGAAGATTTCTTTGCTAAGGTTCCTTCTGCAGCGGATGGTGCGGCAAAGTGCTCGGATGACCGGTTTGAGGACGGTGAACTTGGCATCGAAGAACAAATTTTTTGAGATTTTTCTTTTGTTTTTTTTGCTTCTGTTGCTTTGTTAATATTTCTTTTATTTTAATAAAGAAGAGATCGTAGGTCCCGATTTGTTTGTCGCCACTTTATGTTTCGTGCGAGGCCGACCTTTTGGGGGCATGTGTCGATTTTTGTAAATATTCTTATCGACAGTTTTGATGTAACAAAAGATTTTGTTTATTAGTTTTGTCGCGCTTGTTGGCGGAGTTGGCCGCAACCGAGGACTTGATCAGGGTCCTGGTTTTTTGTCAACTATGAATCTTATGCGTTTTCCTGATATGAGAAATTTGTTGTGCTCGAACGTTTAGGGATTGTATTTGCTAAGATGTTGGATTCTGTTTCGTTACAAATTAGTGAAAGAAAACAGTCTTTGACATTATCGAGCTGCTGTTCCACGGGTGTTGCGGTGTGTTTACTTTGAGTTCTGTTGGTGGGAGGAGACTGAACTCATGTCGTGAGTTGCCTACGTACCCTCGTCGAGGGATCAAGTCATAACGTAGTTTGATTCTTTCCCTGAGGACAGGGTCGGTTGTTCGATTGTTCGTGTACATAGGTACGTCTGTTTGTTAGCTTCGGTTGTGATTAAGGTTGTTGTTCGATGTCCTTAAAGCTTGCGAGGTAGCATGTCCTGGAGTTCTTCTGGCTTCCTCTGATAGTTTTGACTCCTTTTGACGTTGGGAACTTCAGGCATTGATGATATGTCGAAGGAACTGCCTTCAAGCTGTATAGCCAAGGTTTACCAAGGATTGCATTGAATGGGGCTGGACGGTCTATCACCATGAATTCTACGATTTTTCTGACTTCTCTGGCGGTTACCGCGAGCTCGATTGATCTGAGAGAGTTGGTGGTCTCTCCTGCGAAGCCAATGAGAGGAGTTCTCTCTTGTTTTAGGAGTGCTTTGGTGAATCCCATTTTCTTAAATGCTTCGTAGAAGAGGACGTCGGCCGAGCTTCCGGTGTCGATCATTACTCGAGATAGCGTTGGAACCAAAATTCGCACTGTAGATTTACGTTTAAATTAAGAAACTAAGAAAACCCTAATTTCCCAGAGGTCCCGGATCTCTGCGAGGGCTGTTTCAACGGGAAACGGTACAGAACGAGGGAACGTTCGGTTTTAAAGTGGGTTTAAGCAAAGACGTCTTATTAATGGTCAGAAGAGTGTTTCGTTGGTTACAAGGAAAGGAAATGCGTAAAGAGAAGGGTGCCGGAGCCTTGAAGGCTTTTCCGGTGAGATTACAACAAGACGAAGCAATGAAGGTTAAAACCCTAATCTAGCCGCCTCAGTGTGTCTAAGTGATTTCCGATCCTCTCTTCGCTGCCTTTCCTTTCCCTTTTATAGCTGACCTCACACTCTCCCGTGACCTAGTTCGCATCGTCGTAATGGGCTCTTGACTCGCTGGGCCGAGAAGCCCACATCACTACGCAGAGTCGTTTTCTCGGGGTTTCAACCCTTCGAGGCCCCGCTCCGAGTCATCGTTCTGATTCACATGGGCTAGACCATTTGTCTTTTGGGCCTGGAGAGATGGTCGAATCTACCATCTACAAGGGCCAACGACAATTGACCAAATATATGTGGAAATCGTGAAAAGATAACAAACGAGTTTAGAGAAAACAATAGATCTTATTTCGAGTCCGCGTAAGAGCGTTGCGATCATTACAAGAGATCATAAAAGCTTTGGCTGCAAAGGCTGTCAGCGAGTTACCTAGTTCTAGCGGCCTAAAAGCTCAAACCTAGTTGAGTCGCAGCTCGATAACAAAAGACAAAAAAAATACAGAAAAGGTTTTTGATTGATTTCGGACTGAACCTTGTTAAAAGCTGCCTATGTACCCCTTTCGAGGATCAAGCCGAACGTAGTTCAATTTATAGAGCTGGACAAGAGATCGAACTGCTTGGGCGAGTTCGTCTAGTAATTGAGTGCCAGTCATAGAAACCGAACTTGTCGAGAATAAAGCCTAAAGTTTCTAAGTGCAGAGAATTATGAGTCTAAAAAGTCGCCCCCCTCCATGCCTCTCGCCTAAGACTCCTTATATACTCGCTCCTAAGTTGGTTTACGCTCTTCCTCTTCTGCCCTTAAGCCGTCATAGCATAAAAATGGAGATATTCTATTTTTTCCGATCTTCGTAATTATCTTCAAAATTTTGTACTTATCCGCGGAAACTTGACATTTATCTTTCCTTGCGAACCAAGCGTAAACCGTCATGCGGCTTACGGGCTGTTGGTTAAGAAATCGTAAGTTGGGCTTCGAGTCATGTCTTAGGACCCTTTGGGCCGTCTTCTGACTCAAAGCATTTATTACGGCTTCTTTTGATAAAGAACAAAGTTTCTGCAGTTTTTACCGCAAAGTTTGATCGTTGACTTAGAATGGCGGAAAACATGAAATGGATTCGCTACGGTCTTTGGGAGATAGCATCCAAGGATAGACGAGAATGCATGGACTAGCGTCGTATCGACGTTTCGGAAGAGCTCGGTCGCTACGTAGCGACCGAGGGGCACGCGCGCTGTTAGAGGGTGCGCTGACTAATTCGACTGACGTATCCCATTTCAGTTTCATCCTGATTCCATACCGATTTAAAGTACGCGATAGGTTCTCGGCTTACACGACTTGTGTTTTTATCGAGGAAGGAAATTTCGTCGAATAATGAATCTTCAGGTGTCTGCGACGTCTCGCGATGCTGAAGATTTGTTAATCTTTCGTATACCGCGTTCGTGCTTGAAATGTTCGCGGGCTTGAAGATGTTTCGCGATGTTGCAAGGGTTTAGTCTTTAGCCAGGCGTTTGAGAAACATTCTGGTTTGACTACGGATGTTCGCAGCCAAAATTGTTGTTCCTGTTTGGATGCTAATAATTTGATTTGCGATCGAGGAATTAGGATTGAGGTGTCGCGTAAATTTGTCCATGGGAAGAAGCGTTTTCCTTCATAGTGCTTTGTGAAGTGTTGGCCTTCCGAGATCTATTTCGTGCATTTTTAGGATGTTTCGTATAACTCTAGAAGCTTTGTTACGAATTTTTCCTTACATGCCGCGTATTATGGGTAAAACGTTGCGGGTTTCAAGTGAATTGTGGATCGTATTGAACTTGGTCAATTTTCGAAAAGTTTAGATTTTTCGTTAACCATTTGGTTGTTAGGACTGAGTTTCGTTACGAAGAATTTATCATATGATTTCCGACTGTGGGCTATACGATAATTGTTCTCTTAATAGTCACACGACGTTTTAAGACAAATCTTAGATTGTCGTTTAGTTGTTAAGTGATGGAGCGATGGTTTCTCAAATAGTTTGGCTTGGCGAGAAGGATGTGTTCACTCAGATAGCCAAGGATGTTGTAGGTTAAGGATTAGACCATGGTGCTTTAACATTTAAGGTCATGTTAGTTTACAATCGTCCTTTAAAGGTGGTGGCAAATATTTGTTTGGTCCTTTAGTGGAAGGCGTAATTGATCGATGGCCAAAAAGCGCTTGTCAAGATTGATAGGCCAAGTTGTTATCCGTGCTAATATGGCCGATAGTCGTAGAAAACCATTCTCCGCTCTAGGTTTCAGTTATACGATGAATATTTCGTATAATGTGACCTATAGTCTTATGACAATCGAGTCTTTTTGTCTGAGGAAGACGAAGCCCAAGAGGTTTGCTATACAAGACATACTTCTTCATAAGGCATGTTATGTTAACTTTAGATTTCTTCGTAAGACTTGGTCTGATCGTACGAAGGATTTTTCGCGTAAGTAATGGGGACCGGTTTTACGAAGGTTGTAAATTGGTGATACGTATACATATGTCAAAGTAGCGTTGTTTCTGCGGGTTTTACAAGAAACGTTTCTGCTGTGATTTCGATCCTAGGTGAAAGTTGCTTGGAGTTACTCATGGAATGTTACCGAAGTTTATTTCATTACGATCTAGTGGCATAACGTTTTTCATAGGTTTTTTTTAGCGGATTCTCATGACACATTCGTTTCTGGAACGAATTGGTCAACCAGAGGGGGATCTAGCTAACCATCAGGAGGAAAGTGTTCCTTTTAATGTGCACGATGCTACATCTATTCTTGAGTTTTCTTCGTCGCAAATGTTTTTGATGCTTTTCCGTGACTTACTTGGTACAACGGAAACTGAAAGAAATGCCTTGGTGATTGAAGATTTCTCGTAGAAAATTTTAAACGAATATGGCTTTCTAAAGCCGGAAAGGGCTTCAATACTTTGGCTAAACGTCGAGTTTCAGTTTGATATTGATACAGGTTTTCTGTACGCATGATTGCGATAAGAAATGATGTATAGTCTTTGAGATTATGTTCATGATCGTCTGGATATGATGCTAAAGTTTAGACGAATTTTAGATTGTCGTTTGCCTATTGGGACGATTTGCTTTGACGAAATCGTTTTCTTGACGATTTGCAAAAGTTTTTGAAGTTTTGGAGTATACGAGTATAGTATATGTACTTACTCCCCTTTTTTTTTACGAAAGAAAACGGTTGAACCGATCCTTTGAAGGGTTGTGTACGTTTCTTTTTCTGAGGTTTGGAATGATCGATAATCCGGGACGATTTAAAGACGACGCTTGGACTGTGATTTGGTTGTTTCCACTTTGACGACTTGGAATATGTTGGTTCCAAGAAATTGCTAGTAACGAATCGGTTTTAAGACGACGTTGATGTCTCTAGTTTTTTCTCTCTTTAGGAAGCGATCTTGATATGCATGGCGATCGTTTCTTGATTTTCGGAGAGTTTAGATCGGTTTGCAAGATCTGGCTGAACAGTTATGGAACGATATATCGAGACAGGAAAAATCGCCTAAGACTTAGTTTGCTAGACTATCCACCTAGGTTTTACGTTCCCTAAAGTTCTATGGCAGTCTCAAAGGCGTTTTTATTTCTTAGTTATTTCTTACGACAATTCCAAGTCTGATTTCAAAAATTTCAAGTCGAAAATACCTTAGTTCTCTCGAAGATGCAGTTTTGTCTCTTCTCAATTTTGTTTGCTCATTTTCCCTTCCTCTTCTCGTGTATGGTCGCCATTTCGATATTGGTGTTTATCCTTTGAAATTTGTCATTTGTCTTCCGAATTTGACTGTTATCTTCTCCTTAAAAACGACGTCAATTTTATAAAAGGTTCAACGTAGTCGTATAGTTAAGGCCGCTAAGGTGTTAAGTTAACCGCTGCCGTTTTATACGATCAATCTGAATCCATGCACGAAAACAAGTCTTTGCGGTTTTTTTATTGTAAAGTTTCAATGGTAACTCCAATCAAGACAAAACAAGAGACTTTTCGATCGAGATTTGAAGGAGAACACACTAAGATGGAGGTAAGGGCGAGTAGGAGCAACCGAAGGAGTTTAGACGAGTCTTACTTGTTTTCGTCGTAAAATCTCAAAGGAAACTCCGATTGACACGAAACGAAAAGCGTTTCGATGAGGATTTAAAAGAGAACCTAAAGGAGGACCTTTCAGAGGCCTGACAGGTCGCTACGTAGTGAGTGGAAGCAAGCCAAGAAAAGTCCTACTTGTTTTCGTCGTAAAATCTCAACGGAAACTCCGATTGAGACGAAACGAAAAGCATTTCGATGAGGATTCAAAAGAGAACCCAAAGGAGGACCTTTCTGAAGCCTGACAGGTCGCTATGTAGCGATTGAAGGCCTGACAGGTTGCTACGTAGCGAGTGGAAGCAAGCCAAGAAGAGTCCTACTTGTTTTCGCCGTAAAATCTCAAAGGACACTCCGATTGAGACGAAACGAAAAGCGTTTCGATGAGGATTCAAAAGAGAACCCAAAGGAGGATCTTTTTGAGGCCTGACAAGTCGCTATGTAGCAAGTGAAGGTTGGCTTGAGCTCGGTCGCTACGTAGCGACCGAGCTGTGTGCGTGCTCGATCGCTACGTAGCGAGCTGTGTTCGTGCTCGGTCACTACGTAGCGACCGAGCTGTGTACGTGCTCGGTCGCTACGTAGCGACCGAGCCTTGTGCGTGCTCAGTCGCTACGTAGCGACCAAGCTTGGCTAGAGCTTGATTGCTACGTAGCGACCGAGCTTTGTAATCGATTTGCTGTGCTTCCTTTTTCCGCGATTAACCTAGGGGTTTTCTGCGGTTTTTGGGAGAACAAGTTTTAGCCTTCCGAAATGTTTTCGGAAAACTTGTTTTGGTAAAAGCCTTACGCATGGAGATTTCTTTTGTTCGGTAATGAGCCAAACTTACGGAGTTTTGATAATATTTATTGTTTTCCTTCGTGTTTACAGGGAGAAATCGAGAGCTTGTTTTAGTGAAAGGTCGCGACTAAGTTTTTGATTTTGTTGAACACTACGGCGTTTTCATAAGCGTTCGCCATAGGAGCAGTCAGTGCTGCGAGTTTTTCTTTCATATATCCAGACATCGTTTCGATCAAGCGTTTTGAGGCCATGAGTAAGAGTAATTCGTAACCCCCCCCCCCCCCCCCCCTCCTTCTAGCGCCAAACTGTGGGAACCAAAATTCGCACTGTAGATTTACGTTTAAATTAGTAAAATAAGAAAACCCAAATTTCCCAAAGGTCCCAGATCTCTGCGAGAGCCAACGACAAGTGACCAAATATATGCGGAAATCGTGAAAAGATAACAAACGAGTTTAGAGAAAACAGTATATCTTATTTCGAGTCCACGTAAGAGTGTTGCGATCATTACAAGAGATCATAAAAGCTTTGGCTGCAAAGGCTGTCAGCGAGTTACCTAATACTAGCGGCCTAAAAGCTCAAACCTAGTTGAGTCGCAGCTCGATAACAAAAGACGAAAAAGATACAGAAAAGGTTTTTGATTGATTTCGGACTGAACCTTGTTAAAAGCTGCCTACGTACCCCTTTCGAGAATCAAGCCAAATGTAGTTCAATTGATAGAGCTGGACAAGAGATTGAACTGCCTGGGCGAGTTCGTCTAGTAATTGAGTGCCAGTCATAGAAACCGAACTTGTCGAAAATAAAGCCTAAAGTTTCTAAGTGCAGAGAATTTTGAGTCTAAAAAGTCGCCACCCCCCCTCCATGCCTCTCGCCTAAGACTCCTTATATACTCGCTCCTAGGTCGGTTTACGCTCTTCCTCTTCTGCCCTTAAGCCGTCATAGCATAAAAATAGAGATATTCTATTTTTTCCGATCTTCGTAATTATCTTCAAAATTTCGTACTTATCGGCGGAAACTTGACATTTATCTTTCCTTGCGAAGCAAGCGTAAACCGTCATGCGGCTTACGGGCTGTTGGTTAAGCAATCGTAAGTTGGGCCTCGAGTCATGTTCTAGGTCCCTTTGGGCCGTCTTCTGACTCAAAGCGTTTATTACGGCTTCTTTCGATAAAGAACAAACTTTCCGCGGTTTTTACCACAAAGTTTGATCGACGATTTAGAATGGCGGAAAACATGAAATGGGTTCGCTATGGTCTTTGGGAGATAGCATCCAAGGATAGACGAGAATGCATGGACTAGCGTCGCATCGACGTTTCGGAAGAGCTCGGTCGCTACGTAGCGACCGGAGGGACATATGCTCGGTCGCTACGTAGCGACTGAGCTTGGCTCGATCTCGATCGCTAGCTTGGCTCGAGCTCGGTCGCTACGTAGCGACCGAGTGGGACGGACACTCGGTCGCTACGTAGCGGCCGGATAGTGTGCATGTGCAGTAGTCGCGTAGTGACTGAGCTTGGTCTGTCCGTGTTCTGATCGTCATACTCGAACCTATCCGTAGCTGGTTTGGGTACGTTTCCGACAGCTTATGTTCGATCCAAATAGAATTCGAACAAAGCTTTATCTCCAGAACATACGTTGTGACGCTCTCTTGACCGAGCACGATTTGTTGCGGAAAGACATACTTGTATTTGCGGAGGTTTGGACGTTAACTTTGTCGTAACCGTTTTCGACCCCAACAAGGCTCTTCGTAAAGATTTCTTTACGAAGATTACTTTTCTTAAAAACGTTCATGCCGATTTTTACGAACTTTCAGACATTGATTCCATCGTGACCGATTTTAACCCCAACAGATAGTTCGCAGCCACCGACGTCGATTTGAATTACGAGAGCGTCGTCGTGTGGTTTATGCGGTTTCGTTTTCGTTGAAGGTGATTTCGTGGTCAGGACCTGTTAAGGGCTCTCTAATTCCTACGTTGTTCTCAGCTCTCCTCTGGTATGCTTTGATTGAGTCGACTGAGTTGCAGAACTTCGAGCCTCCATATATGAAATCGATCATTTTCCTACCCTCGTTGTGGGCCGGGAAGTTCCATCTCTTAATCGGTGCTGGTTGGTAATGTCTCTGCCCTCCAGACAGATTGCAATTGATGGTCTGCATTCTGTCTTTCTTCTGAATCGGTTTCTCCAAGAGCTCGCAAATTTTGTTCATTTCATTCTTTCGCTTGAAGTTGGAAAATCTCATGCTAGGAGGTCTTGTGTTTTGGTTGTACTTCATTACCTGGGGAGGAGGGGTGTCCTCGTTGGTTTTTTCTAGTGTGTGGATTGCTACCGCGATCTTGAAACGGATTTTTCCTTCGGTTTGGCTCTTGATTTCGTCGGTTGCTTTGTTGTTCTGCCCCCATGAAATCATGTCAACTCTTTTCTTCGGAGCCGGAGGTGGAGAGCTTGGTGATTCCTGCTCGATCTCCCTACCTCTTTTGTTCGTTGGGACCTTGGTCTTTCGGTTAGATTTCGGAGTTACTGGTTCCTCTTTTTCTCCTGCTTCTTCGTTAGTTTTCTTATTTTCGTTTTGATTACAAAGTGCAGCTCGGCATTCCTCCGTATGTCAGGCTGCATGTACAGCTTCTATGCACGGTGACACCTCGAGCTTCTGGAGACACTCAGCTTGTTAGATTGTTGACACCACGTTCTGAACCCATGCAATGAGCCACCTCGAGCTTCTCGATCCATTCGTCTGATTTCGGTTCTTTCGGTAAATTTCTGATCCGCGATCCATTCCAAATATTTTTCTGCTCCTGCTCTGATGAGCTGAATATTTTTAATAAACTATAATCTGAACTCTGACCTTGGCGGTAAATATTTCTCGATCCTTCGGCTTCATCGAAAACTTCCATAATACAGAAATTAGGGTTTTCGTCCAATTTCGGCTTTTAATGTCGTGCTTCGATCATGTCGTGCTTGCTTTCCATCCTGCTTAATTCCCGTCATGCTTCCAATGTCTTTGAAATAATATTCCGCTGATACAAAGTTTCGCGGAAAACTTCGTGCTGAAGAAATGTCGTTCTTCCAAAACATCGAGCTTCTAAACCGTCATACTTCCAAAAATGTGATGCTTCCAAAATGTCAGTCTAATCAATCTAAGACATCTTCTAACTTTGGTCGAGTAACTTATTCGACTCATAGTTCACTCACGATCACTTCTTCGTCCACCTTGTACTTCAAAACTTCTCTATCGATCCTTATCGTCCGCGACTCGACCATTCCCTTTTTAATGGGTTTCTACAGTATTCATATCCACAACATAATCAAAATCTTCTTTCCTGTCCACAAACAAACATTGTTGTTGGGGTTGTGTCATTAAGCCCAGCTATTGTGGAGTTTTCTCTAATGAAATTTCTTGAATTTTTACCCTTATTTTCGTCCACGCATCTCCGTCCACGCATCACCCGTCCACACATCATCCGTCCACGCATCAAATGTCTATTAAAGTCAAAGTTATCCACAGTTTATTGCTGGCCCACAATAAAATGTTTCAAATATAAAAAGTGACTCTGAATGTAAAGATAAGTCAAAAAGTAGCCTAGAGATTAATAACCTCAAATATAATAGTACACCAAATGGTAAATGGTCATCATCGTTTCAATTCTCCATTATACCGACAACCAATATTCTTAACCCCTCAAAAACTATTGTAACTTTATCCACATCATACAAACTCAACCACACTCATAGAATTGCTATAAACCACTTTCCATTAACGGATCAATTTTCATCTACTTTTGTCGAAGAATTGTATCAAATGTGACTAGAAGCGGTGGTGATATATGAGAAAGAGTATTTTTCTACTTTATCAATAATTTGTTCTTTAACAAATGTTGGTGGCCTAATGATAATGCAAAATATTGATGTTCTTGTGTTATGGATTTAAATACCATTTCTTAGAAGTGTTACATTAAATTTAAATTTTAGTTAAACCTATTTTATTACTAGGGGGCTGAATATTGTTTTATTGTTCTTAAAACAATGTGATTATGTGGTCAGTATTTATTTGTGAAGAACATTATTTGATGTTTTATTATGTTATGTAGTAGTAGGTAATAATTTAATATATTATGTGTTTGTCTTTTTAATAATATATTGTTGTATGTATAATACTACTTGTTAGTGGTGAAGTGAGTTTTTGATGAAAACATATTGAATTTCAATAACTTTTTCTTTAGACATTTGGTTCTAAGATTAACGACGTCAAAATTGTATTTTAATTTTTCACATTTTTGAACATTACTCTTTTTAAGTATTTTTTTGCACTCTCCCCCATCTTTTGACCTTGAGCCATCACCATCTATGTATTACGATTACATCTCCGGTGTGCAATGCTTCTCACCAACACTGGGAATAGACTCACCTCTATGCTCTTGTTTTTCCTCACTTTCTTTTTCTGTGAAATTATCTGGTAATTGTTATAGATCAGGCATATTAGTTCCATGTTGTGGGGTTGTTTCTTACGGCGTTGTATGTTATTTCGGTCAATGTTGGTCCTCTTTTTCCTTAGGTTTTGGCTAAGGTTAGAAACTAGATCTCGTTGAGTTGGGTCAGAGTTTAGTTGTCATTGATGTTATTTTCCTCGTCGTTGGTTTGCCTTCAATAGTCTCTACTCGTCTTGGTTTCAAGATCGGGTTTTTGGTGATCTGACTTCTATGCTCTTTTTCAGCTCGAAGATGGCTCCACGGTTTGTTGATTTCATTTTCTCTCTTTTTATATCTTTGTTTTCTCATCTCGTTGCACTTTTCATCACTGATCACGTCTCTTATGGCTCTCCCTTTCACCATATTTGCTACTCCAGGTTTGGATAGTGTTTTTCTCTGTGTATGCTTTGTACGCTTGGAAGGTTGTTTATGGTCTCAAGCTTAAGCTTTGGTTTCTCGGTGGTTGGCTTCCATTCTTCCCCACTCAGGTTGTTTATCTTCTTCTCATGCATCCTTTGGTGTAGGTGTGTGGAGTTAGTCTTTTGGAGCTTTGGTTTCTTCTATTCAAAGTTTTGTGGTTCTTTGCTGGCATCAGCGCCTTGTATGTGTTTGTTTAGTTTGTGAGGTGCTTCTTATCTCTTAGCTGATGGTTGTGTTGCCAGTGCTTTAGACATGCGTCTTTTTGTTTCGTGGTGACTTTGTTCTTCCGATGATTCTTGTTTCTCTGACCCGCTTTTTTGATTTTTTGTGCTGATGCTTGATCTTGATCATTTGTGTTCCGAAGATTGCTTTATCTCATATTTTATCTTTTTACCTTTTTCTGAAATATGCTTGTTCTAGAGAAAACATTTGAGGGTAAGATGAAATAGGCTAGTCTTCTTTGTTGATCTTTTTTCATCTCCAAACATTTATTGAGTTGGTGTTACTATGTATTTTACTTTTTTCTCTCTGACTGTGGAAGTTTTATATTTAAATTATGTATTGCACTCTAATTTTTTCTTATTAGTTTAGTTATTTTATATTTTTAATAGTTAAATAAATATATAATTTGTAAATTAAATAATAGAAAATGGTAAAAAATAATAAAATAACAAAAATTTATGTTATGTTTAGTTGTGAATAAATTAGATATGTAAAATATATTTCTATTATTTTATTTATTTCTTTATTCATCTTGAATTTTAGTGACCAATAAAATAGATTATCAAGCTTCAAACGATAATAGTTAGTGCGAAAATGACTAGATAGTTCACGATTAGAAAGTATTTGGCCAAATTACAATAATCTAAAAGAAAGAATGACCTAAAATATAAAAAAAATACATGGATAACACGTGTCGCAAAAACCTCTTGACACTTGTCAGAAGAAAGGAAAAAGCCAACTTTATATATAGCTTGAGAGTTAATTTTTAAGTTAGAGGATATTATAAACCTGGATTTGTAAATCTCACCATCTTAAAAATCAAATCAGATATTAAATGATTTTGTTAGGAACCAGAAATTTCAACCCAAACTAACAAAGTGGAATCTACATAGAAGAAATAGCATCCAATCTTTATATTTTCAAGCCAACTAATCAACTTTACAATTGATGAATTATGGAATAGGATATATAAGGATAAGGAATAAGATATATAAGCATAAGTTTTGAGTTTGGTTAAATGTGTTTGGAAATTTATATGGAGAGGCGGACATTTTAGTTTAAATTATGTTTAATGTTTGTGTTCTTCAATGTTATGGGTAATTAGATTTAATGTCTTTTTGATATAATCCATTAAATTCTATTTAAAACGTGAAAATATTTTGTTAACGAATTAATTTTGATTGTTTCATCTCTTATATATTACTTGAGAAGGATATTAACATATGAGCCATTCTTAATGTACTAGAGATTTTTTCCGCGGTTCGCGCGGATTGTGTCTTATAAATTTATTTTATTTATAATATTATTTGTCGGTTTTTTCTTTTACATTAACTTCTTGTTTTTCCAATGTTAGTTTTTCTTAATTTAAATTTATATGTTTATAATTTTTCATTTTTCTTGTTGTAGATGGAGAATTATATTTTTTATTGATGGTTTTTTCTATGTGACAAACTTTTTGAAATTTTAAAATAATGTTATATATAGTACGATTAACACATTAAATAAGAGAAACATATTCAGGCACATTTTACACAGGTTTTATATGCATAATTTTAAACATTATATCTATATATATATATAAAAAAATGTATGCTTCACTCCTATGCATCCACGTCAGATCCACGTCAGAAAGTCGCTTTATGTGGTGTCGACACCTGTCCCTGTTAGCAAAACTTACCGTATCATTTAATCGTTGGTTGCTTTCTACTTATTTTCCATTGGACCTTAATTTGCGTTGTTTTCTACTTATTATTCACAATTGGGCCTTTATGTTTTATTTTAGGTTTCTAAATATATAATTTGCATTTTGAGTGTTGGGCTGGTAACATGAAATTAAAGTTACTCACGATTGTCGAGCTATTTCTTCAACCATGGTGATCTTCAGATTTCTAGGGTTCCTCTCATCGTCTTTTTCTTTCTGTAATTAGGTGGACTGACAATGGAATTTCTAGACGTCTTGAGGAATCTCTTTAGCTAGCTCCGTTCGTGTCGTTTTGTCTCGGATTCTTCTCCTTAGGACCGTTACAGGATTCATTGATTCAACGCCATTGAAGACCTTCTTTATTCCTTAGCCCCACTCCAATCATAATTACTCATTAAATGCATTTTACCTCTCTTCGAGGCGGTGGCGATCCAGTTATAAAAAGGTAAGCCTTGAACATCATCCTCACAAATCCTCATCCAGTTATAAAACGGTAAAATTAGAAACTCTTTTTTTCCAGTAGAATGGCAAACTCATCGATTCTCCTCGCTGAGGCTGGCTGGCCGATGCTCTTTAAAGCATTTGCCTGCTGAGATCGAGATCTATTACTACTTCGGCTTTCTTTTCCGGACTGATTAGAAAAAGTAAGAGGTTACTTCTTTATTTCAGTGGGGTTTCGTTGAGATAATTTGTTATTAATCTTGATGTCTTCATATTTCCAAAGTGTTTTGCTTTTTCTCCTTTAGGCCAAATCTTGCTTTTCAGCATATATAGATTCTTTGAGCTATGAGAAGCATGGTGATCTTGCTGAGATTATTGGGTGAGTAATTCATTGATTATTGATTTTCAGTCTATTATATCGACTCAACAGTTAATTAACTGATCGATTTTACTTCTATTTGCAGTACTCAGTCCGTCCTTGGGCCATTCTGCGACACTGCGTCATGGTGCGATGGGCAGATACGTTTTGTGATAATTGTTATAAACACTAGAAACTCTTGATTCAGCTTTTGTTTTGGTTATTGGAGGTGTCATTTTGTGGGTGCAGGAAAAACTTCTGAATCTCTTGCTTCGTAACTACCTGCACTACATCCTTTATGACCAAGTAGAGAAGTTGAGATCAAAAGCACCAAGATTTGAGGCACATTCTAACCAACATGTTTATCTTTTAGTAGTTATTCTTTCATACCAATTCGTTAGTGTAGCTTTCTAGATTATAGATATATCGTTTATATGATCTCTTACTTATGCTAACCTTTCCACAGTCAATTTTTTCTTCAAATACGGTGTTTATATGTAAGACCATTGGGTATGATTTTTTTCTCTTATCAGTACTAGCTGTT
Organism: Brassica napus; assembly: GCF_020379485.1. Taxonomy (NCBI): domain Eukaryota; kingdom Viridiplantae; phylum Streptophyta; class Magnoliopsida; order Brassicales; family Brassicaceae; genus Brassica; species Brassica napus. Next base: position 38,546,177 of record NC_063436.1, on the reverse strand, counting down.
TTTGTTTCATGGGACATCTTCAACTATTGTATCTAATATGATATTCACATACGCACTCCGGTCATGCTGGTCGTACCATATATATGTGTATATTTATATCTAAAATGCAAAAAGGTCGATTGAATACTGATAAAACAGGTCTGATGTGAGAAAAAGACATGTATATGGCAGATGAAGGGAACCTAAAAGTGAGAAGAGACAAGAGATACACGAACGTGTTGAATTTATAGCTGCTGTCTTTTCAGTTTTCACCAGAAGAATAGTGTAAGCATCAATGAGGAATCTTATTCTCCAGCAAAGAAGCTTAAAAAAGGTCCAGACTGCACGAGATCGTATTTTAAATTTACAGCCATTGCCTGATTTATATGTTCTAGATGTAAATTTTTCTGTGGTCGTTTATTTTAAAAGTTTGTTACTTAGTTTGGTTTTTGTCTTATTTTTCCATTTGTAAATGTTTTCCCATAAATTGGTGAGGCGGACAATAGCACTTTGTTCTTTTGGTTAATTTTCAGTAAATATACTCTTTTTCATGATTTCTATTTAAATATTTTGGATGGGCAAACATAAACTTATTTGTCTTTTAGTTTCGATCAAGAGAAGGGTAGTACATTCGATATAGTATTTCTGAATATTTGATTTTAGTGAGTTTGTAGATGATTTTGAATGAATTAGAAAAGTAGTGATTTAGTTAAAATACTAAACAAAATCATCTGATTTAAAATTTGTTTTTTTAATAAAAAAGTTGTACCAAAAAACTTTAGAATCATCAAAATCTCAAAAATCCATTAGTTAAACTATTTTTAATAATATAAATTTTAAAATAAAATATAAAATTCTAAATTTAATAACACAATCTATACTATACTAAAAGGAGAATAACTTGAAAGGAGAGGCTGTCCACATCAGCAAAGAAAATCAGCCAACCATATGTTTTCTAATTGCCATGTCATATTCCTTTGCAAAAAAAAAAAAAACTTTGATTATTGATTTATTCAACCATAGCGGACGTATAAAATAACAAATCAAGATGACTATGAAAAATTAACTGCCAAAACAAATACTAGACAACCCTACATGATAACTAAATGGACATTAACAATCAATCAACATCATTAAAAAATATCGAATCTAGAGATATCTTTCTCTCCTTAACTATGTTTGTTGCACTATATATTCTTCTTTTTTAGCCAAATATAATACAGTTTAATATATATATATATATAATACACTTTAATATATATTATACTCTCAAATCTCAATATTGATAAAGTAATCTATCTTATTAAAACTGAAGTACAAAATGAGATTGTTTGGAAACATGTATATGAATTTAAAAAATAAGAGTGTTTGGTAACATGGATTGTAGTCTTTTAAAAAAATATTACTTTTGTTTGGAAATGAAGATAGTAGTATTAAGCAAAAAAACAATGGGCTTATGTTATTAAAAAAAATTGAAAGTCCATCATATTATAAGAAACTATCTATTTGGGTCAGTTTTAAAATGAGTCAAATCATTTAAACTTTTTTTTCTAAACTAACCATAAAACAAAATTTAAACTTTATATACATATTTCAAATCAAAATAATAATTTAAAATTGATTTATATCATAAATTAATTGAAAAATATACATATATTCAAAAATAAATTTTTACTAAACTATTTTTCAATAACCATTACTTTTGCTTGAAAATAAGGATAGTATTATTAAGCAAAAAAGTAATGGGCTTATGTTATTAAGAAAAATTGAAAGTCCATCATATTATAAGAAACTATCTATTTGAGCCCGTTTTAAAATGAGTCAATCTAATTGCCTAAAACTTTTTTTTCTAAACTAACCATAAAACAAAATTTAAACTTTATATACATATTTCAAATCAAAATAATAATTCAAAATTGATTTATATCATAAATTGATTGAAAAATATACATATATTCAAAAATGAATTTTTACTAAACTATTTTTCAATAACCATTATAAAAAATGTTGTCAACATATATATAAGAAAAATACAATACAAAGCCCAATTTGAAATACCAACTCAAATTATGGTTTTTATATTTCATATTAAGTTTTGAAAATATAATATATGTAATTATTTAAATGATGGTACATATAAAATACGATTAATTATATGATGACAATATACGATACATAATAATGACTAGGGATGGGCTTTCGGTTACCCATACGAGTTTGGTTCTGATTGATTTGCGTTTCGCATTTCCGGGGTCAAAGATTTCAATCCTATTAGGATGTTTCTAGATTTTGGTTTAAGTGTGATTCAGACCTTTGCGGGTTTGGTTCGAGTTTGGATCCATTTAAATTATTTTTAAAGTTTTAAATCATTATATATTTTAAATTTATCAAAATCTATAAATAAAATAATATATTTCCTATAAATTTAAATAACATATGTCAGAATACTTAAGCTTAACATATCAATTGGCTTGATTTAAAATTTTTGGATACAAAATCAATAATTATTTTAAGTATTTGTGGTGATTTGAGTATACCTTAACTATTTCAGATATTTACTTTTGACTATCTATATATATTTTCAAGTATTTAAACCAATTTAAAAGTATCATTCTTGATGTTTTATATACGTTAAATCTAAAATAATTAATATATATAAGTATATAAATATATTTTTAGATAAATTCGGGTATCCGAATACTTCGGTTCAGATCAGATTTGGATCTCTAAATAACAAAACTTTGAATAATTTGAATATTTAATCAATTTATGTTCGAGTTTGGTACTATATTTTCGGATCGATATCGGTTCTGTTCCTCGGATTCATTTTGCCAAACCCTAATAATTACATGAAAAACAAATATCAACATATTTTTCAAAATATACATCCGCGCAGGCGCGCAGATTAAATATTAACATATTTTTCAAAATATTTTGCTATCAATTTTGGTTCGGGTTTGGTATTACACTTTCAGATCAAGATCGGTTTCGTTCTTCAGATTTTGTTTTTTTTCAAGCACTAATATTAACATAAAAAACAAGTAGCAAAATATTTTTGAAAAATACACCCGCGCGGGTGCGCGGGTCAAAATCTAGTTAACATTTACATGCAAGAACACTTACGAAAAAATAACTTATTAAGTTAATGTTATAGAAAAGAGGAACAAATAATAAAAAAAACATACATAACACATTTGTAACAAATTAAAATATATAAGTCAGCAGTTGGGTTTACCGCAATAAATTCTCTACGATTTAAGCCAATTTTAGCATTCTCTTAGAGTGTACTTCATATGATATTTTAAGATAAACAGCATAAAACGTTTAACTAACTAAATGAATACATTGTGTTTAATTTGTTAAAAAAAAACATATTTATAAATTAAAATTAAAATTCAGTAAAAATAAAATTAAAAATTATCTTAAGAGTTACTTTGATGTCTACTCTAAATGTTTTGTAAAATTGATATCAAAATAAATTAAAATAAAGTTATGTCAAAACGTTTGTCAGAACATACAAGATTTGTATATACTAAATAAAGTAAATAATTAATGAAACTTTGTGGCTTTTGATTAGCTCATTACAAATACTTTTCTGAGAAGTTTTTTAGGATGACCTAGAATTTGTTTGTTACAAATATAGCATTCAAGGGTCAAAATGACAAAAAGAGATTACATTAAAAGATAAATAGACATTTATACTTCTATGGTTAACTAATATAGAATTATGGTTTAAATTAGAGGGGTATGTACATGATTTTTCTTTAAAACAAACTACACAATTTCAACATAAATTTTTTTAGTTTCAGTAATAATTTGGGATTTCAAGTTAAAATATTGAAAAATCTGAAAAAATAAAAAAATTCGAATTCAAAACTGTATTATTCAAAAATAAAAATTATTATTGTATTTTTATTTAAATAATTATTATATTTAAATCTATAAAATAAAGGTAGAATGGTCTTTTACTTCTTTAATGAAACATGTTATAGTCATGTTCCTCTTTGTGAGTTATTAAATCTTAAAACAGTAATTTGAGAAATTTGCTGTAATTTTTTTAGTTGTTATTTCCAGTCTATCATATATATATATATATATATATATATGTATATATATATATACCATTAGATTAATTTTCCATCATTTATTTATAATGTTATACCAAATAATTTTGTGTAAAGTTCAATTTAGTCACCAATCAATGCATTATGAAATAATTTTCTGTAAAGATCAATTTATGTTAGAACATCACCAATCGATGCAATATGAGAAAGTTTTTCAAATCTCGAAAATTTATATTCTGATTTCCGTTATTTTAACTCCATTTTAAACTGTTTAATAATTAATAATTAATTTAAGAGTGTAAAATAGTAATGGAAGTATGTTTCTACTCTTAAAAACAAACAATATTGCAATGATATATATATATATATATATATATATATATAATTTTTTACACAACAACAATGACTAATAACATCTGCATATTTGAAATACGCATAATCTATCCAAAGTACGTTTACGTAGTATCTAAACATGGAATCATTCTCATTGAAATCTTCAGATTTCACATTTTCTTAATAAATTATCATTTAAGAAATAGTAAATACCAAACAAATTTTAATATTAAAAAACTATAGTTTCAAATTAAAGATTATTGAATAATTTTTATTGGTTATCAAACTTTACAGATTTAAGTATTCAAAATGATTACACATTTATGAATATATATACATATATATATATATATATGAAATGAAGATCATTTACATATTCTTCAAATAATAGTTTAAAAATTAAATCAGATTACTTATAAAGAAATATATGAAACATAAATGATAGAAAATATTAAAACATTATTAAATATAGAGTATTTGAACTTTTAATAAAATTTAACATGATTACTAAAAGATTAATAGAATTTTTAACTATGTTTAAATCTAAAATATATATTAAAATATAAATTAACAATATTTTGAAGAAAAAACTTATATTTTTCAAAATAATCCTTCTAATTTGTTAAATATTATATCAAAACAAATAAGTTATATAATTAAATTTTGCCATCTAAGTTTAATATTAAAAATAAACATGCAAGTTTTATAGATAAACAAACCGCGCGTAGTGCGGTGATACCTCTAGTTTGTATAAAAATTTAAAACTCATGTTAGGAAAAAATATAAACATTTTATCTTAATAAAAATTATTTCAAATATATTTGTAAACATTAACTATCTATATTAAATCTTTAATATAATTAAATGGCAAACAGAAGAAGATAATACCAGTGAGTTTAAGAAACAAACGTTTAAGAACAGAAATTAATTCATAATTTGTGTGTTATAGAAATTTCATTCGGCTTATTCATAATAAAGGTAGAACCAACTTTTTAAAATGTAAAACAATTGCATATTCATGAAAATCTTAATGGTAAGATGAATCATATGATTTCTGGTAAAATTAACAAAATATAAATAATGAAAGCTAATATTATTTTAAGCCTAGCAAAATTTAAATTATTAGATGGAAACTAAAAATAAAAATATCTTATATTGATTGTTGTATTTGTAAAGTAACAAACCAAGACCAAAAAATTTTGGACGAAAAAATAATACTCATTAGACCCACAAACCACGCACTTCCAAGCCCAACACAAAGAAATCCTAATTTAACCAACCAATATGTATATGCATAACCAATAACAAGTCCAGATATATTTCCGGTATCAAGTGTTTACACAAATATGGATTATCTGTTCTGGAGAAAGAATAGTTTCATCGAGCCGGAAAATGACAGAGATCCTTATCCCTGGATATTATGGTATATTTGGAAGGTTAGGAATGACAAACTCTTCAGAGGTATAGATAGAGATCCCTTGGAGCTAGTTCGACATGCAGAGAGTGAATGTCGGGCCTGGTTTGATGCTAATGATGTGGTACGATCAGTGATACCACCTGTGGTACAAGATGATATTCATGAGGCACCCCAAGCCATAAGCTTGGGTAACATCTGCTTGTTAGATGGATCTTGGACACATCCTGCTCAATTTAGTGGATGCGGCTGGTTATGGATGGACAGTGCTGGGAACTCTCAACTCATGGGAACAAAGAATTTCACTCGACTTGAATCAGCCTTGCATACGGAAGTAGAAGCACTACGGTGGGCGATGGAGAATATGCTACAACATTCGACATGTCAGAGCTTCGGGACAGACAGCAAGGAACTGATTGCAATGATTAAGGACCCACAGGCGTGGCCAAGCTTTGCGACAGAATTGGAGAGGATAGAGACGTTACAGATATGCTTCCCGGACTTCAACATCATTCATGTTCCACGGGCGCGCAATCAGACTTCAGATTTTTTAGCTAAGATTGCAAGATCCTTCCATAGGAAGTTATTTTTTATTGGTTGTTCTATTCCGGTTTGGCTACCCAGACCACCTCAAGTTTAAGTAATAGAATGGCCTTTTGACGTCAAAAAAAAAAAAAAAAAATCAAGAAACCCACATAAACCTCACCCAAACTTATATGTAGTATTTTATATGCTCCGAACTCTTAAAACAATACACAGTCACCCCTGTATAACGTACATGATCTAAATAATAATAAACCATCTACGCCCTAACATACATTAAAACATCAAAGTTGTTGTTGACAAAAAAAACATCAAAGTTGTTATAATCTTTCTTTCAAATCTTAACATAAAAATACAACATAGTTATATACATTATACGGCCATCAAATTGTATATGAATAATAACATGTTTAAATCATTGGTCAAACTTCTTTTTAAAAATTTGTATGTATATTAAACCAAGATTGCAAACTACAAACTTTGTTGGCCGATAAAAATAATTTTGAAATAAACCAAAAAGATGGTTTACGTAAAACCTAAATGATCAAAACGAAAAAAAAGTAGATCAAAATGAACAATTAGTTAATTTCTAACTCATATCATTAAATCTACAATTACAAATAATAAACCCACAACAAACAATGAGTTCTAACATTTCAAATTTAATACAAAAAAAAGTAACAAAATGGTTTCAAATTTCTATACTACCTTATAGATTCTTATATATACTAGGTCCTTGTCCGCGCTACGCGCGAATAGTATTTTGATTTTTTTTTTTCATATTTTTGTACTATTATGTCAATTGTTTAGTTTTATAAAATGTTATGTTTTTATTGTAAATTCGGAATTAAAAATCTAGTTTTTCCTTACTGTAAAGTAAGTTAATTTTTTTGAATCTTACCACAACACATTATACATAAAGAGAATATAGTTGGTCTTTATATTCTTATTTGGTGTAATATTGAAAATTTTGATGGTTTTTTTAAATTATATATATTAGGATTGATTTTCGTGACTATATTCTATAATTGTCTAAAAAATTGTTTGTCCTATATAGACATCCACATAAATATGGACTTCTGATAAATTTGTTCATTGGGATATTTAGTTTCACTTTTAACTTTATTCTCTTTTTTGACATCCTCATGCTAGCTTGTGGGGCTAGCCAACTTGGTGCAAAAGGGTTTACAAAAGCTGATTGAGATGCGCGTGATCAGACACCTTTTGCTAGGCTATTCATACGGAATTTTAAAGCTCTAGGAATATAAGCAATAGAAAGTTCAGAAAATTCTGTAGATACAGTCTGTATTTCGTTGAGCTCTGAGTCCAACACAGGCCAATCTTTCTCCTTTTGAATGAGCATAACCAGTTGTTCACAGTCGATTGAAAGACCATCTCTCTGTGTCTAAACTTCAGTATCACCTGCATTGCCCATAGCAAACCTTCAGCTTCCGCTTGCAGTGGTGATTTGGTGCGTGTGTATCGGTCCTTACTCCAAACAGCATTGGAAAGTCACCATCCATTAACACAAAGCCAAGTCAAGATATGTCTCTTTCATTTATCCAGGATATCTAGCATGAGCGTTTCTTTGCGAAAGAACAGTTGTGTCCGTTACCTCAACTCCCATGTCAATCTCCGTAATCTTGTCTATACGTTGAGTTATCCTCCAACACTATGCTTCAATTTTATTCGCTAATGGGAAAAACATAATTCCTACGACACTATTAATGATTGTTTTTTTTGTTAGACCGATACGACAAACTTATGTTTTATTTAACAAAACTCTTATTTTAATTTTGTATTAAAGAATCAATTATATTTTATATTATCCATAATTTTAGTAAATTTACTTATTTGTCATATTTTTATTAGGTTTTCGCTAAATCATTGATTTATTATTTATTTTTAGCTAAGTCACTAATTTATTAATTTAAAAATACCCTTAATTAATATTATATATATATTAAAATGAATTTTTTATTAGTAATATTAAATTTCTATTTTATATTAAAATTTAGTTAGTTTTTCTTATTTGTCATATTTTATTAGGTTTTAGACTTTTAGATAGGTTATTGTTTTATTATTAATTTCTAACTGATTCGCTAATGTGTTAATTAAAATAATACCCTTAATGAATTTTATATATAATTAAAAACGAAATTTATTTTAATCATATAAAATTTATATGTTATATTAATATTAAATAAATGATTTTAAAATAATATAATAAAATTATCAAAAATTTTAAAAATAAGATAATTCTTATTTATATTTTGTAGCTATCTGAAAACAATAATTTTATTATAAAAGTTAAAAAGATACAAAAAAATTATAATTAAATATTATTCAAGAAAAAAACATTTATATAAAGATATTTTCTAAACTATTTCTAAGATATGAGTGTTTTAAAAAATTTAACACGAAATATTTAGAACACTGGATTATGCTTATAAGAGAGTGGCTCGGGAATGGGCTTCGAGATGGGTCTCCATGAGAAAAAGGTAAATGGGGGAGACGGCGATTAGGTTATTCAGAGGATGAGAAAGCTGTGTGCGCTTTGGCTTGAGTCTCAACAATACGTAGATTAGGGTTAATGGGCTGGGCTAGGATAAAGTGAATTATCAGATTGATGGGATTAATGGGCTGGGCTGGGTGAAAGTGAATTATCTGAGTTTGGCTTCACTTCGGCTGATGGCGCAAAACAAAAATACGGAGTCGGAGAATGAGTTAGCGCACAGGAAGCCCGATCGTGATTTTAATTTGAAGCCCAATTTGGCAGTGACGTGGCAATTTGATTGGCCCTGATTATTTTGAGCATGTGGCTAGCTTTAGGAAGCTTAAAAATAGCTCCTTTTATATAGTGGGATATATATATATATTCAAATAAAATGCAAAGACAATTAAATTAAAATTTTGAACAGAGAACTATTGTAAACAAGCAAAACATATCTTATCACATATAATTCTTTTTCACCTAAAATTTTTTAAAAGACAAAAATTATTATCATACACATTTCTTACAAATGAAAACCTAAAATACGAACCACAAAATCATACAAAAAAATAATAACTTAGATCACATATAAAGAATATCCCGCCCGTAGGGCGGGCCGATCCTAGTATGTATATATTATAAGTTTGAAACATGTAAATGCTTTCTAAAGCTAAATACTTGTTCCGAGTTTACATAACTTATCGAAAGTTTTATCTCTTTTTAAATTCAAATCACAGAAAAAAAATATCAAAAAGTCAGTATAGATAGGTTTTTTGGGCTTTTAAATCAACACTGAAAAATTACATGAATCAGATAACAACAGTTTTATAAACAACTGGATAAAATTTGACCAAGCCAAAGATTTCCACACAATATATTCTTTCTTCGTCAAATTGCGAAGAGCCTATAAGCACAAGAAAAAAAATCATAATTTTTGTTTTCACTTATATAACATTTTTTCTCCTTTACACACAGAGTTTATTACAGTGCTATAAGCAATGGAGAACTCTATTCATATAAGATTCACATCTATGCATTTTGACAAAGAAGAATTTTTGCCATCTTTAGTTTCAGAATGAACCAACTTCAGTCATATACACTATATTTTCTCTATGATTCAAATCTTACAATTTTAATATATGTGCAGATTTCCATGTGAAAAAGCACGCACGCCATCTATCATTCAACCTATTACTTTTTCCAAAGTAAACACTATATTCCTCGTTTGGTTAGCTCCACAAACTAATCTCTTTGGATAAGTTTACTAAAAAGTATGGATAATAATGTCAGAAAAGAATATAAACACTATCAACAATAAATATTGGCATAAGACTATTTGGTTCAAGGAACATATTCCACGTAATGCATTTATATCATGGTTGGCTTTGCGGAGAAGAGTGCCAACCAAAGATCGCTTGAGGCGTTGGGGGTTAAATGTCTCAGGAACGTGCGTCCTTTGTAATCTGGAAATAGAGACTCACCATCATCTCTTCTTTGAGAGCTCTTTCTCTCGCTTGATATGAGAGCCTTTTGCTGCTTAAGTTTAGATTTCTCCTCTGGCGGATCTACACTCTGTTGCAGCATGGATCAATCAACCTCGCGTCAACGCAGATGCGCATGCTACTCCAGTCATCAAGCTCTACTTTCAGTCAGCCATCTACCTGCTGTGGAAAGAGCGTAATGCTCGTGTGTTCACAGCTGTCTCCTCACCTTCATCAGTCATCCTTGCCTCTCTCGACCGTATGATGCGTGACCGTCTCCTCTCTTACCCGGCAAGTTCTTCTTTCTCCTCTTCTCTACTTCTTTTTATCTTTCTTGTATAAGACCTCCTTAAGGCTTTTTTTACCTTGAGTTGTTGTTGGTTGTTTTTGTTTCCTTGCTGTAATAAGTTGTTTAAAAACAACAGTGTAACCTTTCAGAAAATGATAATCTTAACATCTTACCCAAAAAAAACAACAAATATTGACTTATTTATGTGAATATATATTTTATTTTAAATTATTATAGTGGACGAAGAAAGCACCATAATTTGTACAACAAATTTTCATAGATTCACCTCATCATGCTCACTATTTTACCATTTTAATTACATAATTGTACATGAGCTTCTTCACCCTCCCCGGTTATTTTCTCTTTATTTATAACTACAATATAAAGTTATAAACTATATATATTATAGATTAGTAATTTATTTACCTTTGAAGTCTAACGATTAAAAATAGAACATAATTCAATATAGATATATGATTCTATTAATAAATTAGCAGTTACAAATTTGAAATTTCTAGAAATATCAAAAGTCGTATGTTAGTTAATTATCTTCTAAATGATGTCTATTTCTATTTCTTTTTGGATGAGAATATTTTGGCTGAGGTGGATAGTCCCAAAAGCCTTGAATTTAGTCTCTTTTATATAGTAGGATTATCACTAGAAGGATTTTTAAATGCAACATATAAATATGTTTAATTTACAAAAATAGTTACAATATATGTCATTCATTATTTGGTTTATCCAAACAACACTACAGTTCTAACTAAATTAACCATAAAAATAATTAGTAATTTACAAAAATATTCATTTTTTTTTAAAAAAAATTACAGAATTATCTCATGTGATTTAAAATATATATGACAACTAATGATACTGAATAATATAGATTTGCTAATAATTTTTATATCCTCTATCATTTTTGCTTAATTTTATATTATTGAATAAATTTAATAATCATATTAATTCTATAATACCAATTTAGATTTTTCTATTATATTCTGGATTTTTAAAAACAATTATAAACTACTAAATTCATCATAAAAACCATATTGATTTCGTAGAGGCACTATATATTATTAGATGTGTTTTTTTTTACAACGAACGGCTATTCCATTACTCAAATTTAAGGTGGTCTGGGTAACCAGACCGGAATACCAGACCGGAATAAAACAACCAATGTAACAAAACTCTCTATGAAATGATCTCGCAATCTTAGCTAAAGAGTCTGAAATTAAATTTTGTACCATAAGGATATGAGATATCATGAAATCCGGAAAACATATCTTTAGTGTCTTTATCGCCTCCAACTCAGTTGCAAAACTTGGCCAAACTTGAGGCTCTTTTATCATCGCGATCAAATTCTTACAATATGTCCTAAAGCTCTGACATGATGTATGTTGTAGCATGATCTCCATCGCCATCGCATTCCTTCCACTTCCGAATGTAAAACAGTCTCTCTCGCTTTCTTAAATTTTGCATCCCCATAAGTTGAATATTTCCCATGTTATCCTTCCAAACCAAAATTAGATAGGGCTTATGGAACTACATTATTTGATGTTTATAAATATACATAATCAGATGGTGTTTTCTATGCTTCTTTCTTGCATTCTTGGGTTTCTATTATTTCTTTTCATGCTTGTCAAACCATACTGCTCGCTTATTTCTGAACATGTACATTGTTTTTACCTTTTAACAAAAAAATAATTATAGTCAGCTAACAAGTTAACCACATGGGTGTGTTCGGATGGCGCATGAAATCCCAAGTGTCCCTAAGGGACTTGGGTTCGAATCTGTGCCAACTCAGATTTATCCATCCATGTGACCAGGTGACATGCGTATCTAATTCCCCTTGCAAACAATCGGGTCTGGCTGGTGCTAGTGGTCAGGCTCCCAAAGAATCAGTCGGTTGGGTCTCAATCCGCCGGATATTCCGGATTATCAGAAAAAAAGTTACATCATTCAAGTGTCTGAAACACATAATATTAATATGAAATTTGTTTCCCCTGTCTAATACGTTGTTTCTAAGGAAACTTGATTTTAATTATGAAGATTTATTTTTTGTTTGCCTGCTTTGTATCTTAAAATGTTTTTTTTTTTTGTTTCAATACACATTTCAGGTGGTAAAAGGAGAAAGAAAAGTGGACTTTTTGCAAAATTGACCTACAACTTAAAGTCAAACACAAAACTAACCTCCCTTTTTTTTGAAAATTGGTTTTGCCCTATTCACCCCACAAGTTCATATTATTTACGAAAATGCCATCAATTTTTTTTTTTTTTTTGAAAATGACATCTTTACTCTCTCACCCTCATCATCTTCAAGTAATTACAAGATTGCCATTGTCATCAATACCACAACCACCATGAACAACCAATTTGAAGTTCTTAATGCTCCCAAAATCGATTTATCCTTCTTCTTTTTCCATTCTTGTGAACTAAACACAACATATCTCTCACTTTCTCTCCACAATGAGCTAAAAAAACCCAAGATTTTGATTCTAAATTTTTTATGGTTCATAGAGTCATAGAAGCTAACGATTCTGGGTGGGTGACTTTCGTTTGTGATTCTATGTGCTTGGAGAAGCCTTATGTATGCTAAGGAACTTATCTCACCAATTTAAGATATGACATCGAGTTTTTTTCCAGATATGTTCGTCAGACGACTTACTTGGGAAGTCGTCTGGCTGTAGACGACTTACCTGGAAGTCGTCTGGTCAACGCAGAGGTTATTTTTGCAATTGATTTTGAAATCTGTAACCTGAGACGACTGAAAGTTAAGTCGTCTACTATTGTTTGGTTTCAAAAAAATTTCCAAAGAACCTAGACGACTTACATTTCAGTCGTCATAGGTTAGTTTTGTATTTGACTGGATAATTTCAGAAGTTTGACTTCCCCAGACGACTTACATTTCAGTCGTCTGGCGAAAATTAAAATAATAATATTTTTTTTTAAAAGTAAACGACTTACAATTAAGTAGTCATAGGTTAGTTTTGCAATTGAAAAAAAAACTTCAAGATTTAATTATACACAGACGACTTATAATTCAGTCGTCCACCAGACGACTTACATTTCAAACCTGGTAAATCCTGGACGACTTACATTTCAGTCGTCTCGTGGACGACTGAATTATAAGTCGTCTGTATATAATTAAATCTTGAAGTTTTTTTTTTCAATTGCAAAACTAACCTATGACGACTTAACTGTAAGTCGTCTACTTTTAAAAAAATATTATTATTTTAATTTTCATTAGACGACTGAAATGTAAGTCGTCCAAAAAGTCAAACTTCTGAAATAATCCAGTCAAATGCAAAACTAACGTCTGACGACTGAAATGTAAATCGTCTAGCTTTTTTGGAGTTTTTTTTTAACCAAACAATAGTAGACGACTTAACTTTCAGTCGTCCGAAATAACAGATTTCAAAGTCAATTGCAAAAATAACCTCTGCGTTGACCAGACGACGTATAGTTTAGTCGTCTAGACAACTTAGATTGAAGTCGTCCGCGTCTTCTCCGCTAGTTTTTAAGTCTTCTACGTTAGTTTTTGAATAACTTGTATTTTTAAGAGTGATAAGTAACTTCAAGATATGTAAAACTCATATTTACAAAATATGTTCTCTCCCTTAGTTTTACTAAGTTTTTCAACACAAACTTATAAAAAAATATGATATGCTTTAACTAGTTACTATTGTTTGTTTCCATCTTTTAAGTATTATTGTTATAGACAATAATGATGACTGTTGTTATGAGTTGGAAGAAGGGTTAAATGCTTCTTAAAATGTTGTATCAATATGAAGCTACCAACATTCTTGTTTATTAAGATGAGAAAAAGGCCATTGGAGTTTATTATTGCATATGAGAGATCCAAAGATAAGAAAAATGCTACTGAAGTATATTATTTCATTGATTTGTAAATGTGTAAACACATTGTTAGCACATTTAATACATCTTGGAAAACATTATTACTGATTTTACAAAAAATTCACAACTAAAAGAGTCGACATGCAATTCACAAAACAGACCACAAACAAAACTATTATAGATCATTCCTCTACAAAGACAAGCTTGGATTCCACTTGAGTAGACAAGACCAGACGACTTTTAAGAAGTCCAGACGACTTCTAAGAAGTCCAGACGACTTCCAAGAAGTTCAGACGACTTTGTCAGAAGACTTTTAGGAAGTTCAGACGACTTCCAGACAACTTTACAGGAAGTCCAGACGACTTTTAGGAAGTCCAGACGACTTCCAGATGACTTCCAGACGACTTCCAGACGACTAACAGGTAAGTCGTCCCAGAAGTCTTCCAGATCTGAAAAACCTGCATATTAAATCCAAATCTGAAAAACCTGCATATTCAAAAACGTTCAAATGGCTTAAAAACAGAAAAAATGAGTGGAAGATTAGATAAATCTACCTTTACAGAACACACAAAAATACATATCTAAAAATAATAGATCTACCTTTAAATTAGTGGAAGATGAGTACCATCTAATTAAAAACCTGCAAAAAAGATAGATTAGTAAGAAAGACATGAGACAAAACTGAAAAATTCATATAAAGTTTGGTGTTTTCAAGTCAAAGAGATTAGAGTGGGTTTAGAGAGTTTTAGTTTGAGAAAAAAGTAAGAACTTTATACAACAAGAAGTTACCAAATGAAGAAAAATCAGACATAAGAACTTACCAAAACGCTCAGAAAAAAATCCAGACGACTTCCTGGAAGTCCAGACGACTTTGTCAGAAGACTTCCAAGAAGTCCAGACGACTTCCAGACGACTAACAGGTAAGTCGTCCCAGAAGTCTTCCAGATCTGAAAAACCTGCATATCAAATCCAGATCTGAAAAATCTGCATATCCAAAAACGTTCAAATGACTTAAAAATAGAGAAAATGAGTGGAAGATTAGATAAATCTACATTTATAGAACACACAAAAATACATATCTAAAATTAATAGATCTACCTTTAAATTAGTGGAAGATGAGTACCATTTGATTAAAAACCTGCAAAAGAGATAGATTAGTAAGAAATACATGAGACAAAACTGAAAAATTCATATAAAGTTTGGTGTTTTCAAGTCAAAGAGATTAGAGAGAGGTTGAAGAGTTTTAGAATGATGAACATTACATTTTTGTTGCAGCCAATTGAGCGGAGGAGAGAGAATGTGTAAATTTTTCTTTATATAGGGAGACAAAAAATCCAATTAGGTTAAATATTTTTGACTCAGACGACTTCCTGGACGACTTACATTTCAGCCGTCTGGTGAAGAAATTAAAACAGACGACTTACATGTAAGTCGTCCATAAGAGTTTAATATTTTTAGCGGGAAACTAAAATAGAAGACTTTCCAGACGTCTGGTGAAGTAAGTCGTCTGGTTTAAATTATTTAAGCGGGAAAATATTTTTTTTAGAAAATTTTAGGCGGGAATATTTGGACGACTTACATGTAAGTCGTCTGTTTTAATTTCTTCACCAGACGACTGAAATGTAAGTCGTCCGAGTAAAATGATCCGGTTAGGTTAAAACGTACATTGGTAAAATTAAAGGTTCTGTACGATGTGGATGACTGAAATATACGTCGTCCGAGTAAATTATTCAACAGACGACTGAAATATAAGTCGTCCACACCCTAAACATAACCCCTAACTTTAATTATCTAATTAAACACTTCATAAAACCAAATCAAACTTGAAAAGTGTTTACTATACACAGAAATAAACACATATAGGTGAAAACTAATTTTTGAAAAAAACATTTTAGTTTTCCAAAATCTAACCCTAACAATACATACAATACTACAACATATGTTTGCCAAACTCCTAAACCAAAGTATTTCATGATTCACTACTTCCACTCATCTATCTTCAAAACAAATCAATTTTATCATATCTTAATTTATATCACTTAAAACTGTTTATAATTACTTAATTTTTATTTTTCACGCATCAAAATATTTTTTTACAAGATTTATAAATTATTTTTAAAATAAACTGGTACCAGACGACTTACACTTCAGTCGTCCAGACGACTTCCAACATCTCAGACGACTCAGACGATTTACTGGGGCTATATTCGTAAAAATGGCTTCTGTTTTTTTGTTTGGTCACAAGGGGCTGAGCTGTAATTTCACTAGGTTTTTAGGTTAGTTTTGCATTTGATTCAAGTTTGGGTATATGTTTGGGATTAAAATCAAGTTGTGGGTTAGTTTTGGCAAAAATCCC
This sequence comes from Brassica napus, assembly GCF_020379485.1. NCBI lineage: Eukaryota > Viridiplantae > Streptophyta > Magnoliopsida > Brassicales > Brassicaceae > Brassica > Brassica napus. Next base: position 38,529,369 of record NC_063436.1, on the reverse strand, counting down.
AAGAAAAGTTGACAGTTTATCAAAAAAAAAAGGAAATTTTGACAGGAAGCAATGTATACAGAGAAAGATACGTAAATCCTTTAAATACTGAAATAAGAATCTTAATATTATTTACAAGTTGGAATAAAAAGAAGGAGAAAATTTTCAAACTAAAAAGAAGAAAGTACCTCCTGGACACCAGAGATCATGAGATTCTAGTGGAAAATTATATGTCGCTTTACAAAAAGGTAGGCCCTTCATATTTTTGTTTCCTACCACGACTTGCTTACAAAACTTGTAATCAACTGACAACTATGTATCTTCTGTGTCGGTTCAAAAAATTGTTTCTCTTTTGAACACAGAATTGATTTCTTAAATTGATCTATATTATAAGTGTATACTTTATTTCTTTCCAAAATCAGCTAGCTAATAGTACCATATTGTAAATGAATCCGTCTCATTAAATGTATGATATGATGCATGATAAATGATGCACCTTAAAAGTTGATAAATTAGGAAAAAAATAAAGATAAAGGAATAAAAACTAACGAATATGTATACCAATTGTCGATTTCATGTTGATGGCTGATCAGGTACCAATGCAAAAAGAGAGAATCGAGCGTAGAAACTACGCCTCAAAAAGACTAATTGTTTGTTATACGACATATGATATTCGGGGGCATTTGTTGAATTTATAGACAACATTTTAGTTTTCCAAAGTTATTATACATTCATGGAAACTCGTAGCATCTTTAATATTGTACTAGTAATTTATAAATGTAATCAATGATCAAATCAAGGTTAGAGGTTAATAACCTAAATTAATCTGATGGAAAAGTTCGTTAGATAAAAATATGCCATGTCAAACATCCAAACCGAAGCCTAGGACCAACTGGCCAACATGCATTAACCCATAAAATATCTATGAATCTAGTTCTTCAGTTCTTCTTATAATTTTCATTTCTGCTTGGTCAGAATGAGTAATATATGAATATCTAGACAGTCTTAGTTTGTTCAGGGTATCATACTACATTTCGGTTTCCATGTGAAAACTTTATTCGGATTTAATCCGATTGATATGTCTAATTTTATTATTTTCAAACCAGAGATTAATTGAAACTTGGATAATTAAAAAATAGTGTTGCTCAAAGTTACTAGATTATAAATCATAAACATTCATAAAGTTCAAGTTCAAATGCCTATAACTATATCTTGTAATAGAAAATGGCTAGGTTATTTCAAACACAAACTATATATACATGCATGTACTATACTTTTATACTTATATAACACAAACTATAATCTGATCGTTTGTATTACATAACTCAAGTTGAGTTCAAAACATACACGTGTAAGTAAATTGCACATGCTAAAAGTGTAATGTTATTTTAGCGTAAACCCACCCTTTCAGTTTCAGTGCATGTAAATTGTAATTTAAATGTACACCAAAAAAATTGATGACTTTGTAAGAAAATTAAAGGAAGAAGGAGATTGTTGAGTTTATGGTTGTATCTCTCTTTGACTTCTTCGTCACACTTCCGCTTCTATCTTTGTAAGATTATCTTTTTTTTTTTATTATTTGAGGAGAATTGATAAAAAAATAACATTGGTTTCATGTGTGTCATTTTTTAGGTGTCATCACCACATATATTTTCACCACATTTTTTTAAAAGCTCTTTCTCAACTAGAATAATTACAAACAAATGGCACTGGTAATTACATTATAGTATAACATTTTCGATCAACATTACATTACATTCAGATTAAAAAAAAATGAATATTTAAATAAGGCAACATATTATTACCACTTAAAGAGAGACTTTATTGTTTGTTCGAAAACTTGGAATTGGTTCATTTAAATAAGGCAATAAAATATACGTGTGTTTATAATCATTTACGCTTGAGTAAATAATTGGTTCTTTAAACTTCTTTATAATCTGTTTTTTACGGTTTGAATTGGTTCTTTTAGCTTGATATGCCGATTTGTAAGAAAATATCATAACCAGTATTGCAGTTCATATCTAATCCTGCAACAAGTTAACCATGTCTAACATAATGTTTTGAAAAACTAATATGAGCTTCAAATCGTTTTATGATCTTTTAGATTCAAGTCAACGAAAATCCTTTTTTTATTCCCAAAACTTAATGCTTCAAATTTTAAAGGAAACACAATTGACTTGATCACGGGATCAAATATATTATAGAAAAAAAATGAGAATATATAGAGAAAGATATACATTTTTATAGTATCACATGGTCTGATGTATTTTTTTTTACAGTAACGTCGTCATTAAGTGTGTCGCTTATGGTGCACTTGCTCATGTTTTCAATGATTTATGGAATTCTATAGATGCATACATAGTATTATGTGTTTTACAGTGTTGAAAAATTAATTAGGGACAAGGTAATCTATTGTATTTATTGTATATAATAAATCTTTTGGAGCTGATATTATATGTATATCTTGCTAATATTTTTCATTTTTCATAATAAAGCCGACTTAAGAAGGTTACTAACATTGATGGGTTTTCCAAAATTGTCTTCGACCCCACTGGTGTTCTAGAAATTGATGCTTTACGATTGAGGTAATACATGCATTCACATATTTTGTTAAATAATGTTTTTAATTTCTCAAGATGATCTCTTTGCTATTGCTCATAATAGGATTGCAAACAAAGACTTGTGAAAATATTATTGACAGCAGTTATTTTGTCTCTATTTTTCATTTTCTTTTGTTTTCTGATACATTGTTCCTTTTATATTTTATTAGACTATTACTTATGTTTCATTTAATCTTATATTTATAATTTATCTTTATGCAAACAAATATACAATTTAATTTTAAAGTCCATCGCATATAAATTTATATTGACATACTAAAATTCTTAGCTATAACTCGTACTTTCTTACATATATTTTTCTTACTATAACTTTAACTTTTATTATGTCTACATATTAAAAATTATAATACTTTTAAATCTACTCGCTCCGTGCAGGGCGCGGGTTATCACCTAGTTAAAGGAGTTATTGGGAGATGAATTTGCATAAAATTGGTGAATTTTAAGAGTTAATAGATTTTAAAAAGTTATGTGAATTGTGAAAATTTATATACATTGACTTATGAAAATTGATCATAATATTTTTAGATTGATATAAATTTTCATGAATTTATATTACCTCTTTTCTGTAATTTGTTTTTGTAAAATAAATATAGAATCTATTTATTTTTTAAATCATATACCATGATTATTTATTTTTTTTCTTTCAAATTAAAAAGTAAATAATACAGATACATACAAAATTGAACAATAAATAGCCATTTTAAAAGATTTGTCACAAAAAGAGCATTAAAAAAATGACCAAAAGAAGTTTCATTAAAAAGTTAAAAGACTATTCTACCTCTTGTTGTATAGATGTATAAGTAATAAAAAAAAGTTGTTTTTATATAATTTTAAATTATATGTTTTCAAATTCAAGCTTTTTTATAATTTTTATAATTTTTTATTTTGAAATTCAAAAAAATAGTTTTTAATTATTTGTTTTAAAAATATTTTAAAGTTATCAAGCTTTGTAAATGTAATTATTAATATTTATATTAAAAATATCATATTTTAAAAAATAATTATATATTCAAAAATGTGAAAGTATATAAATGTAATGAATTATAGTTTTGAACATATAATTTGGATTTAAGGTGCAATAGATATTTGGTAAGAATAATTATGTTGTTTTCTAGTTTTTTTATCACAAGGATTTTGAAAATCACATGGATACATAAGATATTTTGAAAGTTGAGTCTTATGAGTAAAAATGAATATAGTTCATCTCCCAGTAATACTAGATTTAGTTAGAATTATAAAATCAATAATAAGTAAACTTTTTAAATAACAAGGGATTTGAATGGATTTTAAAAATTCGTAAACCAATAACAATGGTTCTATTAAGATTTTTGAAATCCAAGAACCAGTAACAATTAATTCTTATAATTTACAAAGCTCATGAGAATTCAGTTACCAATAACCCCTTTAAAGACTTCGGGGGGGGGGGGGGGGGGGGGGGGGGGGGGGGGAATTGTTAATTTATCATATTAATATAATTATTCTACGTATATATTTGCTTCTCTTGTAAATACTGTTTGAGGTATGACCCTTGAGAGGGGCCATCAAGTTGTCAAATATATATTTTCTTTTCTATTTGACCAAAAAAAAAATATATTTTCTTTTCCAAACATTAATCTGTTTTTAGCAAATATCTCATTACTGTAAAACCGGTTGATGAACATTAGAATTTAAAAAATATCTGATTAGTTTACAACAAACTGGAACATTTTTATATATATTTATATTTTGCCAGGTATAAGTTATAATTCTTAATTGTTTTTTTTAACTGGTCTCGAACTCAAGAAAAAGAAACGACAGCTACTATAAATAGTTCAGAAGGTAGACCAAAAAAAATAAATAGGTTTAAAAAAGAGTGAGATTTCTAGTAGAGGGAGGATTTTAAAGTTTTGCTTTTTCTAGGCACATTCAGAATTTATACAAATAAGGCAATTTAACTACACAGAGAAACAAATAAAACTAGAAAATAATAAACCTAGGAAATAAGTAAAAACAAACTAGGTGGTTGCCCGTCAATTTGTGGATATAAGTTTTGTAAACAAATATAATATGTAATATCATAAATTTTGAATAATTATTAGAAACATTAAAATATATAATTTTAGCTTTAATATAATTATTCTACGTATATATTTCAAACATGCTTCTCTTGTAAATACTGTTTGAGGTATGACCCTTGAGAGGGGCCATCAAGTTGTCAAATATATATTTTCTTTTCCATTTGACCAAAAAAATATATATATATTTTCTTTTCCAAACATTAATCTGTTTTTAGCAAATATCTCATTACTGTAAAACCGGTAGATGAACATTAGAATTTAAAAAATATCTGACTAGTTTACAACAAACTGGAACATTTTTATATATATTTATATTTTGCCAGGTATAAGTTATAATTTTTAATTGTTTTTTTTAACTGGTCTCGAACTCAAGAAAAAGAAACGACAGCTACTATAAATAGTTCAGAAGGTAGACCCAAAAAAATAAATAGGTTTAAAAAAGAGTGAGATTTTTAGTAGAGGGAGGATTTTAAAGTTTTGCTTTTTCTAGGAACATTCAGAATTTATACAAATAAGGCAATTTAACTACACAGAAAAACAAATAAAACTAGAAAATAATAAACCTAGGAAATAAGTAAGGGGAATTGCCACTAATACCACTTTCCTAATACCACTTTTCAACTTTACACTTTTCAAATTTACCTTTAAAATTTTAGTGGGTAAAGTACCATTATACCCTTATTTAATCAAACATAAACATAAGTCTTCTCCCACAAGAAATTGAAAATTCAAAAACCCCTAATCGAGAGATTGATTCCGGCGATCGAGAGATTCCAACGAGAGATCGATTCCGGCGAGAGAGATCGATTCCTTCGAGAGAGATCGATTCCGGCGAGAGAGATCGATTCCGGCGAGAGAGATTCGATCCGTCGAGAGAGTTTCGACGACTTCAGCCATTTTCACCGGCGAGATTTGATTATTCAGGCGACATTGACGTCCGACGAGATTTGGCGAAGACTACAAGCTCAATCGAATCAATCTCTCTTCACGAACGTAACAAAGTGATTTTCGTCTCTTTTCTGTAATTTTTGCTTGGTTTCTCAAAATCGATCGGTTTCTGGGAAGGAGACGAATTTTTCTCATGAAGTTTTCGAATCTCAGATTTATAAAACCTTATAAATTTTTAGCTATGAGGAATATAGTTTTATGTATTTTTCTTATTGATATATCTTGTTGATCATTCCTTCTCTAATACCCATGTTCTTTATAATCAGGTTATGGTGTTCGAAATTTGTTCTATATGTGGAGAATGGAAACTAATAAATGGAATTCACTGGGATTTCATAGTGGATGATCAACGAGGATCCTCTCTTAGTATGATTCATGAAGATATCAGCTACAATGATTTGATTGTGGCTGTTTTAGAAGATTTTGGAATTGATGGCAACAGAAACAGTGTAAATCTTAGCTATGCCTCACCTTCAAAATTAAACTTTGGTACAAAAGAGCTTCCTCCAGCATTTATTAGGAATGATCGTCAAGTAACATCTTATCTGAGCAAACTTAAGGAGAATGGAGACCTTCATCTATGTGTAACCATTAAGGTAACTGCATGAAACTCTTTTGCTAACTTGTTTGTTTATTAGAGTTATCATTTATTTTATAAGGTAGTATGTAGTAGTAGTGATTTGCTCATTGCTTGAAGAAGTTTGCCATAGCAGTATCTATTACAACTTTTACATTTATAAGACCTTATAATAATAGTTGTGCATTTTGCAGGATCATTACCAAATATATTTTAACTATTAGCTTTTATGTTTTTTTTTTAATGTTTCAGAGAAGAACTCAATTATCACCAATGATTATGTCAAATATGATCCAGCCACGGGGTGGAAATAGTAATCATGATTTGCCTATTGCTGGAACTAGTAATCCGCGTGAGGTATTTATTACAACTCTCATTTTTATAAGGCCTTGTAAATGATTATATATTTAGCTTTATCTTTTTATGTTTCATTACAAGATTCATTACTAGCTTTATGTTTTTATGTTTCAGACAGGAACACAAAAATCACCATTGATTATGTCAAACATGATTCAGACACAAGATGAAATTTCTAGTACTCATGATTCGCCTATTGCTGGAAGTAGTAATGTATTTGAGGTACTTTTCAAAACTCTTACCTTAACATTCATAATTATAATGTCTTATAAAGGTAATAAATACATGTTTAATTTTCTAGAGAGGAACAAAAACACACGCGGAGACTGAATGGAACAGCATTCAGAGAGTTGACGAAGTCTCTGGTATACAACATACTTGTATTAGCGACAGTCTTATTTCTCCTTCAAGTGGTCTTGTTAGCAATAAGGTACATATAACTTTTTCCTCTGTCAAATATAAATATATGAGAGTTTAATCAATGTCTTATAATGGGTTATAAATTCTATTTTTAATGTATATGTTTCATGTTTTTATCTTAGAGAGGATTGGACTCGATTGGACTTGCTGTATATGGGTCTGGAAAGTCAAAATTGCCATCTTTCTCCAGTAGACGTGGTAGAGAAAGCATGGGAGAAGATATCTTGTCTCCCAGTTGTGGTGATGATGATGATTTGTTCTGCGGGAAGTTTTTCAAGGATAAAAAGGAAATGAGCACAAAGTTGAGGTTGCATGCAGTTAGTAAAAGCTTTGAGTTCCACACAGAATATTCAGACAAAACACGTTATGTTCTTAGTTGTGTGGATGAAAGATGCAGTTGGAGTTTTCGTGCAAAATCAGTTAAAGGATCTCAGAGTTTTTTTGTTCGTCATTATGTATCTAAACATACTTGTGACACTTCTCTGAGAACTGTTAGTCATCGGCAAGCTACTGCAAAATTGTTGGGAACTATGGTCAGCAATCATTATGAAGGAGGAAAGATTGGGCTGAAACCTAAACAGATCATGGAAAAAGCTAGAAATGATCATGGTGTTGTGATTACATATTCAAAGGCTTGGAGGTCTCAAGAGCACGGCCAAGATATAGCTAGGGGTACTCCTGATGACAGTTATGAAGCTTTGCCCAGTTGGTTTCACATGATAAAAGAAAAGAATCCAGGTTCTGTGACTTTTATCGAAGTTGATGCTGTTGGGAAATTCAAATACGCATTTTTGTCGCTTGGTCCATCTATCAGAGGGTTTAAGTTGATGAGGAAGGTACTTTCTGTTGATGGTGCCCATCTGAAATCAAAGTATAAAGGGACTCTACTTGCTGCCACAGCACAAGATGGTAATTTTCACTTGTATCCTATAGCTTTTGCTATAGTTGATTCTGAGAATGAAGCCTCATGGAGTTGGTTTATGAAATGTCTGAAAACCATCATTCCTGATGAAGAGGATTTGGTTTTTGTCTCTGATCGTGCGGCCTCTATTGAAAAAGCTCTTTTACAACATTATCCTGTTGCTCACCATGGAATCTGCATCTTTCACTTTCAAAAGAATGTCCAGGACAATTTCAAAAGTTCAACACTTGTCCCTTTGGTTGTTGAAGCTGGTTATGCCTACACCAAAGCTGATTTCGATTGCTATTTTCAAGAGATTGAGGAGTCCGACATTGTATTAGCAGATTATCTTCGTAAAGCAGACTTCAGGAAGTGGACCCGAGCTTATTCTCCTGCTAATCGCTTCAACATCATGACGTCAAACTTGGCCGAATCTATAAATTCTTTGCTGAAAGTGAGTCGTGAGTATCCAATTGTCTGTCTTTTTGACACTATTAGGATGATAATGACTAAGTGGTTCACTGAACGACGTGAGGAAGGAGTTCGTCACATGCACCCTGTCACTGTCGAAGTGGGGAACAAGATGAAGGAGCTATATGATTTTACGTCTCGCTTCCTTGAAGTTTCCAAAATCAATGATTCAGAGTTTGAGGTTAAGGGAGATACAAGAGATCAAGTGGTGAATTTTCAAACAAGGCATTGTTCATGTTTTGTGTTTGATATTGAGAAGTTTCCTTGTGCTCATGCAATTGCCGCTGCAAAATCTGGGAATAAGCACGAAAATGATTATGTCGATGAGTTTTTCTCCAATGAAAGGTCCGTTCTCTCAGCCATTGTGGTAATACATCAGCACGTTTATATATGTTTACAAAATTGATCAAATTTATAAGGTTTTATAAATATTGTTCTACAACACTTCTTTTTCATTTTTCTGTCTTTATTGTACCTTTATTTAATTCTCTTAATTTTCTTATTAGGTTTACACTAGCATATTCAGAGAGTGTATATCCTGTTGGTGATAAAACATATTGGGATATTCCTCCCCATGTAGCTTCGTTTGTTTGTCGCCCTCCATCTACACGCTTTCCTAGTGGGAGGAGGAAAAAAAAGAGGATACCAAGTTCGTGGGAGTATGGAAAATATCGGCCCATATCTAAACCATCACCCAAGGCTTACAAATGCAGCAGATGTGGACAGAAAGGACACAACAAAGGTAGTTGTGTAAGGCCTATTTGATAACAGAGTAGTATAAAAACTTGTGTGCAATTGATTATTTTATATGATGTTATAAGAGAGAATTGGAATCGAATAGATTTTGGGGAACCTTTTACTATTACATTTTATCGTTTTATAATGATTTATAAAGTTTACAGGTGTCTAATAGAAGTTATGTTCCTTTTATTTTTACATCTATCATTTTATAATGCTTTATAAATTTTGCAGGTGTCTAATAGAAGTTATGTTATTTATTATACGAAATGTGTGGTTACATAAACTACCCTTTATAAATCATTAGGATTCAGATTAATTGTAGAAATTATATGTTCGTTTGATATCTTAGCTTACTTGCATGAACATAAATAAAATATGTTTCCTTAGCAAAGGTTTAAGGTACAAACCAAAATATATTTTCCTCATCATGAAGGATTAAGGGACAAGCCAAAAGATGTTCCTCATTGAAGACATCATCAAAAGATAACACACTAAAACTGAAAAAGTTCCATAGATATTTGTTAAAAGTACTAAAAAACTGAAAGAGCTTCATTTCTTCAAATTCGCGATGCTTCTAATCGGCATTTTTAAGATCTTCCAAAACACTTCCTATCACATCATCAGCTGAATCTTTCTCAAATTGTTTCTTTTGTTTTTTCGATTTGGGGGTGCCAACATTGTGTTCCTTTATAAGCATAACAATTAAGAAAATCAGAAATGATAATTGGATGTAGTCAATGAAATTTGAAAGAATATTTTATAAACCATTATACATAGAGAGATATTTACCTTATTTCCTCTTCCATTCTTCTTTGTAAACTTCACGTGCTTTTTAGATGCATCCTCATTCCCTTCTCCATCCTTCAATTTTAATGACACAATAAGTAAAGTTACATAGAGCATATTAAACATTTAAAAAGTCAATCAGTTTATAAAGACTTATAAATCAGCTTACTTCATTGGTTTCTGCATGATCTTCTACTTGTTGTTGTACTTCACGTGGGGGTGTTACACCTTTCTTCTTTCCCTTATATTACAAGACAAATAAATAACTTAGCAATTTCGATTTTAATAACAGCTTTGTAAATCAGAAATGATAATCAGAAAGAACATTTTATAAACTATTATACACAGAGAGATATTTACCTTAGTTACTCTTTCACTTTTCCTTGTAACCTTCACGGGCTTTTCATATGCATACTCATTTTCTTCTCCATCCTTCAATTTTGATGACACAATAAAAAAAGTTACATAGAGTATACTAAACAACATTTTATAAAGCATTATACACAGAGAGATATTCACCTTAGTTCCTCTTTTACTTTTCCTTGTACCCTTCATGGGCTTTTCAGATGCATCCTCATTTACTTCTCCACCCTTCAATTTTGATGACACAATAAAAAAAGTTACATTGATTATACTAAACAGCATTTTATAAACCCTTATACACTGAGAGATATTCACCTTAGTTCCTCTTTTACTTTTCCTTGTACCCTTCATGGGCTTTTCAGATGCATCCTCATTTACTTCTCCACCCTTCAATTTTGATGACACAATAAAAAAGTTACATTGATTATACTAAACAGCATTTTATAAAGCATTATACACAGAGAGATATTTACCTTAGTTACTCTTTCACTTTTCCTTGTAACCTTCACGGGCTTTTCATATGCATCCTCATTTTCTTCTCCATCCTTCAATTTTGATGACACAATAAAAAAAGTTACATAGATTATACTAAACAACATTTTATAAACCCTTATACACTGAGAGATATTTACCTTTCTTCCACGTTTCTTTGAACCTTTCACGGGGTTTTCAGATCCATTTTCCTTAGCACCGACGTCAACATCTGTATTGACTTCTGTGTCATCCTCTTGTTGTTGCTCCTCTTCCTCTTGTTTCTGTTCCTATTTCAATTAAAGGATTACATATTTATAATGATTTATAAATTTAAAACGATTGTTCAGTTTATAAAGATTTATAAATCAGCTTACTTCATTGGTTTCCGGATTTTCACTCTCTTTATCACCGTCGTCCACATCGTCTTCTGTATCCTCTTCTTCTTGTTGTTCCTCTTCTTCTTGTGGCTGTTCCTATTTAAAAAAAAAAAAGATTACATATTCTTAATGATTTATAATTCTATAACGGTTTTCAATTTATAAAGGGTTATAAATAAGCTTACTTCATTGACTTCTGCGTCATCCTCTTGGTGTTGTTCCTCTTCCTCTTGTGTCTGTCCCTATTTCAATAAAAGGATTACATATTTATAATGATTTATAAATTTAAAACGATTGTTCAGTTTTTAAAGATTTATAAATCAGCTTACTTCATTGGTTTCCGGATTTTCACTCTCTTTATCACCATCGTCCACATCGTCTTCTGTATCATCTTCTTGTTGTTGTTCCTCTTCTTCTTGTGGTTGTTCCTATTTTAAAAAAAAAATTACATATTTTTAATGATTTATAATTCTATAACGGTTTTCAATTTATAAAGTGTTATAAATAAGCTTACTTCATTGACTTCGACTTCTACATCATCTTCATCTTGATGTCCTACTTCACGTGGAGGTCTTACACCATTCTTCTTTCTCTAATATTACAAGAAAAAAAACTAGCTTAGCAATTTCGAATTTAATAACAACATTATAAAATATCAAAAATAAAATAACCTTAGCGATTTCCTTTCTTTTGGCATCTATATAAACTCCTAAAACTTCATTTTCGTCAAGTTCATAATCGGCATTCTGTCCATTTACCTGAAATATTATATGTGAGCTCACACACATTGTATTAAGAATATGAAGACGTTATAGATAGCAAACCTTGGTTTTTGTGGCGGCTTCAGTTTCTTTTGACTTCTCAGTTTCCTGTTACAAGTTAGAAGCATATGAATCTTTTTGTCATTTACAACACGAAACAAATATAGAAAGTAGTTTACCTTCACAGTTTCTCCACGAATGTTCAAAAGACCTTCAAGGTACTTCACTCTTTCTTCAAGAGACACTACCTTATTATTGAGGAATTCAATCTTTTCTTGATCAGTTGCATCAATCCCAGGAACAGAATTATTTTCGTCCACTTCAGCTTCAGCAACGGCAATGTCGACACTTCTATTGAGCCAATCTTGTCTCTTCAAACGATATCCTCTTTTGACAAGATCAACAACTCTTCCAAATTCACAGTCAACATCTTCAACCAAGTCGCTATGCAATCCGGGATCTCCAAGGATACATTTGACATCAACCTGACAAGTGTTTGCATATGATCAAACAATCGGTAAAAGAAGAATGCAAAGACTAAAACAGTTTTATAAAACATTATAAACGGTTACCTTCTCCATTTGGTCGAATCTGTTAACCTCCTCAATAGTAAGCGCTTTGGTTTCTTTCCAATGCAAGCACAAGGGAAACTGAATTCCATCATCGCTAATACCAAAGAATGTGCCTAGTTGATTCACAGAAGATAACGCCCAGAGCTGAAGCGCATATATAAAGCCACAAATCGCGTATTGATTATTCTCCGTCAGCTTTGCATAGGTAAAGCTCTTCACTTCTTTCAGTAAATAATCAAAGGCCAAATTCCCCCAGGGATACTTGCAAAACTCTTTGAAATTTCTAGCTCTAAGCAGACGCTCTTCTGGAATACTTGTCACCGGATTGCTTGCCATCAATATCCCTTCCACAAGGATTGTAGCTCCCAATCTTAATCTCTGATCAGCAGTAAGCTCTTTACTCTTTTCGACAAGAAGCTTAAGCAAGGTGTTTAGAGTTTGATTCTTGTTCATCCATGGATCTTTCTTCTTCTTTTTTGTTGCTGAAGTCTCGGCTTCATCTTCATCTTTATCAACAACACAAGGCAGACCCGTTGTCAAGTGGAATTCTCTTAGAGAAAACCTCATTAGTTGTTCTCCAAAAGTAAACCACAAACCCTTCTCGCCTATATCAATTCTCCTTAAGAGTAAGTGATGAATCAAATGCCTTGAAAACACCATAAGCTTCTGCTTCCTTCCCATCTTAATTACCGGAGCCAAGAATGAATCTTCAAGCTTCTTGAATTCTTTGCCCAAAAGGGTTTCAACTTTACCAACCAACTTCAGATTGGAGCGCTTGTTAATTCTTTGCAATACGACTCCTTTTGTACCAGTTTCGGAGATTCTTTTTGGCAAAGCAATCTTGTCATTAGACTCACTCATCGTTTCACCTGAAACAATTCAAAATGGCAATGTCAAAGATATGTTTTATAATGACTTATAAAGGTTTTGTTTATCAACACTTGTAAATCATAATAGATCATTCTAAAATCGATTAACCACATCAAAAACGAAAGAACTAGCAATGAAATATATCGCAAATGACAGAGTGAGAAGAAGAATCGCTAAGAAGAACCAATAACATTACCGGAGTTAAGAGAAATCGATGGTGAAAAGTAAGTTTTTGTAACCAAAGAAATGTAGAACGGCGGAGTATAAATAGAGATCAAAAGATGCGCTTCAGCTCTGTATCAGAAGAGACGCGAACGGAGGAAGGCGATGAAAAGTCCCGACTTTTTACCCTAATTCGTGACGGTTTTATTTTTTTTACACTAAGGCCCAATTTCGATTATCAATGTTTAAGGCCCAAGTTTATTTATGGTTTAATGCTTAGAAAACGGTTTTATAAACTATTATAGATTAACAAGCTTCTGCAAAATATTTATATGCTTTTTAAAAAATTTTATTAACCCTTATAAATTATTATATAGAGATTCATAAGTCTTTATTAATTATTGTCAAAATTTGTAAATCATTTTATACAGATTTATAAATCTTTTAAAATTGTTTATAGGTCTTTATATATTACCTTATTTTATAAATCTTCATAAAACCTTATAAGCCCTTCAAAATAATTGTCAAAATTTTATATAGATTTAGAAGCCCTTGTAAACTATTTATTGCTCTTATAAACTACACATATTTGTAAGTCTTTATAAATTATTTATAGGCTTTTATAAATCATAATCTACATTTTACCTCGTGGAATCTCTTGAGGGTCTATGATTGGAGTGGCTACATCATCCATCATATCTTCTGATTCATGAGGTAATGGTAACTCCTTTCCCTACACATCATTAGTAAAAATATATAGTTTAAAGATAAGAAAAAGAAGCCTATGAGAACACATATATAGGTGATAGTCTAAAACTTACATATATGGTTTCATGGTTTTGTGTTTCAGCCTCAGTGGCTTCTAAAACAGAAGTGTTTCTGTGTCTCTCGAGAGAGGATGTGATTTCTGTGGCATCATCATTCACCTTATCCTCTTCATTGGATTCTAAAACAAGTGTGATACTAGGGCTCTCTTGATCGGATCTGATTTTGGTGGCATCATCATTCAACGTATCATCTTCATCGGTGGCAAGTGTGTTACTAGGACTATCTTGACCGGGTCTGATTGGTGTGCCAGCATTATTTTCAAATTCTCTCTGCAAAAATGGTGTAGGAAGATTTTAAATTGCACCAAAAATGAATACAAATTATGTGTGAGAAAATACCTCATGTGCGCGAATCCAACTACCACCACCTAGCCACTCCATTGACAGCCTAATCTCAGTATAATTAAAAACCGCATCCTCTTTTGTGGCAGCGAAATACACTTTGTATTTGTTTTCAAGGAGAATTTCCGTCACTCGACCTTTGCGCCACCCATGGGTAACAACCACTTCAACATAGTCGTTCAGACTGTACTCTGCACAAAGATCTCGAGGAGGAGATGGCCTTATTTTGCAAATATCAACTATTAAATGTTTTCCTTCCGCTTCATCACTCGAATTTTGTGAGATTGTACATCTTTTGATCAGAAATTTTCTTCTATCATCTCCTTGTTTCCGAACTTCTGTAATTACCAATGCTCGGACCCAAATTTTTTCCTTTTCACTTTCACTAATTTCACGGGTCATTTCCACCAACTTCCCTCTCGTAAACATGTGTTGACTCAATACCTTCAATTCCAAAACAATCATATATAAGCTAAAGCCCTCAAACATTCAAAATTTTATAACTTAAAACATACAAAAAAAAACAATACCTTGTTTTTGCTTTTGACCCATTTGGAGCCGATCCAATCAGCATGAGGTCTCAGTTGGCTTCTGATGAATCTCATTATGTCTGGTGGATCATCAAAGTAAACCAAAAAACTACCATCTGGCCTTTCAACTACGATAACACCAGTCCACCAACCATTATTAAAATAAGCATCCACCACCGACCCTTCCTTGAATACGACACCCTCATTCAGACACTCTGGCGGGACTGGCCGAATAAAACTTCTTTCAATAGTTTCCTTCAAAGGACTTACACCATCTTCGTTGAACATAGTTTTGTAACTAACCCGAAGCTTTTTTCCTGTTACTCTCGTCGGATTTTGCTCGAGGATAGCTCTATACCAAGAACCTCTGAACCCATCTTCTTGAATAGATACTTCTACTTCACAATCTTTGGCAATAGACAAAAGTTTTCCTTTTTTCTTCAAATTATTTTTCATCTTCCTGAGGAGGAATCGGAAATGCAGATCACAAAAAAAAAAATCAAGAAAAGAAAGAAACTAGGTGAATTAAGATCAAATGAACGACATGCATCCAAGAAACTGAAACAAATTGAGATTTTAGATAAATCAATTAGGTTCCATACAAAAATTCAATTCGATTTTGGAGTGTATATACAAAAGCAGATAGGAATTTCAATTTGATCTAAATTGAATATAAAAAATCAAAAGAGAATACAGTGAATGTTCTTGAATTAACTTTTGCTAAATTCGATTCAAGTTGAATTGGAACTGAAACTGAAACAGATTGAGATTTTAAGTCAATCAATTAGGTTTCAAACAAAAATTCAATTCAATTTAGATTGTTGATTCAAAAATGAAGATGAAACTCAATTACCTTTTGCCACGATAATGATTCAAAATGGGGAAGATTGTTGTGTTGATTCTTCTTCTTGAAATTTACGGACATAGAGAAACGATGAAGAAATGATAGAAAACAAGAAAGCAAAAAAAAAAACGTGTCATAGTGAAGAAGATGAAGACGTGTCGCGTGAGAAGAGTTAAATTTACTGTTTTGCCATCCCTTTTGGTAAATGATAAAAAAACAGATAAATCGTTGAGGTCATGGGTCGAACACGGGTTTCTGTCTAAATTGAAATTTTAAGCAACCTCAACTTACCACTAGACCATATTACTTACTCGTTATGATTAGCACGTATACTCATAATGTTGCTTACATATCATCATTTTTGTATATAAACTGATTTAGAAGCCTTTATAAATTACTTTTTTTTATAGATTTATAAGTCTTTATAACTTTTAAATTCCCCTTTATATATCCTCGTATTGGTGTTTACATATCATTATTTTTGTATATAATATTTGTAAACTGATTTAGAAGCCTTTATAAATTACTTTTTTTATAGATTTATAAGTCTTTATAACTTTTAAATTCCCCTTTATATATCCTCGTATTGGTGTTTACATATCATTATTTTTGTATATAATATTTGTAAACTGATTTAGAAGCCTTTATAAATTACTTTTTTTATAGATTTATAAGTCATTATAACTTTTAAATTCTCCTTTATATATCCTCGTATTGGTGTTTACATATCATTATTTTTGTATATAATATTTGTAAACTGATTTAGAAGCCTTTATAAATTACTTTTTTTATAGATTTATAAGTCTTTATAACTTTTAAATTCCCCTTTATATATCCTCGTATTGGTGTTTACATATCATTATTTTTGTATATAATATTTGTAAACTGATTTAGAAGCCTTTATAAATTACTTTTTTTATAGATTTATAAGTCTTTATAACTTTTAAATTCCCCTTTATATATCCTCGTATTGGTGTTTACATATCATTATTTTTGTATATAATATTTGTAAACTGATTTAGAAGCCTTTATAAATTACTTTTTTTATAGATTTATAAGTCATTATAACTTTTAAATTCTCCTTTATATATCCTCGTATTGGTGTTTACATATCATTATTTTTGTATATAATATTTGTAAACTGATTTAGAAGCCTTTATAAATTACTTTTTTTATAGATTTATAAGTCTTTATAACTTTTAAATTTCCCTTTATATATCCTCGTATTGGTGTTTACATATCATTATTTTTGTATATAATATTTGTAAACTGATTTAGAAGCCTTTATAAATTACTTTTTTTATAGATTTATAAGTCTTTATAACTTTTAAATTTCCCTTTATATATCCTAAACTCGATTGATTTTACAAGAGGTAAAAAAACAAGTTTTGTTTTTTATCTTATATAAATTTATATGCCCTTATACATTATTTTATACAGATTTATAAATCATTTTGGTTGTTTATACAACTTTATAAACCTTAATTCTTTTTTGTTTTATGAACTGATGAGCTCTTGAAAAACGATTTATAAATCTTTATAACTTTTATATACTCCTTTATATATCGTAAATTCATTTGTAATAAACCATTTTGTTTTGATTTTATAAGAGGTTATAAACTATTTGTAATAATGTGTTATAAAGCTACTGAAATACAAATTTACCATTGAACTTTCTAAATTTAAGGAAAACCATAAATCCAAGTCATAAACTCATAATACTCAGAATTCTACAAACAAAGTTTACCAAACACGCATAAAACAGATAGTTGTTCACACATAACTATAAGCAAGCTATAAAGTTTTTGTTCATTCCCACATTAGTATTCATTGTAATTCCGAGAAGATATCAACCGCCAACTTTTCTCGGATGATTGCAATTTTTTCTTCACTCAGCTTTGTCAAATCCACTATACGCATTGCATGGCACTCTATCAGCTTCAATGCATAAACTCCACTGTCTTCTATTTTAAGAACCTTAAACAAATATGTTTTAGTAATATATTAGCAGATAAATTATAATATAAGTTATTTGATCTGAAGAACCTGGATACAAATCTACCATAAAGATTTATAAGCGGTTATAAAGATGTTACCTGTGGGAAACCTTCAGATACAATTTTTATCGAGAACTTGCTTGTATCCATGCTGACATCTTTGAAGAAGTAGCGAATCATGAATGGGAGAGCCATCGCATATGCATTAACGTAAGGGACCAAACTCGCATCTGTGAACTTCATTGCTGCACAATTGAATGCTGTGATATTTCTCTTCTCCAAGTTGATTACAACTCCAAGCCAATACTTCTCTGCTACTGCAATGGCCGAATAGAGGAAGTTGATATTCTTCTCTATGTTGTACTTGTCAAAGCCTGCTCCAAATTGGAAACCTTTCTTGTCATCTAAAAACTCATCATAAAACTCATCTATTTCTTCAAGAAACTTCACTCCAACAACTAAGGCAGTTTTGTTCAGAAACAAATCTGGATTGTTTATCTGTCTCAGTTTCAGCAACTCAAAACCTGCTTCAATATGCTGAAACAAAAAAAAAACAAATACTCAGAATAGCGATCATATAGTTTTATAAAGAAGATTAATATAAATTTATAAGGGATTATAAAGAATTTTTGTTCACATATAGTCTAACCGTTTTTGAAAGTTTTTTTCCCGGAGTTTCAATATCCGAAAACCACTTTGCGTTTACTATCTCTTGATTGATTCTCAGCTTCCTACATTGGACACTCATACTTTTTTATGTAGATATCTAGTTTCATGAAATATATAGCTTCTTATAAAATAAAACTTACTTTCTTTTGTTTGACATTTTCCATTCTCTCATTTTTTCTTTTCTTGTTTTATCAACTGGCTCAAAGGGATGAAGAATCGGATGTTTCTTCCTTGCTCCTGTAAACGGTGGTTGTGTATGAATGGATGGTATTTGACCTCTTTCACTTCTTCTTAGCGGAACATTATCTGTATCAGCTTTAAACTTCTTTTGAAGTGGAGGCTCAACATCTTCGTTTACCTACAGAACAAAAAAAATAGTCCCCTTTTTACAAAGGATTATTAAGTCTATAAAATAAATCAATACTCATAAAGTTTGGAAAACAAACCTGGCTGTGTTGTTGTACCAATCTCTTTTTTATTTTCATTAGAGGTTGGAAAACAGGAATCTCATAAACATCTCTCATAAGAACCTGATTCATGCAAATCGTTTTTATATAATTGTTTAAGAGACCTTAACGATCATGAAATAGTTTATAAAGCTTTATAAAATACCTCATTTGTACCCTTTCCACTATGACTTTCTTGGGAAAGGAGATCAAACTTAGGAGACGTAAATGTTGGATTAGGCGATGAAACCTTCAGACAAAATATTTGAAAATTAGATGTTTATGCTATATACATTAAACTTTTACAAGGCCTTATAAAATATATTAATTTTGTACCCTTGTATCAAAGTTTGGAGTATTGAATGTTGGAGTAGGCGACGTAACCTACAAAAGAAATAAGAAATTCAATTTGCCTATCACTAAATTAAAAAATTTATAAACCTTTATATCCTGTTTTAGATTCATACCTGCGACGTTTGTTTCAAGCAACTTTCTGATTCAAGTTTTTCTGTGTCTTCGTCTTGAGTGATTTTTTGTGTAGTCTCAATTTCCCCAAGAATATTCTCTTCTTCCCTTTGATGCTCTGTACCAGATTTTGCTTCTTCATCACATATCTCTTTTTCATTTTCATCATCCAGTGCACTTCTTCCATCGCCAGAGTTTGCTTCTTCAGCAATTGTATCTTCAGAGTTTGCTGCTTCAGCAATTGTATCTTCTTCATTTTCATCATCTGGTGCATTTTTTTTATCATCAGAGTTTGCTTCTTCATTAATTGTATCTTCTTCATTTTCATAATCTTGTGCACTTCTTCTATCACCAGAACTAGCTCCATTTTCACAATCTTCTTTGTTTGGTGAACTGTCGTTAAACTTCAAAAAAACAAGTGAAATCATTAGAGAGGAATAACACGCGAAATTTGATAAGTAATTGGTAAAATTGAATTGGTTACCTTAACTCCTAAAACATTCTGGATCATTACTACTCGCTTATCCAAATCACGAACCATTTGGATTAGCTTATCAAGTTTCTCGCTGTTAGACATGGAATGATTTTTATCTTTTCTTTGCTCCTTATCCTTTTGATACTCTTCATCTTTATTTTCCTCTTCATCTGTCTTTTCCTCTTCATCTTTCTTTTCCTCTTCATCTTCATTATGGTTCAGATCTTCACCATGCTCTGCATCTTCGTCTTTTGTCTTGCGTTGTTGACCTATATCTTCTGTTGCAACAAACATATCCACAAAACCTTTCTCCCAATCGCTTCTCCTCATTTTGTATCCTTGTTGAACTAGTTTCACAACACTGTGAAAGTCAGCATCGTCACTATGTGTTGCCCCCACCAAATGTTTGTATTCCTCAGCCAATCCAATCACTGTGCTAACCTCAACCTGTAGAATAAATAAAACATATCTATGTAAACCTCTTATATATTAATTTATATAGTCCTTATAAAAGTACATTTATAATCTTGTATAAACACATGTCAAATTTACAATCCTACAAGACACCGATTTGTGGACCTTTTCAAGGAGTCCCTAGAAATCCACTTTTCAAACAATACAATACGAATATATTTATATACGCTTATAAAAACTCACATTGTTTATCTTCTCCAGCTCTAACACTTCAGCTATTGTCGGAGTTCTTGTTGAGTCCCAATGTAGACACAACGGATCAGAAGAAGAGGATGTCTCGCATGGCTTTCCCAAAGATTTACCAAGCACATTCACTGATGACATTGCCCACAGATTTATGGCTAGCGCAAAACCACTCACTTCATAACTATCTCCTGTCCAGGAACTTGCACTCAAACTTTTTACACTTCTCATCAAGATTCTATAAGCAGTTTTACCCCAAGCAATCTTGTGTGAGCGATAGTTCATATAACGCTGCAACCTGTCTCTCGGGATTTTAGAACTCGGATTTTCTGCCATAATTACCGCTTCTGTGAGTATTGCTGTTCCAAGGGATAATCTTTCTAGTGTTGGCATGCTTCGTGCTTTCTTTTTAAACATTTCATATAACGTTCTCACCGTAAACTTATCAATCTTGCCCAGCATCCAAATGTATGGCTTCTTCATTATTTTGAACAGCGGCTCTGTTATTGTCTGATCTTCCTCACAACGTAAGCCTGTTGTCAGATGAAATTCCCTTAGTGAAAACCTCATAGGCTGGTCCGAGAAAGTAAACCAGAGATCCTCTCCTTGCGTCAATACTCTTCGCTGCATTAGAAAATGGAACAACTCTTCTGAAAATTGAACCCTATTCCTTTTAACCAACTTCAAAATGCTCCCAATGTGAGAGTTCTCTATGAAAGAAAACTCTTCTTTTCCTAATATATCTTCCACCTTCTCGATATAATCAATCTTTGAGTGATGGATTATCGCTTTGGGATTATCTGGTGTTTCTACAGCTTCATAAACCCTCCCAGGCAATTTCAAGGTTGTGCAAAACTCGTTGCTATCCAACTGCAATACAAGACAACACTTCTTGAGTTCACGCATTTTATAATTACTTGAAACCCACATTTATAAAGGCTTATAATTTTTCAAAAAAACTCAATGTTCACTATCGATACTATTTCTCTTAGATCTAACTAGAAACATGACAATCCTCAACCAATGTTCTTCTATTTTCTTATAACAGAAATAACAAATTCAAAAAATGACTTGAAACAAACAATAATTTAGGTACTTACTTGTAGAGAATCGTGAAGATAAGAATCATGAATAGGAGAATCGTGAAGAGGAGAATCGTGTATAGGAGAATCGTGTAGAGGAGAATCGTGAGGAGTAGACGACATTTTTTGAGATGAAATTTTGAATCGTATAGTCTGATTGTTATTCGTCGTCACCGGATGCTCTTTCCAGAGAGACGGCGTGACTAGTGAGAGAGAAGACCTTTTGTCGTCGCCGTTGCTAGAATCGCCGTCGTAGCTCTGTAATCTCGTCGCCTTCGATGGCGAGCTAGAGAGATTCGAGAGAAAAGGTTAAAATTGCGAGGGTTATTATTGTCTTTCGGCTACTAAACAATTAGGTATTTGTGAAAATGTCCTCCTCCTGAGTGTAAATTTGAAAAGGGGTACTCAACAAAGTGTAAATGTATAATTTCCCCAATAAGTAAAAACAAACTAGGTGGTTGCCCGTCAATTTGTGGATATAAGTTTTGTAAACAAATATATTATGTAATATCATAAATTTTGAATAATTATTAGAAACATTAAATATATAATTTTAGCTTTAATTAATTTGAAAATCAGTCGTAAATTTCTATAAATTTGATGTAAAAATAACTGATTATTAGTAATAAAAAATGCTTTTGGAATTATATATGTAATTATCACATCAACTTCTGTAACAGATATTATGTATATTCTTCGACCTCTATTATTTTCTCGTTTTTATTAAAAAAAATTATTTTCCTAATTTTTTTACTTTTTTGTCAAATATTTATTTCTCTCTCAAAATAGTAATTAAAAACATGCAATCAATGAATTAAAAATCCTTCTTAGAACTCTTTTCAATCATAACATTACATTATTCATTATATTGTTTTAATTAAATGCAAAATATTTTTAAATCAAACTTTCACATATTCCGTTAAATATAATCCTTCCGATCCTCAAAGCCTAATTATTTATAAAACATATATGGATATTATAAGAGATTAATAATTATTATAGACACTACTATATTTTTATATGAATATGAAATCATTATATTGATTTTTATAAATTGTTTTATATTCATTATTTTAAGTAGTATATAAATATAAAAATAATTGATTAAAAATTATTACAGTTTCTATATTATTTAAAAATTAGCTACGATTAATTATGATTTATAATATCATTTAGGATACTTGTCAAGTGATAGTAATTAGTTTTAGACTTACTTTTTATTTAGATTTAATTAAAATAATTAAAAATTATAAAAAGTATCGTTCATTATATTATATAGTTTATAAATATAAAAAATAATTGATTAAACATTAATATTATTTATATAATTTCAACAATTAGTTACCATAAATCAATATTTTAAATATAATTTAGATTTTTTGGCAAGTGATATTAATTGGCTATAGATTTTTTATTTATTTTAAATCTAAAGTAAAATAAATAAAATTAAAATTATAGACCAAGCAAATTATAACAATTATTTAAGACTTCACAAATGATCGATATGTAATCAAAAGTCACTTAAGTGACTTCTCGTTTAATATATATGAGAATTTTTATTTTCTATAAATATTTTATAAACTCATTTAAATAATTTTAAACTAAGATAAAATAATTTTATAAGCCTTGATAGATAATTTTATATAAGAATATGAAATTATTATATCGATTTTTCTAAATTGTGTTCTACTAATTATTTTACGTAGTATATAAATATATAAAAAAAATCAAACATTATTACACTTTTTATAATTTTGACAATTAGTTACCATAAATTATTATTTGTAATATCAACTATTTTGTAAATGATATTAATTAGTTGTAAACTTATCTTTTATTTTAGATTTAACTAAAATATTTAAAAGTTAAATAGTCTTTAACCAATCAAATGATACCATTTTCAAAGTACAATTTTTCATGTTTACACTAACCACTTTTACTCTCATCATTAATGAAGAATAAAAGACATTTATAACCATTTGATTATAAATACACATGGATGCGGAGTTACCACATTGGTTTACAGAGTCTATATGAGTCTGTAAATTTTCTTGCTGTCAAAAAAAAAAAAAAAAAAAAAAAAAAATAACCATTTGATTAACTTTGACAAAAAAACATATGGTTAACTTATCTAAACTTAAATCATCAACTCTACACCCTAAACCATGAAACATCAACTCTAACCCCTAAACCTTAAACCCTAAACCCCAAAACATCAACTCTAAACTCTAAACCTTCAAATCTAAACCCTAAAACATCAACTTTAAACCCTAAACATAAATCATAAACCCTAAAACGTACATCTAAACTTAAAACATCAACTCTAAACCCTAAACCATCAACTCTAAACCCTAAACCGTGAGACATAAACTCTAAACCCTAAACCCTGAAACATCAACTTTAAACTCTAAACCCTAAACCTTCAAATCTAAACCCTAAAACATCAACTCTAAATCCTAAGCCCTAAACTCTATATTTTTCTGAAATTTGAACCCTAAACCCTAAAACCCTAAATTTCCAAATCTAAACCCTAAAACATCAACTCTAAACCCTAAACCTTAAAACCCTAAACCTTCAAATCAAAACTCTAAAACATCAACTCTAGGGTCTTAGGGTTTAGGGTTTAGGATTTAGAGTTTTGGGTTGAGAGTTGAAGGTTTAGGGTTTAGAGTGGATGTTTTAGGGTTTAAGGTTATTTTTTTAGGGTTTAGGGTTTAGAGTTTACTTTTTAGGGTTTAGGGTTTATTATTGATACTTTAAGGTTTAGTATCAATGGTTTATGGTTTAGAGTTGAAGTAGAGTTTAGGGTTTAGAGTCGAAGGTTTAGGATTTAGGGGTTTAGAGTTGATGTTTTGGGATTTAAGGTTTAGAGTTGATATTTCAGGGTTTAGGGTTTAGAGTTGATGTTTCAGGGTTTAGGGTTCGTATTTCAAAAAAAAAAAGGTTTAAGATTGATGGTTTAGGGTTTAGGTTTCGTATTTCAAAAAAAATATAGGGTTTAGGATTGATGGTTTAAGATTTAGAGTTGAGTTTTAGGGTTTAGGATTTGAATTTCGAAATAGTATAATTCGAAAAAAACTAAAAAAATTATTTTTTATATTTTTATTTATTTAAATATTTAAATATATATATATATAAAACAAGGATATAAAAATCTTTTGCCACTTAATGAATACGATATTTTTGAAAATGTCCCCGTAGCATTCCTTATATATTAAAAGAGAAGCATTGTAATAAATGCGTTCACACTAAAATAGACACATGTCGCGTGTAAAAGCATTGTAATAAATACGTTCACACTAAAATGGACACATGCCACATGTAGAGAGATTTTCAACTAAATTGTACATAAATATGTTCACACTATGTACTTTACGTTTTTTGAATATAAAATTCACATGCATGGTTATTCTTTACGTTATTTTACTGTTTACGAATAGACCTGGACAAATTATTCATAAATTTTGATTCGATTCGTTATCCGTTTTGGTTCGAACCGAAAAATCCGGATATCTGTTACTCTACGAAACAAATCAAATACTAACCTGAAATATTCGTAAAAAAAAAGGCAAATTACAAATATCAATATATTTTTTTTTTTTTGAATTGAATGTTAAATTGAATTCAAAAGAAAAAACCTGTTTACAAACTAGTGTCTTTTCTCTAAGATTTCTATACAAAATTGGATAAAAATCAAAGCAAATTCTTTCTCTTCCAAGTATAATATTCCTCTCTTCAAACTCTCAATATTTATAGGAACAAATATATATATATATATATATATATATATATATATATATATATATAAAGAATCATATATAAGTTATATATTATAGTTTATATAAATTTTACAATATTTTTGTTTTTAAATAATTTTATTTTTCAAGTATTATTTTGAAAAAAACGTCATTTAATGTTAATTAACAGTATCTTTATATTTTTATTAACCATCTTTATATACTTTTACATACACATATATGTGCACATTGACGTGAACACCTTATAAGTAAGTATTTACCACAAGTGAAATATCTATTTTTTTTGGAAGTTAAATATTTTTTTTCTTAATGATTCTTTCACTATCGACCAAATTATAGTAAAATGATTTGTCTTAATAATTTTCTTTTCTTTTTTTAACTATTATTCATTTAGAAACTATAATATGAAATCATTGGTTCGACATCACCATTATCTAAGATTCATAACATGAAAACAAACAAATAATAGTAATTTTTAATTATTAGAGGAAAAAAAACCAAAAACATCAAACATTTTAACCGAACAGACAAAATAAATATTGATTTAAAATGATAGTTAATTTTAGGAGATTAAAAACAAAAAAAAACAACCTAAAACAAAACCGATATCCAAATTAAACAGATTAACTAGATTTTAACCCGCACGGATTTCATTTATAAATATAAAATTTTATATTATTTTGTATATAATAATTTATGATAATATATTGCTGTCATTTTAAAAATAACTAAATAAATGATATATAGTTCTAAATATTAAAATTTAATATATGTTAACAATTTTATTTTTTGTGAAAATTATTACATAATTTATGAATATTAATCATTTTAAAAAGTGAATGATATTTTAGTAACTTTAAATGGTGAATGATATTTTATTTATTTATATTAATGAAAGTATTTTTTTTCAAAATATAATGGTTTACCAATTCAACATAATTTTAATATGTTTGCAAAAAAATATAATTTTAATATGTAATTAATTAATTACTTATATTTTAATATAATGTAGAACATACTTATAAAATTTATAAAATTAGCAAAAAAATTCATTATTTTATTTATAATAAAAATTTAATAAAAATTAATTTATAATAATATTACATTACTAATTACGAAATTAATCAGTGCATTAATGAAAAGAATATTTAACTTTTTAAAAAGATTTTGTTAGATTTTTTCTCAACAAATTTTGTTATTCCTAAAACTAAAATTTAAATTTATAGTTAAAATAGATTTGTTATTAATGTCTTTATAATTATTTATAAATGTTATACATTTTTTTTTTGACGTCAAAAGGCCATTCTATTACTCAAACTTGAGGTGGTCTGGGTAACCAAACCGGAATAGAACAACCAACAAAATGTAACTCCCTATGGAAATATCTAGCAGTCTTAGCTAAAAAATCAGCAGTCCGATTGTGCGTCCGTGGAACGTGAGAGATGTTGAATGCTGGGAAGCATATCTGTAGCGTTGCTATCCTCTCCAATTCTATCGAAAAGCTTGGCCACGCCTGAGGGTCCTTTACCATTGCAATCAGTTCCTTACAATCTGTTCCAAAGTTCTGACAGGTCGAATATTGTAGCATGTTCTCCATCGCCTACCGCAGTGCTTCTACTTCCGAGTGTAAGGCTGATTCACGTCGGGGAAGGTTCCTTGCTCCCATAAGTTGAGTATTCCCAGAACTATCCATCCATGCCCATCCGCTTCCACTAAAGTTAGCAGAAGATGTCCAAGAGCCATCTAACAAGCAAATATTTCTCAAGCGTACGACTTGGGGTTCCTCATTTATATTATCTTGTGCCCCAGCTTGTACCACTTCATTAGCATCAAACCAAGCTTGTCATTCACTCTCTGCATGTCTAACTAGTTCCAAGGGATCTCTATCTATTCCCCTGAAGAGTTTTTCGTTCCTAGCCTTCCAAATGTACCATATTATTCAGGGATATGGATCCCTATCTTGCTATGGCCCAATGATACCATTCTTTCTCCAGAATAGATAATCCATATTTGTGTAGACGCTCGAAACCGGGAAAATATTTGGGCCTGTCGGAGTTGATGATAAAGACCATGCTTGAAGAGCTGGTGGGCATTCAAAAATTGCATGTGTGATGGACTCCTCCACTTCTCCACATCTTGGACAATAATTATCACACCTCATATTACGTCTAACTAAGTTCCTCGTTACTGCCACGTGACCAGTTAACAGCTGCCATATAAGATGACATATCTTCGTAGGAGCCTTTAATTTCCACGCAAAGGCTTGGAGCTTTGTAATACTTGGCTCTAAGACATCCTTTTCCTCCGTTATCTTTAATAGATTCTGGGCCACCCAATACCCATATTTGACCGTGTATTGGCCATTCCTTGTAAAATCCCAGCAGAAGGTATCACGACGATGAGTTGAACTTATTGCCAAACTCCTTATGAATGGTATATCCTCAGGTTGAACATAATTCTCCAAAAGTCCCACATCCCAATCTTTTGATTCCTGATCAATAAGATCGCTTACTCTCATATTAGGATGCATCATTGGAGCTATGGGGACAGCTGGCCTCGCGGGGTTCGATGGGATCCATGGATCCTCCCACACCTTAACTTCATAGCCTGAATGTATCTTCTGTCTAATACCCAGTAGTAGCAATTTTTTTGCAGCAGAAATGCTAGTCCACACATAGGATGGGTTAGTCACAGCGTTTACTCTCAAGGGAGAGCTCAAACTATAATATCTTCCCCGTAAAACTCTAGCAACCAGAGAATCAGGGAACTGTACTAGTCTCCATAGTTGTTTAGCCAGAAGAGCCATATTGAACTCATGGATCATTCGGAAGCAAATTCCACCCTCCTCTCTTGGTAGGCACACTTTTTCCCATTTTGCCCAGTGTATTCCTCTCTTTGGTGGATTCGAGCTCCACCAGAACTGGGCGATGGCACTGGCTAAATTTTTGCATATCTCCAATGGGAGCAGGAAACTCGACATGACGTATGTCGGAAGAGTAAGCATGATGGATTTAATCAACACCTCCTTTCTACCTTTTGAGAGCCATCAACCTGTCCATCCATTCACTCTATGCATCAGCTTGTCTTTCAGGAATGCAAAAAGTTTACATTTAGATCCACTTATGTCTTCGGGGATGCCCAAGTATGTGCCCATTCCACCTTCATTATGTATCCCAAGTGCATCTTTAATCTCTTGTCTAGTAGTTGCATTAATCCGCTTACCGAAGAGTAAGGACGATTTGTCAAAGTTGATACATTGACCAGATGCTTTGCCATATCTTCTGACTACTTTCATTACTTCTTCACATTCACGGGGCTCCGCCTTACAGAAGAAAAGGCTATCATCAGCAAAGAGAAAGTGGGATACCGACAGACACGTGCGTGTAACACGCATCCCTGTTATCTTCCCTTGTATCTCTGCATGATTAAGAAGGCTAGCGAGCACTTCCGTGCATAGAATAAAAATGAAAGGAGACAGTGGATCTCCTTGGCGTAATCCTCTACCTGGAGTAATATTCCCTCTTGGTTATCCATTCATGAGAACCTTATATTTCACCGATGTAATGCATCGCATGACCCAGCTGATCCAAATTTCTGAGAAACCCATCTTACGCAGGACAACTTCAATAAAAGACCACTTCATCCTATCATATGCTTTGCTCATGTCTGTCTTGATGGCCATCCTTTTATTCCGTCCACTTGGCTTCGTTTGCAATGCGTGGAACATTTCCTGAGCGATCATAATATTATCAGAAATCTGTCTCCCAGCAACAAAGGCCGACTGGGTTTCCGATATCAAGCCTGGTAGTACTTTTTTTAACCTCTGGCATAAGACTTTAAAGATAATCATGTAGCTGACATTGCACAGACTAATGGGCCTAAACTGAGCCATTGCATTTGGCTTTGTTACCTTCGGGATGAGACATATATTTGTATCATTCAGTCCATTCGCCACCACCCCCTCAAAGAGGAATTTATTAACCATGAGAGTTAGATCCTCTTAAATAAATAACCATGAGAAATGTTATACATTAAATAAACTAATGTAAGCAATAAAAAATTTATTTGAATACATGGATATAGACTTCTAGTATGACTATTTTGTAATAGATAAAATTGGTACTTCTCTTTTAATAGAGAACTAGAGTTTTAACCCGCACATCGTGCGGATATATTTTCATTTTATAAATATTTAATTTTGATATTATTATATAAATTTAAATATATAATTTATATATTAGTGTTATGTATTTTATAACTTTTTAATTTTATTGTTTAAGTTTATTATTACTTTATTAATATAGGGGTTTGTTTTATACATTTTACTTTTTTATTATGTTTTTGAGTTTTCATAATTTGAAATAATCAAATAAAAAATATTCTTCAACATATGATTTTTGAAATTATATAGTTGTAGAAATAAAATTTTAATATATGTTAATAACTTCATTTGTATAAAAATATATGATATGATTAACAAATTTGAACCCGTTTTAGTGGTAGATGATAATTTATTTAAATGAAAGCATTATATTACTTAATTACGAAATTAATTAATGCAATATTTAATAAAAATTATTTAAAATTTTAGTATGATTTTGTTAGAATTTTCTCAACAGATTTGTTATAACTGAAAATAAAATTCAAATCTATAGTTAAAATTAATTTATTATTAATATTCTTATTAATTGTTATATCATATTATGTGATTAATGAAATGGTCCTAGTAGACTTCTAAATAGTAGATACAAATGGTACTTCTCTTTTAATAGAGAAGATATATTTTCTTATTAAAAATAACGAAACTAATAATCATATTCTCCAGAACCCATGGCGGATACCTACTGAAACTAGTAAACATAAAATTTCCTTTGTATAACTGACATCTTTACCCAAAAGGTCAAAGGGTAATTTAGATATTTACATTGCCATCTTCTTCCTTTTCTTTTTTACATTCCAAAGTCTGGTTTTTGAAGGAGATTATTTGTTCTTCCGCTTCCTCTCTCCTCTCTCCTCTCTCCTCTCTCTTTTGTTGTCTGCCGTTTCCTTGTGGGGGAGGAGAACAAACGTCGACTTAGCCTCCGATTTCGAAAAAACAGTAAGCAAATTTGACTACATTGCTCTCAATTTTCAATCTTCTTCTGCTTTCTTTCTCTTCTTTTTCATCTTTACGATTCTCTTTGTTGATCACTCTCTCGAGAATTTAACTTGTTTTTTTTTTTTTGATCGATTTTCATATGTGAAATCTAATTTCTTTTACGAAGCCTTGAAAGATTTTCGATGATAGTGTGGGATTCAGCTTGTTTCGCTTATGCATGTTTGTTTCGTTTGGAGATCGTCTAATGTTTTGCAAAGCCTTTCTTGAAAATGGGTTTTTTGTCTTCCCTTGGTTTTCTCTCAAGACTCGATTAGTGGGTTTTTAGCTCTGTTTTTTTTTTTTTTTTGCTAAGAATGAAAATTTCAGTGTTAATGTGTGGTTAAAGCTAGAACCTTTTGGTATGTGTGTGTACTTGTTTGGAATAGATCCTCCTTTACAGGGTTTTGTAGTAGATTTCTCAGTTAATCTTTTTGTGTGCTCCAAAAGTTTGTAGACTTTCGAGAATGTGTGTTTTCAAAGTTTGAACCTCTTTCTTTTCTGTGTCTTGTACGAACAAAAGAAAGTTTATTTCCAGGGTGAGGAGAGAGAGAGAGAGAGAGAAGGAGTAGATATCCTTTGTGGGTTCATGCTAGATTCGATATGTGATCCAATACTAAATCTCCATTAAAAAAAAAAAATCGATCTTGTTTTTGATAGGCCAGTGGGAGAGACATACTTTGCTCACAGTTTTTTTGTCCATACCAATACTTGTCTGTTTCTCTCTCTCTGTGGTCAGCTCCTAGAGAGAGTTGTCTGGTTCTGTGTGATTTGTGAACTGTTAAAAAGATTGTTTTTTTTTTTTTTGTTCCATCTTCTGCACATTGGATATGTCACTAGTGATTAAATTTGATCACTAGAAGTTTTTGATAAAACAATTTGCCTTACTGATGAATAATCTTGTTGGAGGTACTTGTGCACCATGGAAGAAGAATGCGAGGAGCTTCAGGTGCCCATGGGGACTCTAAAGTCCATAAGGTTTAGCATTTCGAATAACAAAGACCGAGTAAGTGCTGCCCTGAATATTCAATAAAACCTATAGCTAGCTACATCTTTTGTTAGTGCGTAGAGAACTTAATGTAAATGGTATCTTTGTATTACAGAAGAACATGGCTGTGATGGATGTTGAAGCTGCAAATCAGGTTACTGATTCCCGGTTAGGTCTCCCCAATCCAGATTCTATTTGCAGATCATGTGGCAGCAAAGATAGAAAAGTTTGCGAAGGTATTAATGAATCCAGTTTTGGTGATATTATTTGCATATTAATGATTGTTTTTGTTTCTGTTTAGGGCATTTTGGGGTTATTAACCTCAAGTACCCGGTGATCAACCCGTATTTCCTTAAGGAGATTGCTACATTGTTGAACAGGATCTGCCCTGGATGTAAATACATGCGAAAAAAACAGTCTCAGGTTCAAGAGATTTATTTACAAACACATTTTTTTTTTATGTCAGGGTTGTGTTACTTAACGATGTGTGACTAACACTGCCTTTTGCTTTGTACAGAGTAGTGAAGACCGGCCTGAGAGATGTAGATACTGCACTGTAAGAAGAAGAATCTTGAGTGCAACTAACTTCCTCCTTATAAGTTGTCTTTCTTACAGTTTTTTTTTCTTTTTCTTTTTGAATCTTTCAGTCAAATACAGGTTACCCTCTAATGAGGTTTCGGGTAACGACAAAAGAAGTCTTTCGACGATCCGGAATTGTCTGTGAAGTGAGTGAAGACAATCTGTTCAAACTCAGTAAACGGGGATTATCATCACTACCTCCAGATTATTGGGAGTTTCTGCCTAAAGACTCTAACATCGACGAAAGCTGTTTGAAACCAAGCAGGCGGATTCTAACTCATGCACAGGTAGGTATACAAGAGTGACATGTTTAAATATCCATATCCTCAGTTTTTTTTTTCTTTCTGTTTTGGTCTGAATAAACTTTTTCACTTTCTGTTATTCTGGCAGATTTATGCATTGCTGTGTGGGATTGATGAGAGGCTTATCAGGAAGGATATCCCCATGTTCGACTCTCTTCCTCTGACATCTTTTCCAGTTACGCCAAACGGTCATCGTGTATCCGAAATGGTCAATCAGTTCACCGGGGCTCGACTAGTTTTTGTAAGTAGATGAATCTTGAACTGTTTTCTTTTTGATGTAACATGTCTCATATGTTCTATGGTTTGTTTTTTTTTTTTTTATTACGATTAGGATGAACGGACTCGTATCTACAAGAAACTAGTTGGCTTTGAAGGAAATGGGCTTGAGCTGAGTGCTCGTGTGATTGAATGCATGCAGTATTCAAGAGTAAGCACTAGTTTGTAATAGAATAAGCTTCTTGTCTTTCTTGTAATCCTCTGTCCATTCTTGTTTTTTTTTGGCACAGCTCTTTTCAGAAAACATGTCACCGAGTCAAGAATCTGCAAACCCTTACCAGAAGAAGTCAGACACTCCCAAACTGTGCGGTCTAAGATTCATGAAAGATGTGCTGCTTGGTAAAAGAAGCGACCATACGTTCAGGACAGTAGTGGTCGGTGACCCTTGTCTCAAGCTTAACGAGATCGGTATACCTCGGAGGATCGCAGAGAGGCTTCAAGTATCAGAGAATCTCAACGACTGGAACAGAGAACGCCTCGTGACTTCCTGTTTCCACAAGCTCCTCGAGAGAGGAGAGACACACGTGAGGAGAGGAGGAAGCTTGGTGGCTATCCGAGTCATCGACGATCTCCAAACAGGAGACAGCATTTTGCGGACGTTAAAAGATGGAGACACTGTGTTGATGAACAGACCGCCTTCGATTCATCAGCACTCGCTTATCGCAATGTCGGTCAAAGTCCTCCCTACTACTTCCGTTGTCTCCCTGAACCCTATCTGCTGTTTACCCTTTCGCGGTGACTTCGATGGAGATTGTCTCCACGGGTACGTTCCTCAGTCGATCCAAGCCAAGGTTGAGCTTGACGAGCTTGTGGCTTTGGATAAGCAGCTTGTTAACAGACAGAACGGTCGTAACCTGCTTTCGTTAGGACAGGACAGCTTGACAGCGGCTTATCTGGTCAGCGTCGAGACGAACTGTTTTCTGAACCGAGCTCAGATGCAGCAGCTTCAGATGTACTGCCCCTTTGAGCTTCCTCCTCCTGCGATTATCAAAGCTTCGAGCAGTGAGGCGCAATGGACGGGGATGCAGCTGTTTGGGATGCTTCTGCCTCCAGGGTTTGAGTATACTTACCCTCTGAACGATGTGGTTGTAAGCAACGGAGGGCTTTTGTCCTCCTCTGACGGGTCTGGTTGGTTACGTGACGGTGAAGGAAACTTCATCCAGGGCTTGCTGAAGGAACATAAAGAGAAAGTGCTTGACATCATGTACTCCACTCAAGAAATGTTCTCTCAGGAGTTGCAGATGCGTGGGCTGAGTGTTTCTTTAGCGGATCTGTACTTGGCCTCTGATCCGGAGTCTCGGAGGAACTTGACAGAGGAGATTAGTTACGGATTGCAAGAAGCTGAACAAGTCTGCAACAAGCAGCAGCTTATGGTCGAGTCCCGTAGAGACTTCCTCGCGGGTAATGTAGAAGATATGGCTGCAGATTTGGACCGCTTCTGCTACGAGAGACAGAGATCAGCGACCCTCAGCAAACTTGCGGTTAATGCATTCAAAGATGCTTACAGAGACGTCCAGTCTCTGGCGTATAGATACGCCGCCGAGTCCAATTCGTTTCTGATCATGTCTAAAGCTGGTAGCAAAGGGAACATGGGGAAGCTTGCTCAGCACAGTATGTGCATTGGTCTACAAAACTCTTCAGTCGCATTGTCCTTCGGGTTCCCGCGTCAGCTGACTTGCGCCTCCTGGAACGACCCCAACAGCCCGCTTCGCGGCGCAAAGAGACAAGACCAAACCGGGCATGAGTCATTTGTCCCGTTCGCAGTCATTGAGAACTCGTTTCTAACGGGTCTGAATCCTTTGGAGTCTTTTGTTCACTCCGTGACGAGCCGTGACAGCTCATTCAGCGGTAATGCTGATATCCCCGGGGCGCTTAACAGGAAACTGATGTTCTTTATGAGAGACATATACGCTGCTTATGATGGGACAGTGAGAAACTCTTTCGGGAACCATTTAGTTCAGTTTCATTATGAGACTGAAGAAGACATAACGGGTGAAGCAGTTGGATCACTTTCTGCTTGTGCTCTCACTGAGGCTGCTTACAGCGCGCTTGATCAGCCCATTAGCCTTCTTGAAACTTCGCCTCTCCTGAATCTTAAGGTTTATTACTTCTCCTTTGACGTTTTTTATATAACATTATTAACACTTTCTTCTTCTTCTTCTTCTTCTTGTGCAGAATGTGTTAGAGTGTGGGTCGAAGAAAGGTCTAAAAGAACAGACGATGTCTTTGTATTTGTCTGAAACGCTTTCTAAGAAAAAGCACGGGTTCGAATTCGGTGCACTGGACATCAAGAGCCACTTGGAGAAGCTCAGTTTCTCAGAGATTGTTTCAACGTCTATGATAATGTTGGTAGCGTGAAACTGTCTTTTCTTTCAATGGCTTCTCCTAACAAATGTTTATCTTTGGTTAATAGATTTTCTCCGAGGACAAACACAAAGATGCCTATGAGCTCGTGGGTTTGCCATTTTCACATCTCCAAGGTACAAAACCACATACATGTGTCTATATATGGAATAATATTCTAATGTATTTCCCTTTTTTTCTTTTTTTTTTTTTTTTTTTGTAAATGTGCAGAAAGTTCTGAAGCAGAAACAACTGGATGTCGAATCTGTTGTCTCTTCATTAAACAAGCAGTATGCAAACAGGAAGAAAGAGCTGAAGCTTGATGTAATTGATTTGGAGATACAAAGCACGTAGGATACATCCTCAAAAATACAGTATTGGCATTTTTATGTCTATATTCAATACTAATCTGTTATATATTTTATGTGTTGTTGATTAGAAACCACTGTTCTTGGGATGATAAGTCAATGGAAGATGATAGATTCTGCATCACAGTTACTGTTCTTGAAGCCTCCACACACGGTTCTTTGGAACTTGATGCTATTCGACTTGTCCTGATCCCTTTTCTTCTCGACTCTCCGGTCAAAGGTAAAAAAAAAAAAAAAACGGACAGTTCTTGTTTTGTTAGTAGTACGAGTTGTGTCATATGATGTTTCTTGCAGGCTACGGAGAGATTAAAAAGGTGGAGATCTTATGGGCTGACAGACCAAAAGCGCCGAAAAGGAACAAGAAACATATGGCGGGTGAGCTTTTCGTGAAGGTTACAATGCATGGAGTTCGTGGCAAAAAGAACATCTGGAGCGCTCTTCTTGAAACCTGTCTTCCCATTATGGATATGATCGATTGGACAAGAAGCCATCCTGATAATATCCGACAATGCTGCTCGGTTTATGGAATTGACGCTGGACGTAGCATCTTCCTAGCGGTTAGTTTCTTTTGTACAGTTTGTGGGAGTCTTGCAGCTTCTAAAGTTTTGGTGATGGTTGCAGGATTTGGAGTCTGCTGTGGCTGATACTGGTAAGGGGATGCTGCGAGAACATCTGCTTCTTGTAGCGGATTGTCTCTCCGTTACCGGAGAGTTTGTGGCATTAAACCCCAAAGGTTGGAGTAAACAAAGACAGGCTGAATCCACTCCTGCACCTTTTACTCAAGCTTGCTTCTCGGTATTGTAAACTAAACTCTACCAACTTCTTTTTCCGGTTGTGACATTTGGTTTAAATATCTACAGAGCCCAAGTCAATGCTTTCTCAAAGCTGCTAAGGAAGGTGTTACAGACGAGCTTCAAGGATCTATCGACGCATTAGCTTGGGGGAAAGTTCCTTCTTTCGGGACTGGAGATCAGTTCGAAATCATCATCTCCCCAAAGGTAATAACTTCTTCTTTAACATTATTGTTTAGTCACGACTTCTTGTAAAGGTTTTTAAATTAGTGGTGTATTCATGCGTTGATTAGGATCATGGGTTTAGTAGTACACCAGTAGACGTGTATGACTTTCTGAGTAGTACAGCAACGCTTCCAAAGAGAAAGGCAAGCTCCTTGCCCAAATCAGACAACTTCACGGTCCAGCCGTTCCCCTTACTCGATACTGCTCTCTCCAAAGCAGTGAAGACACTCGATGGGAAAGGACTCACCAGGTCGCAGCTCAGAACGATCTTTACATGGGACGACATTGAAAAGCTTTCCCGGTCACTGAAACGTATTCTCTACAAGTAAGGAAACAAAATAGTCTTTTCTTGCTTTCAAACCTTTTGACTTTCAGATTCTTTTGTTAGTTACGAGATCGATGCTACGTTGAATGAGAGGGATGAAAGACTTTTGATGATGGCTCTTCTCTTTCACCCCAACAGAGATGAGAAGCTAGGACCAGGCTTCCGAGGAATCAAGGTAAATCATCCTAAGAAAAAAAAAAAAAAAAAACTCTTTATATGTTTCTTGAAAAACATTAAAAGATTCTGACCTGGTTTTGTCTTACAGGTGGCTAATTCAAAGCATGGGAATGCTCGTTGCTTCGAGGTGGTGAGAACAGACGGAACAACAGAAGATTTCTCTTACCATAAGTGTGTGTTGGGAGCGACAGAGATCATTGCCCCTAAGAGAGTTAACTTCTACAAGGCCAAGTACCTTAGAAACGGTACGGTGCAGGCC
This sequence comes from Brassica napus, assembly GCF_020379485.1. Lineage (NCBI taxonomy): Eukaryota > Viridiplantae > Streptophyta > Magnoliopsida > Brassicales > Brassicaceae > Brassica > Brassica napus. Next base: position 38,492,073 of record NC_063436.1, on the reverse strand, counting down.
GGTGCTATCTAAAAAAAACAAACGATCTTCTGTTGATATAGTATGGAACAATGTAGGATGGTGTGTGTATTAAGAAGGTGATAGATAGAAAGATAGATATAGGGGAAAAGCTTGTCTTTGCTCTAAGCTTCTTTTTGCTCCTTTCACTATGTGATACCTTTGCCTTCAACCTTAAAAAGGCTTAAAGGTTCATTACTTAGTGGAAGCAGCAACGAGAAGCTGGCAAAGCTGGGCTTCTGTTCTGTTTCTTGTTTCTGTTTCTGTGTTCGTAAAACTCTTTAATGTTCCGTTCCCCGGTTTAACTATGAATGAAATATCCGGTTATGTTTTTTTGTCCTTTCTTTTCATTCCTATAACATCTTCTGCTTCTTTTGTGAGAATTGGAAACTTATTTTGGTTACCTAAGTGTATTACTCGGTAATGCGCTGTTTTTTCCTGGTTGGTCTCAGTTACCAATTCGGCACAGTCTATGAAGAGAAATTAGATGTTCAAGTTTTAGGGAGCCAACTCTATTTATTATAGCTCATGGGTTTACCTGTATCAAGAGTCTCATATTTGACATAAAGACACATAAACTTAAAAGATAATAGCACCACAACCTTTGCTGCATACTTTTATCATATCTCATCACTCCTTGATCCATTTCAAAGTCATTCCAAGTTTGTGTTTCAGTTCTTCGAACTGTGTTGTCTACAATGGCTTAGTTACAAATTTATTCATTAACCCATTGAGAACCATGTAGTCCGAGGAACTAGAAGATAAACTTAATACACTTTGAAACCAAGCAAGCAAGGAGTGGTGAGACATGATATGATCCATTTACAAAGTGAAACGAATAATTATTGAAACCACTTGAAAAAGAGGCAATGAAGACAAAATATAAGACATAACATCTAGCTAATGTTGTGGACCCTTGTGGTGACTTTTAATATAAGACATGACTTTTAAACATCATTACCGGGTTTTTAGTCAGCACTAAACCAGAAAATGATAATAGGTAAGAAGGAATGCAATCTACGGGAGAGTCATCGTCTATATCAGGTTGTGACTGAGCTCTAATTAAAGCCTTCTTGTAACTGCTTGATCTTCTCAGGATATCTTGTAGGCTCCCTGAAAACCTGTTCACAAGACAAGGCATACAAGTTTCATGAGCATAATATATTTAGTTTGTGTAGCTTATAGATGATACCGCTAACAAGTCACTTACTTATTTGTTACTCCGTCCAGATTGTTTCCTGCTCAGATCAAATATTAGCGTGTCAGATAGAGAGAAAGGAGCATGAGGTTTAAGTTAAATTGGGATCTATATAGGTTACCTTAGCTTCCTAGACATAAAAGTCACATCACTGGCATCATTTGGAACCCTTGACTGCAAAGGATCTGTACTTGAGCTAGCTGGTTGTTGAGCTCTACCTCTTTTCTCTTTCGGTTTCATTGAGCCCAATGAACCATTAGAGGAACCGCTTGGATGAAGATCAAGCCCCTTCTTCTCCTTTTTAGATTTAGCCCCACCAGCCACTTGATCTGGTTTCTCTTGATTTTGGCTGCAACCAAAATTGTCTCCCATATCATCAGTTAGACTTTTCTTGGAAAGGCTCTTATCCACAGCATCATCAGCGCACTTTCTCAAAAGTGAAGCATCGCTCTCAGCATCTTTGATGAGAGGGGTCTCCTCCGGAGCAGCATTGTTTACCTCAACTGAAAATTCTTGGGAGTCTGCAACCTCCAAAGCAGCATTGTTTACATCATCAACTGACAATTCTTGGGAGTCTGCAACCTCAAGAGAAGCATTGTTTTCCTCGGTTTCATTTCTGATAATACTATCAGGCTCTTCTCCTTCCACAGCTTTGACAGACTCATCAACATTGTGTGCATCAGAGGAAACGACCAGAGTATCTTCTTCTTCAGCTGGGGTCTTGGATTTTTTGGTCTTAGTATTAGACTTCACTGATTTAGCCTCATCGGCATCGGCTTCAGCATTACTGGCCTGGATATTATCTGCAGCACTTGGTATAGCTTTTCCACATCCCAAAGTATCATAAATCGTCTCAGTTTCTACACGAGAAATAACATCACCTAATAAGTTAGAGAATAACAAAACTCAGCCAAGAATCAAGAATGACATTATGAGTTGATGAGATAAACTCCGAAGAGAATTGATCTTAGAGGAAAACTATATTCAGCAAAGCATTGAAATTACCTTTCTGACTTGCTTCTGTAGAAGAAGGAATGCCTAGATTTTCGATTGGAAGAGATTCAGGAGTAGCATCAACAGAATCAACATTTGCAGCAGGAACTCCTTTAATCTCATTCACAATATCTCTTGAAGTTGTAATTGAAGCAGCAGAAAAAGACTGACTGATGGCATCTTTTGATCTCTTCTTTCTTCTTTTTTTCTTCTCTCTATCTGGTCTGGTGGTAACCTCACTGACAGTGTCCAAATGATTTGTTGTGTGTCTCACTAGATTGTCAGTTTCAGTTTGATCTCTTCCCACATCATCGATAGAAGAAATCTGAACCAGCTCATTTTCTATAAAGAATCAACAATAACATAATAATGAGTTATATATAATACAAACTACTACTTGAGAACTGAACATAAAGGATAACTAACTAGATTCAGTAACGAACTGAAATATTACCTTTTTGAGTTGCTTCTGCAAAAGAATCATCAAGATTTTCTCCTCTAGAGATTGGAAGAGATTCAGGTACATTTCCAGGAAATTTACCTATCTCATTCACAATATCTCTTGAAGTTGTAATAGCAGTAGTAGCAGAGGATTGATTTGCTTCATCTTCTGATCTCTTCTTTTCTGCGTCTGGTCTGGCTGTTAGCCTACTGTTAGTGTCCAAATGATTTTCGGTTTCAGTGTCATCTTCCACAGATTTCTCAATTTCTACACAGAATCAGAAATAACAACATTATGAATTCATAACAGAGAGAGCTGTGAACGTTAAGGGATTTTACCTTTCTGAGTTGCTTCAGCAAAAGGGTTACCACGATTTTCTCCTCCAGAGGCTGGAAGGGATTCAGGAGTAGCAGCAACACTATCTACATTTGAAGTTGTAAAAATAACAGCTGCAGAAGACTGATTGATGTCATCTTCTGATCTCTTCTTCTCTGTATCTGATCTGGTTGCTAAATGATTTGCCTGGTGGCTAACCAGATTATGAGTTTCAACATCGTCTTCCACAGATTTCTCACCCATCTCAGTTTCTACACAATAACATTATGATTAGATTCAATAAACAACAGATGATCAGTACTCTCTGATCCAAATTTGTATACCTTTACTTGTTGTTGTTTCCGGAAGAGTATCATCATCTAGTTTTTTTCTCGGTGAAGATTCAGTAGCAACAACTTCAAGCTGAAGCTGAACATTTCCACTTAACTCGTGACTCCCATCAACATCAAATTCTGAAGCAGCAGCAGAAGATTGATTAAGATCATCAACCTTTGGTTTTTTCCAACTCTTTTCTCCATCGGAAAGTTCCAGTTCTCTCTTCTTTCTTGTCTTCTCAACTTCCAAATCTTCTTCCTCGAAAAGTAGAGAATCATTCTTGTCTTCCTCATGGTTTAAACAATTTTCAACTTTGACGGCAGCATCAACAAACAAAAACCAACAATTACGACCGATGCCGTTGAAAACCATACTCAAGAGCATAGAATCTGGCAAGTGATAATCAAAAAGGAGACCCCTCGTATTCTCACGATTAACCTAAATTAAATTAGCAGGTCAAGAAAGAAACAAAACCACAACTTAGCTAAAACATTATTAAAAACACACAAACTGATGTTGCTACCTTAACCGCAGATATATCAATTTCTCCAAGTTCGGGAAAACACTCATGATGCTCCTTGCATAGTTTCACTATATGTATGGTGAACCCAGAATCATCATCAGATCCATCGAATGGAGATTGAAGTGAAATACACTTTTACCTACCTTTGAACTCGGAGATGGTTTCACGGTCGTGAAGGAGAACCAGGAGATGAGTGTCTAGGCTGGTGTCTACGTACACGCAGTTAGTCTCCCGCGTGTCAGATTCAGCCATTGCCGAGTTTGGATTTGGCGGGGAAAGAAGATGAACAGGTTGAATATCGTTTAGATTAACAAGTCGCTTGGTTACTCTCAAAGTCAGACGACATTTATATAATGGGTAGTTAATCTCCATTAAATATATTTTTAACGTGTTCCAAAAAAATATATTTTTTCAACATCTTTTTGTTTGGTACTCTTTTTTTTTTTAAGTCATCTGTTAGATTATATTGAACTTTAAACATTGTTTCCAAACCATTACAAGGCTAACACCCCCAGGCCACAAAAACCCCCCACAATTATCAAACCAACCCCTGATTATGAGTCTACGACTAATACACTTTCCGTCGCCATACCTATACCAAAAAAGAATTCCAAAGACTACTCATAGCCATTAAACAGAGGATTGGACTTCCTCATTCACAAAGCAATTAAGCAACCATACAGGAGGACCTGCCGCTAATGTATTCAACAGACCAAACCAAAGTTTCCAACTTCACTTCACGCAAACTTCCAATCTGAAACATGATTCATATTCAAACGATTGATCCGAGACAAAGGCCAACGATTCCCGGACAGAAAGGGACACCGTCAGAGCCAAAAGCCAGCCTTATAGTGCTAAGATAGCCACTGTAAGCCAGAGACGAAGCCCGAAACACGGGAGTCAGGTCGCCGGAAAATAGAGCCAGAAGAAAAGAAGCTGACAGGAAGATGACCAGAAGATCTCTGACATCTGATGCCTCGTTTGGAAGGTTGTCTGACCAGATCCAAGAAAGCTTAAGCACCCACATCTGAACCGGCTGAATACAACCACCGCGTACCAGAAACCAGATAGGAACCGACAAACAACCCAAACCAAACATAAACTCACCAGAATATCACAAGCTTCTTGGTGGATCCCTCTTTACCCACCACAACACCTCGACCAAACCTCATAAAACAGAACTTAGGACAATAACCCACCCTCTCACGGCGCCAGCAAAACTCGCCGGACACCGGAGAGAGAAGATCTAGATCTACTTTTTGTTTGGTACTCTTAATTACGTAAAAAGAGGTAATAAATTATTCAACCATATCTATGCTACTACTAAATGAAGAACAATAGAAAATGATTCGGTTTTATCATGTTCAACTTCTTTTAAAATATTTACTAGATGACTTTCCCGTGTTTATGCACAGATTTTTAATATTTATAAAGTAAATATATTATAATAATTGATTGAAATTTACTTTAATTTTATGTTACTTCATTATTTGTATGTATAATTTATATTAATAATTTTATATTACATTAATTACACATATAATTTTTGATATGTTATATCTCGTCGGTTTTGTTGCTCTTATAATCAATTTAATTCTCATTTAGATATATTGGATTTCATCGATTCCTATAAATTCAACTATAATATTTTTTTTATTTTAAATAAATTAAAATTTTGATTAATTTTCTTATTTGCATTTAGGTTGATTGTTGTCTTAGATATGTAAATATATTTTAGTAAGATTATTATTTAACTTAAGATTATTGTGCTTAAAATGAAAAAATAAAAAATAAACTACAGTTCCAAATTACATATATTAATATAATGATAATATAATAAAGTCTCATGCATATATATAAATTTTACAAAATAACTAAACTGTAACAGTTGGTTAATATTTTATTTTTATTTATTAATATGTTTTCAGTCATCCTATAATTTATATTTATAAAGTGGATAAATCATTATTATAAAATTATATATTTTATTGTAGTTAAATCTATGAATTTAGATATAAGTTGGATTAGTTGAGTCACTCATGTTGTGAGTACATATATTGAGTTACATTTATTTTTAAAACTCAAACTCAATTGTAGTTATTTCTGATTATAATTAAGTCAAATCAAAATAGTTTTATTTATTGCTTAAATGTGCATGTATTTTCATAAAATTTATCAAATTATATGTTCATTTCTTAAAAAATATTAGAAAATAAAGCGGAGATCTATAGGGTTACATACATAAGTAACTCACAAATTTTTAGAAGCTCATGAACGCATATCAATATTTACAACAATTCAAATATTTTATAAATTCTAAGAAAATTTATGCCTTAGATTTATTGAATGAAAACTGAAAATTATTTTAAATAATCTTATTGACTTGGACACTATTATTGTGTATCTGCATTAAAATTCATTTTCAGTATGCCACACAGAAATCACAATGAAACAACATTAAGTAATACTTTTGTTAGAGTTTTTATAGGAAAACTGTTCCTTTACTGATTGAAACGAGTATTGATTGGACTCTCTTGAATGATATGCAGTGATGGACAGAGAAGAAAACAATAGAGTGGTCGAGGAAGGTCTTCGAACAGATGGAATAACTGATTTGAATATGCATCACCAAAAGATTTTGCAGGTCTGCGAGAATCTTCTGCAGATTCTTCGCTTTCATAGCAATCATCTTCATCTTCCACCTTGAGTTCTGAAGTAATCAGCAATAGCTTTCAAAGATATGAGGTATTGCAACTTTTTATCTACTTCATGCTCAAATACACGATGGAGATATTATACTTTCGGAATCTAGTGTTGTTACATCATACTATTTTGGTTGGACAACAAGTTTTGTTGCAATCTTCCTGGCGTGCCTTGACCTCACAGTGCTACCAATCAACATTCTTGTCGGGAGTTACATCAGTAACATGTTCGAAGACAGGTACATCTTCGAACCCTTACCTCAAACTGAAATTCTAGATCATATGCTTCTTGGTGCTTGATATGCATTCATCTCTAACTGCAGGCAAATCCTTTTGACATCTGAGATCATAGTCTTTATCGGGATTCTCTTCAGTTTTAACTTGTTTGTTCCATACACCGTACCACAATACGTAATCTCTGGTCTAGTAATGTTCGTCGCTGCTGAAGTACTCGAAGGTATACAAGTAAACAAACCTCTGTCTATATGTGTTTTCTTTAAGAATCAACTGTTTCTAATGGCTTTTGTTTTGTCTATATAGAAGTATTGGCTCAATTGAGTTTATTAGATGAGTATAATACAGTATATATACTGTGTACAAGCTGTATACTAGGGATTATACATTGACTAAAGTACCCTTATCTACTTATCATCTACACACCCTTTGTCACTTATTTTTGTTTTTTATATTTGTTGTCAAATATATTTGTTGACATTATATTATTTTAGTTATTATTTTTCTTTTTTTGTTTTGTTTATAATAAGAACACATTTTATATCATCTTTGCATATGTCTAACTAAAATTATTTATTATTTATTTTTATTGTTAAAGATTATAAGGTTGTATTAGCATGATATGATTTTCATGATAGAAATGGTATACATTTGTTAAATGTTTGCTCAATTTTTTATTTATAGTAAGTATATTCGAGTTTTAATTGTTGTGGTTAGGTTTAGTACTCAAGACATCGATTATTTTACATTTTGTATATATTGAATGTACTTATATTTTTAATAAAATTTTATCATTCAGTTTCAATGTATAATTAGTGGATGTTTTACTTATTTTATTACCTCGTATATTGTTTTCATTTGCTATATCGAGTAATATAAGTATTAATTTTAAATTTACTATAAATTTATCATGGGAAAGAAAAAAACATAATATAATATATGTATTAGTTAAAAATGTATCATGTGCTATAGTTTTGGATCAAGATAGATATATTTATTGAATCATTATGTGTTTTGTGTTACATGTTGTTAATACTTTTTTTCTTCTGGAAGATATTGGTTATAAAGCTTCCAAAAAAAAACTGAAGAGAACTCAACTAAGTAGTGAAGAACAAATAATAAGCAGAGATTAATCACCATGGCAAAAATAAATTGTGAACCTCATTTTTTTAGTTTATATCCAAGTTTATTCAATATTTTTGGCCGACGCAAATTCTTTACTACAGAATATTATTATATTGTGTGAGTATATGTTGATGTTATTGTCGATGAGTTAATCATTAGTGGGTATATGTTTATGTTATTGTCGAGTTAGCTTCTGCTAGGACATTTGCTAGCATAGTGTAACCATACTAAACCGAATTTAATTAACAAAATATATATATATTTTTTTTAATTTATTGCTAGTGTAATGTAACCATACTAAAACAGATTTAATTAAAATATATATTATTTTATTTAAATTGATATGAATATATTTACAAATTCAATATTAACTATCATTTGTTCAATATACAGATAATCTGAGTTATAATGTTATTTTCAAGTAAATCCGGTTTGAATCCGAATCCAAATCCAATTCCAATACCAACCTGAATACAATCCAATATGACATCAATTAATCAGAGAAGAAACTAAAACGAATTACAAATGGTTTACGACTTGGTTTCAGTTTATATATTAAATTGATAAAAGTCAACCACAAAAAGAAAGAACATGTAAATTCATCTTCTTCATAAACTTGGGCGTATAACTTTCGACAAAGAGGGCCATAGATCTAATTGCCGAAAAGCCACCTTCAAATCAAAAATCACCATCCGAAAATCTTTAAATCCCCATAAAAGCCAAATATACAAACCATGATCACCTTTATTGATTTTTTTTTTCAAATGCAAAATTACTGATGTATATTAAGTGTCACTTACTTGACGGACAACGGTAGAAGAAACATCAACCAAACTGAGATCACGATAAGGTATAGGCACTGATGCACATCACAAAGCTGTAAGCATCGCAACTTATGTTGTATGGCTTACCATCAAGAACCTAACCATAAGTTGCATTATTACATACAGAAAACTTATTTGAAGACGTAATTAGCAATTTTTTAATGTACGAAAGTTGCGATGGTGACGGTTGAATCTGAAAGTTTGAAGTGGTGCCCTGGAGGAGCGTCGACTGTGAAGAGGAAGAAGGGTGAATAAGATGGTGAATATATATAATCAGTAACGACACCTTAAATCGTAAAAAAAATGCAGAGAAGATGGAGAGGCCAACCTTTTCATCATTCAAGAGTATGTCAAGTTGTCAACTCCATTAGCTCTCCTTTCTTCATATCTCTTGCTTCCATAAACGAAAGAGAGGCGTGACCACTGTCTGCGGAGAACGGCGAGACTGAATTGGCGGTGAACGGCGAGACTGAATTAATTGGGTGAGGCACTGGTATTTGAGGAAACAAACAAATCTGCAGAAAAACATAGAGAAGTGATGAATACAGTAGACACATACAATCTTCACCAAAACAGGATACATAAACCATATCAATGTCATCATTAACACTTATATTGGAAGGCATCTCACCGAAGGAGCTGTATCTCTTCCAAGTGAACGAAATGTTGAATTATCTATTCCAGTGAATCTTCATAAATCAAAGCTAGTATTATCTATTCCTGCTCATACCACAGGGTCCAATCCCCTCCGTTGAGCCAAGCAAGAACCGCCATCTTCATTGCCACAATTGTTGAGCCAAGCAAGAGTCACCGAAACCGTGAGATGCTCCGAAGATCTGTCCGAGTCGGACAGTCCGACAGAGTCAGATACGATGGTCTCATTATGGCTCAGGCCCTTTCACCTGTAAATCACCATCATTAAAATGATTCAACAGGTAAATAGAGAGATAGATTCTCTGCTTCCGAAAATCATTCAAAAGTCAACACCCAACAACATGATAATAAGTTTATAGTTGTTAAGAGTTGTGAAGATGATGTTAAGTGGACAAAAGTTGACCTTTTATAGGTGTTATCCACCGCCTCCAGAGAGATAAGAAGCAATGAATCACGTTTGTTGTGGTCGAAGGAGTAAAGATGGTTGTTAATGGCGATTTCAGAGGAGAATAACTTCATATGAAATGACGCCAAACGAAACTCGACCAGGGGGGATTCCTCATGAAGATTCGAATACGAAAGGACGCAATGAAATTCCATTGATAACTCGATTTCAGTCATCTAGATTCCAATCTCTCGAGACGCCATTGACGGAAGAACACAAACCCTAGTTGCAGCGTGAAAGTAAGGAAAATGGCTTCTCAGGTCTTGGGCTTAATTCCTATTATTAACGGAAGCCCACGAATTTCCTTCTTTTTTTTTAAATGAAACACGAAGTTGTGATGTAAGGAACATGTGTCGATCTCTCCTCTCTCTATTTAATGACATGGCAAACTGAGAAGAGAGTGAATGTCTACTTTATATAATAAGATATTGGTGTATATACTAATTTTACTTTAATCAATTTTATTAACAAATTTATTATTGGTACATAGAATCAAATTTATAGTATTGCTATTCCTTTGTGTGAAATTATACTAATAAACACAATAATAAAGTTAGAAATAAAATAAGAAATTATAAGCTATGTAACTTTAATTGTTTATTTCTAATTATTAAAAAAGTAGTAAGATTATAATTTCTTGTCTAATCTAAACGATACCTCCAGATGATCAGAATTCTGTATTACCTCTAGTTGGAAGCAAGCCTAAACTTAAATAGAGAAAACCGTGAAGAGTGCAAGAAAAATCAAGTTCAGTGAAAAGAAAAGAGTAGCCATTTTAGCATGCAATTCAAGTATCTGACTGTTGCCTCAATTCAAAATTTTAAATATGTTTAGAAATTAGAATCCCTGATTTGTCTAAATGTGTAGGAACTGGGTCACAGTTCTGCTAATGAATTTTCTTAATTCAGAACTGAGTTATTCAGATCATTTTTGTATAATAAAATTAGACTATGCGAGTTTTACTGTTTTAGATGTTATATGACTAAGAAATGGTGCAAGAAAGCTGTATCACATAAGTCATAATTCATAAGTGACCATATAAAGATTAGGTGTGTCTACCGGTCCCGTCGTTAAAGGTAGGAAGATATTTTCTTTATCTCATCATTTTCATAATTTTCAACTAATTTTTATGTTGTTGTCGTTAAATCACTGTTAGTTCTCAAAATCATTGTCAAGATAAGAAAAAAGCATGCGTTTTTTTTTCTGGTTAGAGAGGAGATATACTTTCATTTTACGTTTTTTACATAATATTAGCCTCGACTGAACAATTTGTGGCATCACCCCTCATGGCTGAGGCGTTAGCAGTAAGGGAGGCTCTACTACATGCGAAGACACTACAGTTCACTAAAATCTGCTTGAAGTCAGATAACCAAGTGCTGATCAATGCACTCCACACGAAGATACATCCGACGGAGATCTACAGACTCAATCTGGATATCAAGAATCTATCATCATGTTTTTCTTTTCTGCACTTTTCCTTTATTCCTCGTCGTTTCAATTCTGTTGCGGACCTTATTGCTAAGGATGCTGCTTGTAACTCACACTCGTTCTTGCCGGTTTAGGCCCTGATTCTTAATGAAGTAGTTTGTTGTTCAAAAAAAACATATAAAATATTAGATTCATAAGTATAGTTGTATAAAACACGTTATCAACGAGTACTTTCCTCGTAATTTTACGCGAAGGAGAATATCGTGGAACCAAACATGAACATGATGAGCTGTTTACACCATGGGCTATATTCTGAATTTGTCTATATTCTGAATTTGTCTTACACTCAAAAGTACATTCAACATTTGAGGCACTTTCCTTTGGGACTTGCTATCTGCTCGGACAAAAATACTCTTCATGAGAGCTTTTGTGGTTTTGTTATTAGTTTAACCCTATTTCTTTACTTGTTTTTATCTCAAATATTAACTTTTCATCCTCTACATTTCGACATCCAATTTATATATACTTTAGAAACTTAACATAGAAAATATCTTTATAATTAAAATATTGTGGATAGTATTAGATGGATAAGACATCCACAAAAAATATGTATTTAAAAATAAATGAACTGTGGACAAAGAAAATGTTAGACAGAAAAAGATGTGGATCTATAAAATATGAACACTCATCTAAAACTTGTTTAAACACTTTGTATTAAAATTAAAAAAAAAACATATTAGATTCTTCAGATTAAGAAAATGTTAGAAAGGATCAATACTATTAAAAGAGAAAGAGTCTAAAGAAATCTACCTATCAAAGTTGTTTGGACCCTTTCATTTAATTCATTATTTTTTGGTATTACCTTAAATTTATACTAACAATATGTTACCATATATTTCTCTAACAATAATTTAGTCAATTCTTTTATTTATTTAAATCTCACTCCTAAATCTTTATCATTACTATTACTATATTTATCATTTTGATTTTTAATCGTAAAAGCATTGAAACTAATTTTTATATTATCACTTTTATCATATAATATATGATTTAAAGCAAGATAAATTACAAGACATATATGTGTACATTCTAACTTCCTCTTTCGTTTATAATAAAATAATCATATCATATTATAAAATAATCATATCATATTATATATGATTCATATATAAACTTTCCCACTAAAATCTCATATCATATACTAAATTTTCAACCGTTTATAGTTTGATAATATTTTTATATTTAAAAATGATTTTTCTGAATATTCATGTTACCTTCACAAAAATGAAGAAATTCATTGGTTCTATTAAAGCTAACTTGACTTCACGATATCAATATTGATTATTCAAGATTTTGAAAATTATTTATTTAGATATTATACTTTTATATACTTTTCACTTAAAACGAATCAATACTATTAAAAAGGAAAGATTTTTAAAAAATCTAAAATAAAAAAGTTGTTGGAGTTATGTATAACTATTTATTATTTTTCTGATAATACATTATTCATTCTAAACATACAATATTTTAAATATTTTTAACAGATCTTAATATTATTTCTTATGATACCTTTACTCAGAAAAATATTTCATCAACCATGTTTTTGTACAATAACGTTAAAAATTTATATCAAAAGGTTGTTGGACCTGATATGGACGTAATGGGTCCACATCTGTTCGGGTAATTAAGATTCTAAAAGAATTTGAAATATATGAAAAATCTGAAAAATATCCGAAACATGAAAAGTATTTGTAACTCCAAACAAATACCAAAAAAATTCAAATACCTAAAATTTTAAAATTTTATTCAACATCTGACACGATGAACTGAAAAATACCCAAAATTTTATCCAAACACCCAATTTTTTTTTTAATTTGAAAAATTTACCTGAAATCAAAACTCTAATCGTAAACCAAAAACTTAAAAACAGTATCCATAATACCGGAAACATATTCGGAATATCCAAATATATCTAATAAACACATATTTATGATCGGGTCTAGGGTAGGACCCGGACTTAAACAAAGACCTGCGGGTCAAAAAAAATCCAATATGTTATCTTCTCTGGACCTGAACTAAACCTATAATTTTGGGTCGGTTCGGTTTGTTTTTTTGATCCGGATATAATTCTCATGTCGAAAAGAAACTTACGTAAAAATGTACATATAAAATCTCAAATAAACTAATTTGTAGGTTATATAGCTGTTAAAAATTATGTTTTTCGATATAATAAGACTTTGTATTATAATATAAATCCAACAACCCCGCGCTTTCCAAGCGCGGGTCAAAATCTAGTTAATTGTTAAGTTTAAATTTTATTGAATTGTATTTGAATAATAGTTTACTAATCAAAATGTAAAATCGCTTGAATTGTGTACATAAGGTTGTTTTATGGACATAGAATTGTGGACAAGGAAGACTTCAGGCAGATCTTGATAATGTGGCATCCATGTACACACATCTTTCCTGCATTATGGGCAGGTTTAACATTCTTGATGCAAGAAAATCCATACAAAGTGTGCACAAGGAAGACAACTTGAATCGTCGGTAAGAAACAAACAAAAGAAAATATAAGTTTAGCTAAAAAAGTGAGAAGAGGTCTTAGCTATCAAAATAATTATCTAGCCAAGAATCATACACCTTGACTACACTACACTACGATTCCCAGCAGCAAATTACTTTCTTAAAATTATCAAACTGATGGCACAATTTGTTCTACCTAGAGGTTCGGTTTCATCATCTTTGTGGACATGATACTTAGCCAGAATCACAGTTTTAATTACAATAGGTTTCTTACCAGTACCAAATCTCCAAGACCTTGCTTTACGGCTATTCAAACAAAAAACCAAACCGAACATTCCATTTGCAAACACCCAAGCTGGTTGGAACTCAGCTGATCTCGGGTTTGTTCTTCCAGGAACACCAAAATCATCCACAATACCCTGAAAAAGTAGAGTTTCAACATAATGGCAGTATAAAAGAATCTCTTCTAGTTACTCTAATGGTTCTTGCATGAACAGCATTAGACCTTGACTTTACTACGATCCTCTCAAGTATTAGGCATCCTTTAGATAAACTCAACATGAATCACCCTAAAGCTCTGACTTAGCATTAACAAAGCATCACACCCGTCAAATGCAACGCCTGGAAAGTCCAATATAAGTCGGCGGCAATCACCTCTACAAAGGTTCGGATGCGGCGAAGGACGGATCAATATCACACGTCTCCCGACGATCTAAGCGCTCGATTCGAAGCTCTTGACCCAAGCTTCTATCTGTGGTCGCCAATCAATCACTTGATCCAACTAAGAAGACTTGGCGGAAGTAAATAGCTCTTCACCGTGTTCCTGGCTGACGGAGACGAGGCGGGACGGCGACATGAAAACCCGGTGCATTCACGGAGGAGGAACTCGGGGTCTTGAGATTTGACAAGTAACCCATCTTCTGATGCTTCTACGAGAGCTTCCCTGGGCTTCTTCAATTTCGTCATGGATCGAGAAAAAGCGAGAAAGATTAAGAAAGGATCTCGTTCGTTCTTGTTATCTTCAACAGGACCGGAAGAAAAAAAAGTATATCAACAAAATTAGGGTCATGAATTTGGTATTTGGGAAAGTGGTTCCGATTTGAGATATGAGAGAGAAGGAAGAATCTAATAGTTTACATATCTTCGTTTAGTTTGAAAATAGGGAAGTGTATAGTTAATTTTGCCTGTAGGTGTAAATAGAAACTTAAAATGTGTTTGTATATGTAAAAAATTCAAACATGATATTAGTTTTTCTAATTTTGTTTTACGAGTCTTGTTTGAAATGAAGAAACCTAATGGAATGATCAAATGAAAAGTCTTCTTTTTTTTGAACGGCAAACGAAAAGTCAATATTTTCCAAAAATGAGAAAATACTTAATTACAATTACGTAAGTGCTTTTAGTTTGATTGGTCGGTGTACATCTATACTATTAAAGCAGGATCCTATTTGAAAAATTACCTTAGCCTGCCCTTTTTTTTTTTGTTTCTTTATATTTCAAAGAATAGGAAAGGGTAAATACGTGAATTACATACAACACGTTTTGTTTCAAAGTTTTTTAAATGGCCCAAGCTTGATTGTTAGCCCAATCGAATTTCTCCTTACACATTTGTCTAAATGGCCCACGGCAAGCAGATATTAGGCAAATTCAGTAACAAATATTTAGGGGGTGTTAGTGGGAGTAAGATTTATATAGAGTTTGTTGATTTTAAAAGTTGAAAGATTTGTTAAATTTGGAAAGAGTTGTAGAGAGTTTTGTATATTGTGAAATTTTATGAAAATACATTGATATAATGATTCTAAGAATCTAAGGTATATAAGTAGTATTCTCAAAATCTTGTGTTATGAGTTAAATAAATCTGACTAACACCCCTTAAAATCTATAAATTCTATAAATCTAACTCCCACTTTCAATCATCATAAATCTAACTCCCACTAACACCCCCTTAAAATCTTAACCGTATAAATTCTCTAACGATTTTCCCTTTAATGAATCAGAATATACTAGCTTGCCCATGAAGCATACGTAATAACTACCCAAATATTTGTTTCATTTAATTCGTTTATGTTAAAAAGATATCTAAACCAACAGAATTGTAAATATTGTTAAGATATGTAAACAACCGTATGAAATATCGGTCTCTAAATATCTTTTCTTGATCAATACTCTAACTGTTTCCTATAGAGAACTAAGAATATACGAGAGATATTTTTTTACCAGACATTTAGAACCATCGATTAACCTACTGCTGTATAAACACCTACAACATGCCTAAGCTTTCTCACATTTACTCACAACTACATTCGCAATCAAAAAAAAAAAGTCTACCGCAATGAAAGTAACCCCTTTGAAAGATGTGAAACCCTACAAGAGTGGCTGGAAAGTACATGTGAAGGTTCTGCACTCTTGGAAGCAGTACAACCCAGTGCACGGGGACACCCTCGAGATGGTGCTATCCGATGAAGCTGTGAGTGTTCTAATACATAGTTGGTTATTTGTTGTTTAGCGTAATATGTAGCTTTGCGTTTGTTCACTAACTTTCTTTTTTTTTTCAACCTGAACTAGGGATGTAAAATACATGCCTCTTGCAAGAGAACTTACATGGAGAGTAAAGGCCGCCTTCTTCCTGTTGGAGCATGGAGGCACATCCAGAATTTCACCCTCAGTCCTTCAACTGGCATGTACCGAGCAACCGATCATCCCTTCAAAATGAGCATCATTCAGAATACGGCAATCACAAGGTCTCCTCTTATCAACGAAGACATGTTTCTAAGCTTGGTGGACTTCCAGACTGTTTTGAGTGGATCACTCAAAACATGTTTTCTCATTGGTAATTATTTGCGCAATCTTCTTATCTATTGTACTCTCGTGGCCTCTGTCTAAGTATTGATGTTTTATTTTTACAGATGTGATTGGTCAAGTTGTGTACTTGGGAGATCTTGAAACTATTCAAGTCTCAGCCAAACCAAGGATGAAAGTGGAGTTTACCCTTCGGGACATGAAGTTTGTATTCCTGAACAAGCTATTTTTTTTTGAGATATCAACTTAAATTGGTGATGCTGATATTTTTCTTTATATTTTAAATAGTGATGCTCGTGTTCCCTGCTGTCTGTGGGGTAAATTTGCGGAGATCCTCTACGAGGGGTGTAGTAAAGACGAAGAAGGGAAGCCCATTTGTCTAATAAGGTTTGCAAAGATCGGGAGATTTAGAGGTATAAGTTTACTTCAATATATTAATGACCTTATAATAAAGTTTGTAAGGAACGTGTTATAATATTTATTTACTTTTAAAAAATCTGCAGGTGAACTCCAAATCACCAATGCTTTTGAGGCATCACTGCTCTTGATTAATCCTGACATAGCAGAAACTGCAGCTTTCAAACAAATGTAGTGTTTTTTTAATTATATAATACTTACTGTCTATACATGTAATTTTGAACTACTCTCTTATATTATTTGGTTATAACACTTTGTTAGGTTTGTTGATGAGGTTAAACCCCTCGCCATTTGTGAGGGTCGTGATGAAATACTTGATTTGGAAGAGGTGAAAAGTATCCAAGACAAGCGTGGCAAATGGATGCTCTTTCCCAAGAGAACCATCCATGGACTTCTTGAATCCACTCAGGTAACCCTTCGTTTTTTATTGAAGTTGTTTGTTTCTTATAGTGATTCAATTATATTTAAAAATCACCTTATTTACTAGGTGGAGAAGTGCTTGGTCGAGTGCAAAGTCAATGCTATTGACTCGGACTGTGGCTGGTATTACTTTGGTTGCTGCACATGCAACAAAAAGGTTGTGAAAGTGGGAACTTTAGTTAAGACAATTCATGGAAAGGAGGTCACTACACATCTCTGGTGGTGTGAGGTGTGCAAAGATAATGTTTCAAATGTGTCACCAAGGTGAGAATTTTAGAACACTTTTTATATTCAAACCGCATGTATTTGAATCATTCGTAATTAGTCTCTCATTTACGCAATTTTGCTTACTGATGTTTTTGATTGTAGGTTTAAGCTCCATTTGATTGTTAAGGATGACACAGGAGAAACAAAACTGATGTTACTTGACCAAATTGCCAAGGGAATGATTGTCGAATCGGCTGCGACTCTCTTGAATGGATCATTTGAAGAGGTATTCATTACATATTGTGTATTTTGAGTTATTTTCGAGATACTTGAATTTTTTCTAATATTTTCTGATTTGGTCTTTTTGTCATCAAGCTTGAGGATCCTGCAGATTTGCCTGACGCCATCCTTGCTGTTGTTGGAAAGACTTTCACATTTGGAATTTCTGTGGAAAAGGAACATGTTTTGTATGGATCTGAAATCTACAAGGTTGGGAAAATCTACCGTGAAAGCCAAATTGTTTTCAATGAGTCAGCCAATGTTGAGAGTTCTGAGTCTGATCAAGATCTAGCTCTTACAAGTGGAGAAGAGGTATGACTGTATTCTTATTTTGAGTGATGTGCAGTAATCTAAATTTTAATGCATTTGTTGTATTAATAATGAGACTTGCTAAAGTTTATGTTTCTTATTTTTCAGAACTCTGTCAATCTCCTTGACAATGAAGAACACATTGAAGGTTTGTCCACACCATCCACCACACCATCCACGAAGAAAAAAGGAGCATGGTCAGACCCACCACGCGATATCACTTCGACTTCAAAGAACCTTCGCTTAAAAACTATCAAGGTGGAGAAGATGAGTGATTTGGAGGCTGAAGCAGGCAAGAAGACCTAAATCTGCGAGCCTGAAGTTTCTGTTTTTTTTTTTTGTTTGGTTTTATTTGTTTTCTTATTTCTGAAGCAAGTTCCTGTTTTGGTCTTTTTTTTTAAATAATTGTTTGGTTTTCGTTTTTTATTTTTGGTTATGTTTTTGGTTAAACTTATTATAATAAAGAATGCTTCAGATAATTTCTTTGCCTTTTTTCCTTTACTTTTTTTAATTTCAGTATTTATTATATAGCATTGCTTGCTGTGTAACCTATTATTTACTCTAAACTTCCTTAACTGTAGACTAAAATTTGTAAACTGTTTTGATTGTTTACATTCATAAAAATAAACTAAGTATCGCAATCGACTATGTTCCCTAGGTACCAATATCAGTTACATACCTAACCTCCAAAAATCTATGTATTTCAATCCACTGTGTTCCCTAACTACCAATCAGTTTCATACCTATAATGCATTAGCTATGGTTTTAAGAATGGGCTTACTTTATCAAGGGGAGTTCTATATGGGCGTATCTATGAGGGAGATTCCATTGTTGCCATGTCCAAATCATCAACTGATTTCTTGCACCTTAAGTAAACCGGCTCCTGGAAGATTAAAGTTGATGATGGTTAGCAATTATTTTTTTGAGACATATTTATAAAATAGACGCCTAATACTCACAAAGGTAATTCAATATACTATAGTTTATTTTTTAACCATAAATAATAGAGACAATAAATAAACTTGCAAGGGCAATCCAGTAACAAGATAGTATCCTTTTTTCCCTAACTAATTATTCTTCAATCTGGCCAAAAGAATAAAGCAGAGTCTATTTTGCAGCAGAGAACGATGAAAGATACAACCAAAAAGACAGTACCAACTGGATCTACCAGTAAGAGAGAACACAGTACAAAAAACAATGAAACTATTGCTAACAACGAGAATTCAGCTATCTTGTGTAAGTCATCCTTTGCCTATGTATATAAAGATATTGGATTTGTGTTCAGGAATGATCTGTTGTGTTTTGTTTTCATGTAATCAAATTCATACTTGACAGAGCACAAGCAAACATAGTGTCCACTCAAAGCACTATCAATTCAGCGACAAGTGATTTTTCTAAGGAAAATACAATCATACAGGAACCAGCTCAGAGGTTAAAAACGACTGACAACATTTTCTGTAAGTCTTCCTTAGAATGTAAAATTTAGTTTGCTTGAGATTGTATTGTCGGGCATTACTAATCTTTTTATTGTCTTAAGCCCAAGCTAACTCACAGATACCACCCATTTCGTTAAGTTCACGCTCGATAGCTCAACGTCTTCGTTATAAGAGGAAGAGAACAACCAATTCCATTGAAGGAGAAGTAATGGTGTTATCTGATATTACCAATCAAGTTCCTTCTGGAACGACACATACACGACAATCTTATCTCACTGCAACGCATGATGAGAGAACTATAGCGAATACAAGAATTCATTCAACGACTTCGCCTACAGGAACTAAAACAGATTACCAAGTAAAAGGAAACCCATGTGCATCTGCTAAGAGACTAAGAAAGAACGATTCTTTTTCATGTAAGTCCTGTGCTATTTCAGTAGTCCCTGTCTACGTGTTCTATTGCTGTTTACGGTTTTTTTGTTCTTTAATTGTCTATCTGATGTCATTTACCAGCCCATTCTAACCTTCACACACCACCAACTTCTTTTCCTACAAGCTCTATACCTCTATCTGATACGACCGATGTCAGTCCTTCTGTAAGGACACAGACACAACAAGAGGTTCTAACTCCTACGTTTGAATCATCTAAGTCCAGATTAACAGCTAAAGGTGATTATTATTTGTGTTGTTCTGCGTATTATTTGTGTTGTTCTGCGTATTATTCTGAGAAGCCTTGGGAAGTTATCAAGATCATAACGTTATGTCTGCATAATTTATAAAATCTTTTTGTTTTCAGAAAAAGGAAAAGGAAAAGCTGTTGCCTCTGAAAAAAAAATCAAAAACAGTTCATGGTATGTTGTTTATGTTATAAAGGGCGTATTGAATTCACTGATTATGTTTACATTGTTTTGAGGAATTTATATATCTGTTTGTTTACAATGTTTTGAGGAATTTATATATCCTTCATGCTTTAATTTATAGCAACAGAAACAGAAGGAATCGGCTTTCATGGTGATGGATACTCGAGTGAAGAAAATGATGAATCTATATATCATGATTACGAGGGTAATTAATACGCACGAAGACTATGGATGGTTTAATGTTCTTTAATGTTAAAGATATTGACAATAGCGAAAGAACGTAACATGAATTTTTTTATTAAAAGGTGCATATGAAGTCAACGGAGAACAACATTATGATTGCAGCAGTGAAGAAAGTGACATGGAGTCTGAATCAAATGTGAATTTTGACATTGAATCAGACACAGTTGGACCCTCCAAAAGGAAAACTTCTTCGAAGGGGAAAAACAGTAGGCTAAATTTTTTTTTTTTAGGTTTAATTCGTTATATTGACTGTGCTTGCCTATAATTTACCAATTAGTTTTGTTCATTTTTTTTCCAGAGGCAGTATACATCGACGAAGGTGATGCAACACATAAATGTGAGCATTGTGGGGCTATCATGTGGTATGGTGAGCGCATAAACAGGAAGAGATATGCCCGTAAACCTAAATTTTCAATGTGTTGGGGGCACGGTCAGGTTCAGCTGCCACTGTTAAAAGAATCCCCCGCCATATTGAAAAGATTTTTGACAGAGGATGATGAAATGAGTAGATATTTTCGTGAGAATATTAGAGTTATCAACATGGTTTTCTCATTTACCTCTCTTGGTGGGAAAGTGGACCGCTCTGTTAAAAAAGGTATTGGCCCTCAGATGTTTCAGCTTCAAGGAGAGAACTACCATTTGATGGGTAGTCTAAAGCCACCGAACGGTGAACCCAAGTTTGGTCAGCTTTATATTGTTGACACAGAAAATGAGATAGTCAACCGATCTGGTATTCTCGGGTAATTTTTTGATTCATAGTTTAACCAGTTTGAGATATGATTTTCGTTAATAAATGAGTTTGAACTAATCTGGACGACCTCGTGTTTATATTTTTCTCAGAAAATACAAGAAATCAACTGAAAAAGCAAGGAAAGAAGAACTTAGGAAAAAAGTTATACATGCGTTAATGGCTATGCTAGACGAGTGCAACCCCTATGTCCATCAATTTAGATCAGCACGTGATCGATTTGACACTAATCCTGACCAGACATTTCATATGCATATCATTAGTAGTCGAGAGAAAGATGGAAGAACATATGATACTCCTACCGCATCTGAAGTAGCTGCACTAATTCCTGGAGATTTCAATTTGGACATGGATAAAAGGGATATTGTGTTGCAAGAGAAACAGACGGGATGGCTTAAGAGGATTAGTGAAATTCACCCTACTTATCTGGCTCTTCAATATCCTCTGATCTTTACATATGGTGAAGATGGGTTCAGACTTGGGATTCAAAAGAGGGAAACGGACGCAACAGCAAAGCTAAAGAGGAAGGCACTCAGCATGAGACAATGGTATGCGTTTTGTTTACAAGAAAGAGAGAATGAGTGTCATACTCTTCTCCATTCGAGGAGATTGTTTCAGCAATTTTTGGTCGATGGTTATACAACAATAGAGGCGAACAGGCTGTTTTATCTTAGAATGAACCAGAAAAGTCTAAGATCGGACAGCTATGACTCTATCCAACAAGCTGAAAACTCGGGCAAAACAGATATGCATGAGCAAGGAAGTCGATTTGTGCTACCAGCATCCTTTACGGGAGGAGCAAGATACATGAAGAATATGTATTTAGATGCCATGGCTATCTGTAAATATTTTGGGTTTCCTGATTACTTTATCACATTTACTTGCAATCCTAAATGGCCGGAGATCACCAGGCATCTACAACCCATAAAGCTTAGTGCTGAAGATAGGCCAGAGATTCTCTCCAGAATCTTTAAAATCAAATTGGAATCTCTTATGACAGATTTAACAGATAAACAACTTTTGGGGAAGACATCTTCGGGTGAGTTATTCAGTACGATTTGACTATTCCTGTTTTTGGTCTGTAATTTATCAGTCTAATATTTTTTTTCAGCGATGTATACGATTGAGTTCCAGAAACGTGGCCTACCCCATGCACACATTCTGTTATTCATGCATCCTAATTCCAAGATTAGAACAAACGATGACATTGACAAAATCATCTCAGCAGAAATTCCAGATAAAGAAAAAGAGCCAGAGCTTTATGAAGTGGTTAAGGACATGATGATCCATGGTCCTTGTGGAGCTGTTAATTTGAACACTCCATGCATGGAGAATGGGCAATGTTCGAATCAGTATCCTAAGCCTCATGTTGAAAAAACATTTGTGAACAAGGAAGGATTTCCAGTTTATAGGAGAAGGAAAGAGGGGAATGGATTTATAGAGAAAAAAAGATTCAAGTGTGACAACACCCATGTCATACCTTATAACAAGGAGTTGTCTCTTCGTTATCGAGCTCACATTAATTTGGAATGGTGCAATCAGAATGGTGCTGTAAAATACTTATTCAAGTATATTAATAAAGGGCAGGATCGTGTTACTGTTGCTGTTGAACCTCCGGAGAATGGTTCGTCGAAAGAAAATAGTTCTGTACCAGCAGGTGATTAACGTGCATTAGAAGTAATTATTTAACTGCTGTGAGTAGTGTATTTTTTTTGTATGACATTGTCTGCTCTTTACTAACGGTTTTGCTTTAATGTTTTTCAGATGTGAGTGCGCCTAATTCTGAGACTTGCACAAATGCAGCTTCAAAAGAAGAGAGTAAAAATGAGATCGAAGACTTTTTTAACTGCAGGTGCAAATTATTGCGACTCTGTTATTGCTTATATTTTGATTTTTCAAATATTTTAAAGTTTACATCTATGACTAATTTTTTTACAGATATGTATCTGCAAGTGAAAGTGGATGGAGGATCTTTCAGTTCCCAATACATTATAGATCAACTCCAGTTGAGAGAATACAATTTCACCTACCAGGAAAACAGATCATTGTTTTTAAGGATGATGACACGTACGAAAAAGTGACCAGCCGAAAGCTCATTGAAAATACTATGTTTATGGGCTGGTTCGAATTGTGCAAGGTTAGTGAAGTTGCTCGGACTCTGACTTTAGCTGAGATTCCAACAATGTTTACTTGGAATAAAAAGGACAAGAAGTTTCATGATAGAAAGAAAGGATTTAGTATTGGGAGGATCAATTATGCACCACGTAAGATCGAGGAAGCTTACTACATGCGTGTCTTGCTAAACATTGTTAAAGGTCCGTTTGAGGATAAGGACATAAGAACTTTCAACGGTGTTGTTTATGAAACATATAAAGAGACATGTTTTGCAAGAGGGCTACTTGAAGATGATCAAGAATATATTAATGAGCTTGTGAGGACAAGTTTTACTGGTTCGGCATCATACATGCGCCATGCATTTGTGATCATGTTAATGTCTGGTACTTTGTCAAAGCCTGAAGAGGTGTGGGAGAATACTTGGGAATTCCTTTCTGAGGACATTCAATATAAACGAAGACAGCAACTGCATCGACCAGGTAAAATATGGTCTTTATTTGAGACTGATTGCGTGGATTCAGTTACTAAAACACCACTTAACGATTTTGAACTTTTGATTGACGCAGATCTTTATTTATCGGATGAAGAAAAAAAAGAAGCAGCCCTTATAGAGATCGAAAAGATTTTAAAAAGTAATGGAACTTCATTGGCTAACTGCACCTCTATGCCACAGCCAATCCCAGACATCATAAATGAAAACGTGCTGATTATGGATGAGCTCAGTTACAACCGGGAGGAGTTAAAAGCTGATCATGATCGTGACTTTCCAAAACTCACTGATGAGCAAAGGAAAATCTATGATGAGATTACCGATGCTGTTTTTACTAAGAAAGGAGGTGTGTTTTTTGTTTATGGATTTGGTGGAACTGGAAAAACCTTCTTGTGGAAGCTGCTTTTTGCTGCTATCAGAATGAGGGGTGAAATCTGTCTGAATGTGGCATCAAGTGGAATAGCTTCTCTATTGCTACCAGGAGTAAGAACCACACATTCTAGATTCGGGATTCCTATAAACCCAGATGAGTTTTCTTATTGCAATCTGGTACCAGGAGCTGATCAGGCGGATTTGGTGAAAGCAGCCTCTCTTATCATCTGGGACGAAGCTCCCATGATGAGTAAGCACTGTTTTGAGTCTTTGGATAGAAGCATGGCAGATATCATTGGAAACAAAGATAACAGACCATTTGCCGGAAAAGTAGTTGTCTTGAGTGGAGATTTTAGACAAGTACTGCCACTTATTCATGGAGCAGGAAGGCCGGAAATAGTTCTGGAATCACTTAATTCTTCTTATCTCTGAAAGCATGTTAAAGTTTTAGAGCTAACCAAGAACATGAGGCTGATGTCAAATGATCTCACACCTGAAGATGCAAAAGAATTACATGAGTTTTCGCAGTGGATTTTAGATGTTGGATGTGACACCCCGATCTGGTCTAAGTATAAGTTGACTCGACCAGCCGTGCAACAATCAAACAAGAACATGCACAGCCGATCACTCGTAACTGAAACCAAACCGAGAAGCCACAATGTGTACATAAACGACTAACCCGAAGTTCCCGAAATAAATCCAAGTACCCTAGGCCAACCGCCTAAGTACACATATCCTATTAGGTACAACCCGAGGCTTTACAACCTTAATAGTAATACCCAATAGTTGGTTCGTCCGGACAAGGACTAATATAATTTGGAACCCGTACTTTAAAAAAACATTCTTTATACACTATATACTTATTCATTTAAAACAATCTTACAAAATCTTATAGATTAACCTCGAAGTTTTCGGTCAACAAACCTTATACATAAAGTATATCAAAACGACTGCAAGGATAATAAAACTACCGCTGGCTAATGCCGTTCCTTCCCGTCCTAGAGTAAAGGTCTCCCACCTACTGATTACCTGCATATCAAATGAGTCATGAGTAACTAGTTCACTCAGTGAGTCTAATCCCACACCCAAACACATATCAATAGTATCCCGAGCAAGCGACACCATTTGAATGCAGTGGAATTATATTCCATAATTAATATAATTATAAGGCCTCTCAATCCATCCATGTGAATCTATCTTAAACATCACCTCCACGATACCCGCCTATCACTCACTCTTAATATATATATATATGCTAAACCCGGAAAACCACCAAGGCTAACCGAGCTTAATGGGGAATAAATATAACCATCATCTCCATCAGATATTCCAAGATAGAACATCCAACGCTGCATGCAGTTACACGGCCTCCAGGGTGCGACCCCATCATCGTGTCTTCATGACCTTGACCCATATCGCAGGACCAATTCACGGCAATGCGGGACTTTCGGGAGAGTGAGTATACAATAAGACTTCACATGATTCGCACTTATTAATAGAATACTTATAGATTAGTACTTGAGAACAAGTACTAAGGCTCGGGATAACCTCAAAGAATTATTCTTATTAATTCTCAAGTATTTAAACTAGATAAATACTTCATATATAAATATAGATCAAGAGATAATACTTAATCAATCAACCATGATTACTCCTTAATTAATCCATGATTAATCCTTAATTAATCAATGATTATCCCTTAATTAATTCATGATTAATTCTTAATTAATTCATGATTAATTCTTAATTAATCAACCATATTCAATATGCAATCATGCATACTCATTCATAATTCATTCATCATCTATCTAGACTCACCTTTAAATCCATGAGATTGGCTAAGGAAGACTAGACCCGAGCTCAAGCTAATCACACTTCACTTCTGGATCACTCTCGGTTCAGAACCATCACAAGGATCCGGCTGATCCGAATACTCTCCTTGGCCATCTGAATTCAAAACATAACAGTTGGAACATAAGGTTCACTAGTCTGGTTCAAGAAGAAACTCAACTCAGTTCATAACATTTCAGTTCAGTTCTCTCATATCAGTTCGGTTCAAGACAGATTGATACCATGTTCAGCTCGGTTCAAGCTTTAACAATTTAACTCGGTTCATATCAGCTTAGTTCATGCTCAGCTAACTCCGGTTCTAATCAGTTCCCAACAGCTTAACTCGGTTATACTCAGACGACATCAGTTCAAGACAATTTCAGACCATAGACAGCTCGGCTCAGATCAGATCAGAACATACTCAGCTCAATTCAGTTCTAAACAAGATCAAATCAGTTCGGTTTAATTCCCATAATTCTTATCAGTTCGTCTACTGGTTCTATGAGACTGATTAAATCATAAACCAACCAAGACTGAAGAGAACAAGACCTTAGACAACTGATCCTGACAGGTTAACCAACATACATCAATTGGTTCTCATCAAAACATGGCTGAATCAAGAAGCTGAAGCTTACCGGTTTTACTCAACTAATTAAACTTGACTGGTTGTCTCTCTTCAAGCTAACCACAAATTAACCTGATCAACACCACAAGAATCCATGGTTGGATTTATTCAGAATTTATCTCCAGTGTAGGCAAACCAACAAAACTTCTCACAGAAACTGATTCACAACCATCTTACCGATCAAAATCAAAGGCTGAAGAACATGGGTGATTCTAAACTCTTGGACACCAAACCTTCAGCTCTTAACCACACCAGAACACACTGGATAAAGTCACAGGATGGTGAGAAAGGTTTGTCCATGCTCAATTCTCTTCTCTGAATTTTTTTCTGAATTTTTCAACTAGTTTTTCTCACAAATTTTTCTCTCTTCTTTCTCTCTTTCTCTCTGAATTTTTCTCTGGTTTTTCTTGCAGGTTATGAACGTCCAGAGGAGAGAAGATGGTGTTTTATCACATAAGAAGTTGCTTCAGGTGAGGGTTTCACTCAGCACAAAGCAAGGCTGAGAAAAGACATGTGGAGAGCAGCTTCAGCACTTCCAACAGCAAGCTGCTGTCCTTTCCCTCCCTAGAAGAAAGCTGCAAGCAGCTGGTGACAATCATGTGACTGAATTAATGAGCAAGCAGGCAAGCAAGTAGGTGCAGGTCATGTGACCTAATTACTGAGGAAGCAAGTAGGCTAGAAGGTGCAAAGCATGTGACTGTTCAGAAATAATTTTAAGAGTTTTGTCGATATTTTTCGGACTATTTCGACTAAATATTTTTCATCATTCTAATCTCGTCCTGCTCTAAATAAACTCGCCCAGCATGAATAAAAATCGACAATAATAATTAACACTCGACCAGAACTATCAATGAGAGGCCTTTCGACCACAAGACAGTCCCGTCGAGGTATTAATTCACCGGGTCGACTTTATTTTTAAATCTGATCGACCAACTCCAAACTGGTCGAGCGGAGTTTTTCTCGACCAAAAATTAACTGGCTCGTGAGGGTTATTACATTGGAGATGGAAAAATTGGTGATGGAAATGATGGCGAAGCTCTAATCACTATTCCAGATGAGTTTTTGATTCTTGATGCTGATGATCCAATAGATTCTATAAGCAAAGCAGTGTATGGGGATGCTGTTTCTTTACTGCAGCATAGAGATCCTAAGTTTTTTCAAGAAAGAGCAATACTTTGTACTACTAATGAAGATGTGAACATGATTAATCAGCATATGTTGGACAAGCTGCCAGGTTCGATTGTGGATACGTTTTTGTTAAGATTACTGACTTCTCGATGAACGATTTGTTTGTTATAAGTTAAAATTTTCGTTGTCAATGCAGGTGAGGAAAAGTTTTATTTGAGCTCTGATTCTATAGACTCTTCAGACAGGTTTTCAAAGAATGACCATGCTCTTACTCCAGATTTTCTGAACAAAATCAAGGCATCAGGTTTACCTAACCATAGTCTCAGATTGAAGATAGGGTGTCCTGTGATGTTGCTTAGAAACATTGATCCTATAGGGGGACTAATGAACGGTACTAGACTCCAGATTACAGAAATGTATGACTTCATGATACAGGCTAAAGTCATTACAGGGGAAAAGGTCGGTCACACTGTTTTTCTTCCTAGACTCTCAATAACACCTTCAGATAAAAAAACTGCCGTTCAAGATGAGGAGGAGGCAACTACCTATTGCTGTGGCATTTGCTATAACAATCAATAAAAGCCAAGGTCAATCACTTTCGGAGGTTGGTTTGTTTCTACCGAGACCTGTTTTCTCTCATGGGCAGCTATATGTGGCTATTTCTAGAGTGACTTCTAAAAAAGGACTGAAGATTTTGATTGTCGACCCTGAAGGCAAGCCTCAACGTCAAACAATGAATGTGGTATTCAAAGAGATATATGCGAATCTTTGATTTTCGTTTTGCATTTGTTTCTCAGGACAAGTTATACTACTTCCAATTTGATACTGCTTTTTATTTACTGTTAAGCAAAACAATTTGTTTCAAACAAGTTTTTTACAATAAGGATATTGTAGAAAATTGAACAATTCAAACAGTCCATCAAACAAACAAAAAAACACCACACTTCAATCAACATTCATCAAACAATCTCCGGTTTTTATCCTAACTACCAGTATCAGTTCGCAATCTAATCTATACAATTTGAACTTCCTAAAATGCACTTACTTATTGGTTCGTATTGCTTTGGCGTTATGTATTTGTCCCATGGTCCTTCAGCTGAATTAATATGTGTCTTCAAACTTTTAACTGCATGACCAGGTCAAGAGGTGTAACACTTTTTAGTCAACAGACTCAAATATAAAACACCTAAAGTTTCTCATCTATGTCCCATGTCAATAAATCTGTAACTAATCAACCTATATTTATATGTAAGTTACACTTATATATTAATGTTAAAGAAGCAAAAGTATCAGGAAGTAACTTATCTTTGATTTTGACCCGCAAGTTGTTGTCCATAGACAAATGACATCTCTATGATAGCTGTATTCGGAATATTTCATTTTCTCCGAGAGTACATTGTTCCTGAAAAGAAAGAAACAAATAACCCATTTTTAATAAACATACTTTTTTAACACAGATTCTAAAGCCGTCAATAATAATTCATCAGAAATTAGACTTTGTCAAAACAATCTTACGCTTTATTGGGACAGTTACTTGGCTTTTATTTAGGCAGAGATGTTGTCGAATCAATTTTAATTGATCAGATTTTCACCCGCTTCTGAACTTCGTCGGATTCTTGGAAACCATTCCAATCTCACATGCAAAAAAATATCCTAAAAATGTTACATGCATATATTTGGTGACTCAAAATCTGAGATTAACTTTTAACAAATGATTAAAAACTTAAATTATACCGTTTAATAATTTAAGTGGTTTAGTATAAATACTAAAATGTAGCTTTTTCGAATTATACTTTTTCAAATTTGAACTTGTATATATATATTTTTTGAATTTTTTTCGAATTCTTTTTAATTTTTTTTCAAATTTTCATTTTGAAAATCGAAAATTATGTTTGAGACTCTGTTTTCATTTTTTTTAATTTTTTAAGTATTTATTTATATTTTTATTAGAATCATATATATTATATACCAAAAATCCTACCCCACCGCTCAACTCTAAGCACTAAGTCTAGATTAGTTAACTCTAGGAGTATAAGTGTATGTTACCCTTCATTAAAAGTGAAGGTAAAAATGATTAGTGTAGACATGAAAAGTAGTATTTGTGGCAATTACCCATTTTTAAATGACTAAACTTTACTAACTACAATATAGCTTTATTTTTAAAAGTTAAAGTCAATATTAAGTTTCTATTAAATTTTACCAACCATGTTTTGCCTTTACTTTTAAAGCTACAGTAAGAAAAAGAAAACATTTTTTTCTTTTTAGGCTAAAAACTTACATTTTTCTTTTATATATGCTGTAAAATCTGTAAAATAAAGAACAAATTATCTATAATATCATATAAAATAAGATAATCATAATAAAAATATCTACTAATATTTAATTTTAGTTTTTTTAAATTACTGAAATATTTTAAATAACATAAATACTATTTAAATATTGCATTTTAAATAACAATAAATTTTGATAATTTATAAAAAATATTAATATAAATTATCTTAATTAACAAAATAATTATTTTATATATACATGACATATTTTACATATTTTATTAAAATATTTTATTTTAAAATATCTACATCATATACATTACAACTACAATTAACAAATTCAAGTACAACAAAAGTCTTTGCAAAAAAAACATACAGTAAAAACTTTAACAACTAAATTACCTACAACTAAACTTATACATCGAAATTTTTATAGCCTCAGTCGAACCATTGATCATCATTATATTCTATTTTCAAGATAAAATTATAACTCCATAATATTATTTAATTATTTATGTTCATTTATATATATGATATTCTTATGTAGGCAGATCTTTTTTTTTTTTATGTAGGCAGATCTGGATATGAATAATTGTTATTTTGGATCTAGCAAATCCAAATTTAAAATTTGGTATCTTAAAATTGTAAGATATGTGAACATTTTTTATCTGTACTTGATGCATTTATTTTTATTTATTTTTAATTAAATTTTTAATAACAATACATATTAATACTAGTTTGAATTATAAAGCAACAACAATTAAACAAAAGGTGATGTACTATAGTTTCCTATTTTAAGTAATATTGAAATATTAATTTGGTGATATATTTGGACAAGGCAACAATAAATATAAGAACACTAGGGTCGGTCCGCCCTACGGGCGGGATATACTTACTTGTGATTTAGATTATTATTTTTTGTATGATTTCGTGGTTGGCGTTTAAGGTTTGCATTTGCAAAAGATGTATATGTTAATGATTTTTATCTTTTAGAAAATTTTAGGTCAGGAGAAATTATACGTGAGAAAATATGCTTTGCTTGTTTACAATAGTTGTTTGTCCAAAAAAAACAATAGTTGTTTCTATATTAAAGAGACATGTCATTGATATGTTGTGAGGACTTCAAATGGTTTTTATGTTGTTTCCTTTTACAAAAAAATTATCTCATATTCGGTGTGTTAATTGTGGTTTGTAATATTTTAGGTTCGGAAGGATTGGAGTGTGGTAATATTTTTTTTTTTTTTTTTTGTCGTCTACCCATCTAAACTAGATCAAGTGGAGAACAGACGTGCCGATTCTCCGAAGAGCATCTCCATCTGTCCGGATCTGATCTATATGGGAAAAAGCATAGCCTCTCGTTCTTGCTTCTTTTGCTAGCGCGTCTGCTCGGCCATTTCTACTCCGAGGAATATGAGACAGACTCACATCCTCGAAGTTTTCCTGTAACCTCTGGAACACCTCAATCTCTGTTGCGAATGCTGGCCAGTCCACCGGGTTTGTTGTCATGTCCACTAAATCTGAGCAGTCCGTCTCGAACCGTATCGAGGTTATTCCTCTGTCTCGTATACATGAAGCTGCCCAAAGTAAACCTTTCATCTCAGCATGCAAAGCTGAGAGGCTCCGGTTACATGCTCGTAATCCGCAATACTCCGAGCCCATTTCATCCCTAAGACTCCACCCTAAGCCACTAACGCTGCCATTATTGATCCAAGATGCATCAATTTGACAGGTAGGGATTCGGGGTATCCAGGAGGGCTGTATCTCAACCTCTGTAGTAAGAGGAACATCATGATCCTCATATGTTTCCTCCTTCTCATTAGCCTTCTTCCAACATTCTGCCTCGAGAGACGCATGTTGGAGAGTAGCCAATGGAGATACGTCTTTACCATTAAAGAGTTTGTCGTTCCTCGCCTTCCAAATGTACCAACAGATCCATGGGAAGGTATCGAATTGTGGTCTCAGCGGAGCCACCTATTTTCTCTTCCAAAACAGAAAGTTCATGTTTTGGTATACTGATGTACTCGGGAAGTAACCCGGAAGGGACGGATAGTCCGATAAAGCCCAAACCTGTAGAGCAGGGGGACATTCAAAAAGAAGATGATTAATCGACTCCACTGGGCCAGCACATCTAGGACAACTCCTATCGGTGCCCAGGTGTCTATACATGAGCCTTTCGGCAGTCGCCACACAACCCGAGATAACCTGCCACAAAAAATGCTTCATCTTACTTGGGGCCTTTATCTTCCACACATGACTCTGTAGGCTCGTGATACTTGGTTCCAAAACCCCTTCCTGTGAAAGACTCAACTTGGTCATCCGGAGTAGGTTATAGCCGGTTTTAACTGAATAAACTCCTGATTTTGTGTGGTTCCAAACATATCCATCCGGAACACGAGAGCGAGGAAGTTTCAGCCCAAGTATCAACTGGATATCATCTGGGTGAAAGAACTCACGTAAAAGTTGTATATCCCACTCCTTGGTATCATTCCTAATAAAGGACTGAACAAGAAGTTGGGGTAGTCTGTATACAATGTGGTCGGCGGGTCTAGGTGGTCGAGCCACTGTATCTGGAACCCAAGACTCACTCCAAACCCTCGTATCTTGACCTGTGCCGATCGTTTTCCGTAAGCCAGATATGAGTAGAGGTTTTGCTGCCATGATACTACGCCATCCATATGATGGTGAGTATGTACGTCTATCTTCCAAAGGAGAAGTGTGATTATAGTACCTTCCTTTTAGCACACGCGCTAATAAGGAGTTCGGGTAATGAATTAGTCTCCACAATTGTTTTGCAAGAAGCGCTATATTGAAATCATGAAGATCGCGAAAACCTAATCCCCCCAAATCCTTAGGGGTACAGATCTCGTCCCATGCTATCCAATGTAAACCTCTGCTGTTTTGTTTTGAACTCCACCAAAAATTAGACGTTGTGCTCCTTAGTTTATTGGTAA
This sequence comes from Brassica napus, assembly GCF_020379485.1. Taxonomy (NCBI): domain Eukaryota; kingdom Viridiplantae; phylum Streptophyta; class Magnoliopsida; order Brassicales; family Brassicaceae; genus Brassica; species Brassica napus. Next base: position 38,458,836 of record NC_063436.1, on the reverse strand, counting down.
TGCCTTGTGGAAGCAAGTAGCACGACATAACAAAAGTCGGGGCTGCTTGAGCCACAGACTTGACTTGAACTTCTTTTCCTCCTTTGGAAAGGAGTCTCGATGACCAAGTGTTAACTCGCCCATTGAACCGATCTTGTACAAAGGAGAATACTTTCATCTTCGAGCCACCGATTTGTTCTGGTAATCCAAGGTACATCCCCATGCCTCCTTCTGAAGAGAAACCTAAGACATGTTTTATATCTTGCTTCCGAGAATACTCCACTCGGTTTCCAAAAAACATCGATGATTTAGACGCATTTAGCCGTTGTCCTGATGCCTTCCCATATATATCTAGAATGTCCATGATCTCCTTGCATTGGCTTAATTCCGCCTTACAGAAGAAAAGACTGTCATCTGCAAAAAGAAGGTGAGAGATCCTTGGGCTCGCCCTAGCAACCCGGAGACCTACAATCTTTTTTTCTGCTTCCGCTCCATTCAAAAGTGAGATCAACGCCTCTGTACACAGGATGAACAAAAAGGGGGAGAGGGGGTCTCCTTGTCTTAAACCTCTCTTTGGTAGGATTCTCCCTCTTGGTTGCCCGTTGACTAAGACTTGATATGAGACCGACGTGACACAACACATAATGAGGGTAATTTGTGTGTATGTTATAAGGGTAATTTACTTTTATGTTGAAATAATAGTCGTTCGACGTGCTATTGGAATGAAAGTGGTGATTATTTGAAGTTGCATTTCTTATTAAGAGTAGAATGTTATATTGAGTGCGAAGAAGATAGTAAAGCAAAGCTAATCAAAGTAAGAAAACATTGAAACATGAAAGTGTAAGAACTGAGTAGTGGTTGATGAGTGTAGGCACTTGTTACTCATCGTAAAACCAACTCCAAGAACTTTTCCACTTGTTTATACTAATAACAACCACTGCATTGATTTCTAGATTATTGAGATGGCACTTTCTCGGTGGCATAATAAAGATCATATTAGTTCCATAACAAAAAAATTTCAATATAGAAACGTCGCGTAATGAACATTTGGTTAGTATTGATATATACTATTTTATTAATTTAAGTTGTTGGTTAGTTTGTTTGTAAGTAATTTTTGTTTTGAATTTTTGTTTCTATGGCATCATCACGTGAGTTGTTATGTTTTGAATAATTTGTATCTAACAACTAATGTATATGACTCTTTTTGAGGTTCTCTTCGGCCGTAAGGCCTTTGCATAATTTTTCAAAAAGGAAATCTCAACTTTGGTGAGAAATTGGCAATCCAGACATTAGCCATCCAGTTGGGTTGGAAATGGTTTTCCGGATTGGAATGTTGTTCTAGTGTTCATCGGTCTCATTTCTTAAGTTTACTCTTGGGTGATACTCAGTTTTGGTAAAATAAGCTGTTATTGTTTTTCAGGAACAAATATGAGTATCTCTGAACCGTTTCTTACTTGGTCTTACTCTTAACCATATGATTTCAGATTCTGGGGGGGGGGTGAAGAGATTGATAATGGTTTCTATGTTACATTCGAGATCAGTTACCAAGATGTTTTTATTCTCAATATTTGGAGGACCAATTGGTAGAAATTAGTTTCTTTGAAGAAATCAATATTTGTTGTTCTATAAACATAGAGAATTATTTTTTCTAAACAACTAACATACTTTCTTAAAAAACCTGAAATACATAATATTTAGATTTTCATTACCGAGGTACAAAAACTTTTACATGGTTGGCAGAGATTTATATCATATTTATAGCATAAACTATGTATTTATTATGCACATATCTATATATTTTTTATTAGTCAAAGATAGCTGTAAAGAAAGTTTTATTTTAATCATTTTATTTTTTTTTAATTTTTTTTATATAGGCAAAGAAAAATATTTACAGCCAAATATATGGGAATATAATCTCTTATAAGATTTCAACAACATGACATAGAATCTACGTTTTGACACATCAACACTTACCAGTTACTACCAGTTAGCATCATAATTTTCTGTTATTTACTTGATTTATTTTGTTTTATATAAAATTTGATTCTCATATAAAATATGAGCAGGTATGGGTTATCAGCGGTGAGATGTGTTTTGAGAAAAATAAAAGTTGCTTTCGACATCTTCAAGACATTTCTATATTTATATCTATATAATAATATTTAGAGACATATATATGCTTTAACCCAATTGTATTTATTTTCTAAACTAACTATATATTTTTATTCTATAAACATAATATGTTTTTGTACTTTATGATGAAATGTTATTTTACAGAAAATAATTAGAGTAAACTTAAAATTTATTATAGTATGTTTTAAAATATAGTAAAATACACTAGAAATGTTTTTATGTTAACCAATTGATGATAATCTATGTCAGATACTCAGACAGTGAAACTTTGTAGCATACGTGGAATTATTTTTTTGACTCAAAAAGGTAAATGACAGTATTTTTCTTTTATGAAACTAATAAAAATATGATCTAAAAAGTAACGATCGCTAGGGAATCAAGTGATGAACCTAGCAGTAGCATGTGTTACTACCGTGCCTACTGAACATACAAACACATTTTTACATATTTGTAAAACTATCAAATAGGTATAGTAAAATAATAGTTGTAAATGACCTCATAAAAATAGATAAGAATGAATGAATTCAGACGAAATGTATATCTCAACAGCATAATTACGATTACGTACACTTGTCATCAAATAAGACAAATACACCAAAAGCGAAACACAGATACTAAAGCCATTTCACACAAAAAAAGCAAAAAAAAAAAAGATGAAGAAAAACCAAAGAAGAGAAACACATATATTGTTTCTAAAACTTACTTCCGATTTCTTTTATGATTATCCATTTCCTCTGTGGAGTCAAACATTCAGGCATTAGCGCGGCTGGATTTCTTGAGCAAGATCGCCACAATGAGAAGGTACTTTGCTGAAGTGGACATATGGAATTTCAACATTTCAAGTTCTTCACCGTTTTCAGAGCTGTAGTTGGTTTTATGCCTTCTTCCGCCTAGTGTCATCATCATGACAGCGACTTGAGACCTTGAATTTCTATTGTTCTTGCCATAAAAATATGTGCATACAGTGAATAAATATAATAAGGAAGACATGACATTCCAATATTGTAATTTTATGCTAGAATTCGATCTGTTATCAATACGAACATAAACCAGAAGAGAATATATCTAATTCATTTTCTGACTCGAGACAAATTATTCAGAAAGAACAAATACTGAAGGTTTGATTGTGAAAGCCATCTAAAGAGGTAGAAAACTAAATATACCAAATTTGAATTTGAGGATTAGTTAAGAATAAACCTTGATGAGCGGGTCAAAAATGGCCAAAAGCTATGCAATCAAGAAACATTTGTTGTAAAGCTTCATATAGAGAGTTTCATATACAAGTTAAAAAATATCGTATTATTATTCTTTACAAAGAATTCTGTGATATATATTCCATAACTGTTTCTATCTATATAATTTTTATAATATTTTATCCATTAAATTCTTATTTAGTTATTACAGTTTTACAAATGCAGTGTTTTTTTTTATAATGAAATAATTTAGTGAAAATTTTAGTTTTCACTAAATTATAGATTTGTAAATAATTTAGTTTTCACTAAATTATAGATTTGTAAATAATGTTTTATTTATTCATACAGACTGAATCAAATATCCAAATTAAAAATATTTTATTGGATGGTGTCAAAGCAAATTGAATTGTAAAATTGTGATCTAGGCAAATTGTGAATATTAAACTCATAAATATGGATGTATTCGCATTGTTCTTTCTCAATAATGAATCATGTTTATATAAGAGAAACGGAGTTAAAAGTGTGACCACATGTTTCTACTATAAACATTGCTAGAAGTTTGTGTTTGTTATTTAACAAAAAAAGTATAAGGTTTTATTTTCAGAACTACATTGGATTTTGTTTTTACAATACCACTCAATTCAACAACACCATGAGGCCTACATTCGATTTCAAAATGGAATTACAAGTCAATACTCTGAAATTTTAAGGAAAAAAAAAATTCAAAAACCAATAAAGACAAAATTTAATGTATGACAAATATAAAACAAACTAAAAGTTTAAGCAATTGTTAGATACATGTTAGTAAACCGAAGGACTATAACATAACAACAATGGCGATGTACATATAGAACTAACAGTGAGTTTTAACACAATCAAAAATGCCAAAATAAACAAAAACAATAACAATGGCGATGTACAGAGGACTTACCGAAGGACTATAACATAACAATAATGCTAAAATAAACAAAAACAATAACAGTGAGTTTTAACACAATAAAAAAAAAATAACAGCAAAATCATAAAGGGTGAGTGGCGATGTACAGAGAACTAAGAAAGTATACAAAACATCAACTCACAGTTTTGATATAACTCAAAAGAAACTTCGTAATAATCGTAATCCTTCTCAGAAGCTGCAAGTTTCTGCTTCTTCCACTTGTAAGCAGCTTCAAGAATCTTGAGATTTGTTGTCTGTGATTTTTTCTGGATATAGGTAATCAATGTATTCTTCATACCTGCCAAAGATTCCAACAAAATGTTCGCATTAAGCCTTCGATCATCAAAATCGAAAGATAAAACTTGAGAAATGATATATGAATTGCAAAATGTACTCTGTAGACCCATCTTCTCTAATGATTTCTTGAACTTCTTCGGGAGCTTAGATTGTACCACACTCACATACTCGAGATTACCAAAATTAGTCTACATGTTAAGCCAATCTTCCAATAGTGTAGCTCATTCTTCTTTCTACTCGGGTGCAGTCTTTTTAATTAGTAGTTGTTGGCTCTCTCGAATATAGATGATCAGAAGAAAGAAGATAGAGAGAGAAAAAAACAGTTAATACATGTCTCAAGGTTATAATCAAAATTCATATAACATGTAGTTTTAAATTATCTCAGGCACGTCTGAAGCACTCTTTCTGGAGTTCAATAGCATCTATTTCTTCTTGGTCTTCCTCTCCCTCATCTTCTTCTTGTTCTGCAGCATAAGCTTCAAACTTTGCAAAACTAACCTACACCGCCACACCTTGTAATGCTTTGTGCGGTCCAATAGTCTCTCATATTAACCTCGTCTCCTCTCTGATTCTCCTTCTGATATCTCAAAACCTATGTACGCCTGCCACAAAAACAAATTTCAATGATCCAAGCGATTCAAAAGTCTTGAGGAATATTTTACTTTTTTGAATCTATTGGACTGAATATTTTACCTTCCATAGCAGTTAGGGCATGTCAAGTGCTGGCTGAGATATTGCAAGCTCAAAGATAGTTCTAGCTAGTCCAGTCTCAGCAAGAGACCTCTCTAGCTCAGCGTATTTGCTCCAAGCATAGAAATTCTCTGGAGACCACTCAAAAGCTCATAAAGCTTTCTACATCTATCTATGTTTCCCAGCTGGAGCTCAATCTCAATGTAGTTCTTCAATATCTGTTTACAGAAGAAAAATATAACCAAAAATAAGTATGTTAAATGAGAGCAATGAAACATATAACGGTCAAACACATTTCATGCTTACCTTATCTTTTGGAGCTTTCCCAATAGCGTTTCCTCATATCTGCCGAGCACCGGCAACCATATTTTTGCAAAGGAAAATTTGGAGTGGGGAATAAGCTTAAGACATTCTATGTAATGTTTGGTAAGATGAATACAGACAGTCAGACTAAACTGCTAGAGTGAAACACAAATGGAAGTAACTTCACAAGTTTCAGAATAGGTGGGCTTTGAGACCTGACCAGCAGTCGTACTGGTAAGCGAGAGCTGCGCTCATCCACGCACGTGCGTCTTTGATTGCCCCGCTCGTGACTGCGACGTCCGACGACTCCGTTCAGTGCTACGAGTAAGATAGTATCTGGAGGCAAATGGTGACGATGTTCGTGCGGTTTTTATTCCCTGCGGAGGAGTCTAGGATTGATTTGATTTGAGACTGACCGGAATTGAGAGTCTCGAAGGAGAGTGAGATATCCGAGTGGATGATCTGAACCGGCTTAGGATCTTGCGGGACCAGACCCGGTTTGGAGAGGGAGGAGAAGCAGTGGTCTGGGAAACGTGTGGCGTTACACGCTTGGCGGATCTGAGCTATTGGAGGAGGGGGAGGTTGTTGCCATGTGTTGTGACGGTTGTGGGAGGATTTGGAAACTGTGGCGTAGATAATAAGGGTTAAGAGGAGGAGTAGAATGATGATGATGAGGATACAATAGCGTTTTATTTATGTTATTATTTGGTTTAGCACAACATTTTATATAGCGTCTTACTGAGCGTTATTGTTATGTATTTGTAATACAGCGTTTTATTTTGCTTCATCAGGTACTCTACAATTGCGTTTTATTTCCCCAATAGTCTAATATACAATACGCCGATGATGATGAGGATGTAAGTACGGATTCTTCCTCACTTCATCTTCATACTGAAACCTCATCTTCCCATCAATGGCGTCCTCGATCCCTTCACTACAGGAAATTCGCTTATTGATAGTGTCCAATAAACGCTGTCTATAATATCTCAACGTTGTTAGAAATTACACATGTGTTTGTTATCTGTCTTCCACCGCGACAATAGGTCCGAGAGCTATCGTAGCGGTTTCCTGTTATGCTACAATAGTTACTTTTACGATAGCGTTTTATTATTTGCAATAGTTTAATTTACAATACCGTTTTATTTATGTATTTACTTTGTTTATTAATGTCATAGTTGGTACTCGTATCAGACTATACAACATTTTAAATAGCGTTTTACAAAACGCTATTGGTATATATTTGTAATACAATAGCGTTTTATTTATGTTATTATTTGGTTTAGCACAACATTTTATATAGCGTCTTACTGAGCGCTATTGTTATGTATTTTGTAATACAGTGTTTTATTTTGCTTCGTCGGGTACTCTACAATTGCGTTTTATTTCTGCAATAGTCTAATATACAATACAAAAATCAATTTTGCAAATTATTTTTTGTAGCTGGAAAATTTAATTAGTTTTGATATATATGATTTAAATAGAAAATAGAATTTAATATATTTCATTTAGAATAGAAAATTTAATTAATTTTATTAATCCGAATACAAAATAACATATGTTTTAATCATAACCAAGTTTTAGCTTCATACTACCAAAACATAAACTGGAAAATTCATTCAGCTTCATGAAAAAAGAACAAATTACATTCAGCTTTTGCTCCTTATGTTCGCGGAGCCTTGCCTCTGGAAGACTCTCCTTCCTCTTGTTTCGGGCCTCTCAGTTGAGACGAGTTGCCTGCACTGTTTCGCATGTTAGTCTAGTCATAGCTCTGCGGTACATTGGATCGATGTCTTCTTCATCTTCCTCAATGCAGGATCAAGTATCCAAGAGCTCTCCGGTACTGTTGTTTTGTGAGCTCGACCACATCATCATCTGCTTCAGCTCTCCGGTACTGTCGTTCTGTGAGCTCGACCACATCATCATCTGCTTTTTCTCGTGGCTGTTGGTGGAGATGTGGTATGAATCCTTTTGCAGGGAGTCCACAAATGAGGATTCCCCTTGGTTCTCCCCTAGCTTGCATTTCTGAATCATAGAATAGAAAAACAACAATTAAATGTTGAACATAAAAAAACATTCCCAATAGTTAGCAAGAGCTCTCCCGAAAGTCGAAAGAAGCAGAACCAAATATAAACCAAACTCGACAATTAAACGTTGAACACAAAGCAACAATTAGAAAATCCTTTAACGCTAATGAAAATCCTCAAAACCTATGATTAGCATTTGAATATAGAAATTGTCAATTAGAAATAAGGTTACCGCAATATGAAATCCTAAATTAGACCCTGCAGACAGAGAAACCTACATCAGTTGCTATGTAGAAATTGTCTCATCTAAGGATCATATGTAAGAAAGACCTAACCTTTAGGAGTCCCTGCCACCTTTGCTCGTTCGTGCATTAACCGAGAGGAAAACTACAAAAAGAAACGGATCAGAAGCAGTCTTACGGTGCCGATTAAGTATCAAAGTGTGAAACTTAAGATTAGATAAAACAAATAGACGATTAATTGTACCTCGTTTCTGTATCTGCTTCTTGCGGCACCGAAAAGCTGAACCCTGACCCAAATCTCTTCACAGAAGACGGCGAAAGTAAGGGTTCATCGTCGGAGAGCGTTACAGATTTTGCCAAAGAGGGTAAGGGTTACAGAGATCGTGGAGCCTAAGAAATATGAGAAGGTTGCAGAGATATGAGATTTCTTTCTTTTGAGGGAGAAACGAGATGTGAGAAGGTTTTAGGGTCACGAGATAGTTTTCTTATTAGAGAGATTGTTTTCATTAGTAGGTAAAGAGTTGATGCTGATTTAACGGTGAGATGTGAGAAGGTTAATCAGATCGTGTGGTTTAGGATAGTTATCCTGGTGATATAATATGATTGGCTGTTATGGTAAATTTTGTTCTTATGTCATTTAAACATTTTTTTAATTTAAAATGTATTAAAATTATTTGTATAAAATTAAAAATGTGTTATGATTAATACTAATTAGTTAATAATCATAACAACTGTTGGGGTCAAAAACGGTTACGACAAATTTAAACATTCAAAACGTTCGAAGAAGAAAATAAGAGTTTCTCCGAAGAGTACTTTTCGAAATAGATTCTTCCTTACGAAAAAGCTTGGCGGAAGAAAGAATCGAGACGTCCGACGAAAGCTCGAAACTGGTCGTTACGCAGCGACTGAACGTCCGTCCCGCTCGGTCGCTACGTAGCGACCGAGTGATCGTCCCGCTCGGTCGCTACGTAGCGACCGAGCGATCGTCCCGCTCGGTCGCTACGTAGCGACCGAGCTCGAGCCAAAGCTCGGTCGCTACGTAGCGACCGAGCGATCGTCCCGCTCGGTCGCTACGTAGCGACCGAGCTCAGCCAAGCTCGGTCGCTACGTAGCGACCGAGCGATCGTCCCGCTCGGTCGCTACGTAGCGACCGAGCTCGAGCCAAAGCTCGGTCGCTACGTAGCGACCGAGCGATCGTCCCGCTCGGTCGCTACGTAGCGACCGAGCTCAGCCAAGCTCGGTCGCTACGTAGCGACCGAGCGATCGTCCCGCTCGGTCGCTACGTAGCGACCGAGCTCGAGCCAAAGCTCGGTCGCTACGTAGCGACCGAGCGATCGTCCCGCTCGGTCGCTACGTAGCGACCGAGCTCAGCCAAGCTCGGTCGCTACGTAGCGACCGAGCGATCGTCCCGCTCGGTCGCTACGTAGCGACCGAGCTCAGCCAAGCTCGGTCGCTACGTAGCGACCGAGCGATCGTCCTGCTCGGTCGCTACGTAGCGACCGAGCGATCGTCCCGCTCGGTCGCTACGTAGCGACCGAGCTCAGCCAAGCTCGGTCGCTACGTAGCGACCGAGCGATCGTCCCGCTCGGTCGCTACGTAGCGACCGAGCTCAAGCCAAAGCTCGGTCGCTACGTAGCGACCGAGCACTCGTTTCGCTCGGTCGCTACATAGCGACCGGGCTCGAGCCAAAGTTCGGTCGCTGTGTAGCGATTGAACCTTTCCGAACATCGATACGACACCAGTCCTTGCATTCTCGTCAAACCTTCGAATGCTATCTCCCGAAGACCGTAGCAAGCTCAGTCTATGTTTCCCGCTATTCTAATTCATCGATCAAACTTCGCGGATTAGAAACCGCGGAAAACTCGTAGTAAACGTGTCGAGTCGGAAGACGGCCCAAAGGGACCTAAAACACGACTCGAGGCCCATCCTACGATTTTTCCTAACCAAAAGCCCGTGAACCACAGCATGGTTCGCGCTTGGCCCGCGAGGAAGGATAAATGTCAAGTTTCCGCGGATAAATACGGAAGTTTTGAAGATAATTGTGAAGATCGGGAAAAATGGAATATCTCCATTTTTATGCTATGACGGCTTAAGGGCAGAAGAGTAAAAGCGTAAACCGACCTTGGAGCTAGTATATAAGGAGTCCTAGGCGAGGAGCAGAAGGGAGGAACTTTTTTCAGAGCAAACTTAGCACTTAGAGCGATTTAGGCAACTTTCCGTTTTTGTTATTTCGAGCTGCGACTCAATTAGGTTTAGCCGTCTTAGGGTTGCTAGAACTAGGAATCTCGCCGACAGCTCTCGAGCCCAGGCTTATACCTTGTTGTAACGCTCATACGCAGATTCGGAATAAGATCTATTTTGCTCTCTTTTCGATTTCTTATTTTTATCGTTGTTATTCTCGTGTTCTGATTGCTTGACGTGTGGTAATTAACAGATATCCGGGTCCTCTGGGAAACTAGGGTTTTCTTAGTTTCCTTATTTAAACGGAAATCGACAGTGCGAATTTCGGTTCCCACAGTTTGGCGCTAGAAGGAGGGGGACTTACGGATCAATCTAACCCGCAAAAACCACTCAACGATCAGGACAGACATGCGAGGTTCGACGTGCGCGAATGTCATCTCATTCAGGGGGGGAGAAACGGTCGATCGAGCCAAACCTCGGAACGATCTCCTTGTTATCGAGTTGACAATTCGAGATATCGACGTCGCTAGAGTACTAATCGATACCGGAAGCTCGGCCGATATCATCTTCAAAGACACTCTTGAAAAGATGGGGATCAGTCAATCCGAGATCGCAAAATGCCCAAGCCCACTGCTAGGGCTTTCGGGGGAAACGACCATGGCCTACGGATCGATTAGACTCGCTGTCAAAGCCGGAACCGTGACAAACATCACAGAGTTTCTAGTCGTCGACCGCCCCGCATCTTACAACGTTATCATGGGGACGCCATGGCTGAACACCATGCGCGCAATCCCATCAACCTACCATCTTTGCCTCAAGTTCCCGACCCCTAACGGAGTCGAGGTAATCTGGGGAAATCCAAGAGTTTCTCAGGTCTGTTTCGCCGCGGAACTAAAACGAAAGAGACCGATCCTCGAAATTACTCCTAAGAAAGCGGAGAAAGAGACCTCCAGCAAAGATACGCGAAGTCAGGATTCAGCGGAATTCTTCTGGCAATCTCGTATCTTCGCAGCTCTAGATGAAAAACGCGAGCCAACTTGTGAACCCGTGGTAACGATCTGTCTCGACGAAGCCTTCCCAGAACGCTGCGTCGAGATCGGAGCCAATCTCCACGAGCCTTTAAAGACAGAACTCATAACCTGTCTTAAAAAGAACCTTAATACTTTCGCGTGGGCTGCGGAAGATATGCCAGGAATCGACATTAACATAACATGTCACGAGCTGAACATCGACCCAACATTCAAACCCGTCAAACAGAAAAGACGGAAGCTGGGACCCGAACGTGCTACCGCAGTAAACGATGAGGTCGAAAAACTGCTTAAAGTTGGGTCGATAACGGAAGTAAGATACCCCGACTGGCTCGCCAACCCCGTAGTAGTCAAAAAGAAAAACGGGAAGTGGCGAGTTTGCGTAGATTTTACCGACCTAAACAAGGCATGTCCAAAGGATAGCTTCCCTCTACCACATATCGATCGATTGGTAGAAGCAACGGCGGGCAACGAACTCCTATCCTTCATGGACGCTTTCTCAGGCTATAATCAAATTAGGATGAATCCCGACGATCGTGAGAAGACTGCGTTCATTACCGATCGCGGAACCTATTGCTATGAGGTAATGCCCTTCGGCCTCAAAAACGCTGGAGCAACTTACCAACGACTCGTGAACCGAATGTTCTCCAAACAACTCGGAAAAACGATGGAAGTTTATATCGACGACATGCTTGTCAAATCCCTCAAAGCAAGGGATCACGTGTCACATCTCGAAGAATGTTTCGCACAACTAAATTCCCATAACATGAAGCTCAACCCGACGAAATGCAGATTCGCCGTGGCATCAGGAGAATTCCTCGGCTACTTGGTCACCAACCGCGGTATCGAAGCAAATCCAAAACAGATCAACGCTCTAATCGAGATGGCTTCGCCAAAGAATAAACGGGAAGTCCAAAGACTGACCGGCAGAATCGCAGCACTTAACCGATTTATCTCACGATCAACAGATAAGTGCCTGCCCTTCTACGACGTCCTGCGAGGAAATAAAAAATTCGAATGGACGGAAGAGTGCGAAAACGCCTTCCAACAGCTGAAGCGTTATTTAGCTACTCCTCCAGTCCTCGCAAAACCCGTGGAAGGAGAGCCTTTGTTCTTGTACATCGCGGTATCGGCAACAGCCGTAAGCGGAGTCCTGATCAGGGAAGAACGCGGGGAGCAGAAACCTATTTTTTACATAAGCAAAACCTTGCTGGATGCCGAATCTAGGTATCCGTTGATGGAAAAATTGGCATGCGCGGTCGTAACATCGGCCCGAAAACTACGACCATATTTCCAATCCCACACGATTGTTATCCTCACGACTTTTCCCTTACGGACAATTTTGCATAGCCCAAGTCAATCAGGCCGATTGGCGAAGTGGGCGGTCGAGTTGAGCGAGTATGACATCGAATACCGACCAAGGACGAGCGCAAAATCACAGGTGCTCGCGGACTTTTTGGTCGAACTTCCAACGGGAGCAATAACCAACGAGGAACCAAATTCCACCTGGCTCCTCCACGTCGACGGATCTTCATCCAAGCAAGGATCGGGTATCGGGATCCGTCTCACATCTCCAACAAGCGAGATCCTGGAACAATCGTTCAGACTGGAATTCCATGCCTCAAACAACGAGGCCGAATACGAAGCATTGATCGCAGGTCTACGTTTGGCTCACGGCTTAAAAATACGCAATCTCCACGCTTACTGCGACTCCCAGTTAGTGGCCAGTCAATTCAGCGGAGAATATGAAGCCAGAGACGAACGGATGGACGCGTACCTCAAACTGGTCCAAGGTCTAGCTCAAGACTTCGACTGTTTCGCCCTTACCCGGATCCCCCGTTCCGAGAATGTCCAGGCGGACGCCCTCGCGGCCTTAGCATCAAGTTCCGATCCAGGACTCAAAAGGGTAATTCCGGTCGAGTTCATCGAACATCCGAGTATCGGACCCCCAGTCATTGTCAATCTCATAGAGGGTCAAGACGACGAGGAAGAAGAGATTACGATACCACCACCATCGGAGCAATCCGATTACGGTTGTGATACCCCATGGCTTCAGACGATTCGAGACTACATTATCGACGGGCAACTGCCCGCCGAAAAATGGTCAGCTCGCAAGATCCGAACACAGGCCGCACGCTACGTAACAGTGGACGGCGAAATCTACAAGTGGAGATTCTCCGGACCGCTCCTGACGTGCCTGGAAGGGGAAAAGGCGAGGAAAGTAATGGAGGAAATACATTCCGGCTCATGCGGCAACCATTCCGGCGGAAGATCACTAGCCGTGAAAATCAAACGCCACGGGTACTATTGGCCAACAATGATCGGAGATTGCGAAAAATTCGCACGAAAATGCGAAAAATGCCAAAGGCATGCGCCAACTATCCGACAACCCGCCGAAGTTCTTTCCTCCATCACGTCGCCTTATCCCTTTATGCGCTGGGCCATGGATATTGTCGGACCTCTGCATAATTCAAAGCAAAAGCGTTTCCTTCTAGTCCTTACCGATTTCTTCTCAAAATGGGTAGAGGCGGACTCGTACGCAAGTATAAAAGACGTCCAAGTCGAGAATTTCGTATGGAAAAACATCATCTGTAGGCATGGAGTTCCTTACGAAATCGTAACCGATAACGGGTCTCAATTTATTTCCACCCGATTCGAGGCATTCTGCGAAAAGTGGAAGATACGACTCAACAAGTCAACTCCCAGATATCCGCAGTGCAACGGACAGGCTGAAACAATCAACAAGACCATTCTCGACGGACTGAAGAAACGCTTGGAGGCCAAAAAAGGTAGATGGGCCGACGAACTCGAGGGAGTCCTCTGGTCTCACCGTACCACCCCAAGGCGAGCAACGGGAGAAACTCCCTTCGCCTTGGTATACGGCGCGGAGTGCATGATTCCCGCAGAAGTAGAATTTCCCGGTGTTCGAAGAAGGTTCTTACCCGAACGAGAGGAACTCAACAATGCTATGCTCTTGGACGATCTCGACCTCATTAACGAACGCCGGGATCGAGCGCTCATCCGAATTCAAAACTACCAGCACGCCGCTGCGAGATACTATAACTCCAACGTACGGAACCGAAGGTTCAATCAGGGAGATCTGGTCCTTCGCAAAGTCTTCCAAAACACCGCTGAACGAAACGCGGGAAAACTCGGAGCAAACTGGGAAGGTCCCTATAAAATCGAAAAAGTCGTCCGACCAGGTTCTTACGAAATAGCCAACATGCAGGGCATAAAAATCCCTAGAACCTGGAATGCGATGCATCTCAAAAAATACTATCACTAAACGAACCAACTCGCAATCACTGAACTACGAGACGGCTTGATCTCCGCAAGGAGTACGTAGGCAGTTTGCCGAAAGGCAAATTCAGCTGTCCTCCCTTATTAAAAAGGGGGGAGTGGGTACGTATACTCGTATACTCCCAAAAAATCGAAAAACTTCTTACCGCACTTTTGGTGTTTTCGACTTATCAAAACATCCTCACCCGCGAAATCGCAACGAGGTCTTCGGAAATTGGTCGGCCGCTTGGGAGAATCGAACCTTTAGCATCGCGAGACGTCGCAAAAGATGCCTCAAAATTGATTTCTTCCGAGCAAACGAAATCTCCGCAAAAAGACACATATATGCACACATTAACATTTATTTTGCGCAAATTAATCAAAACAACGGCACACGCCACCAAGTCCGATGCTGATCACATCGAACTCACAAACGTCCTAAACAGACATAGCCATCTCATGGAGATGACTCTCTTACATCCGACACAAGGATAATAGCGCTATAAAAGAAATCCGAAATTTTGGTCTAGCACTTCCGGTCTCCGGAGAGATGCTCGATTCGTATCAAACAAGTCGTATAAGCCGAGAACTTTTCGCGGACTTTACATCGATACGAATCAGGAAGAAATCGCGACAGGAAAAACGATAGCCGGTTAGTCACCGCACAATCCTTAAACCGAAAGTAAACCTAGGTCTTGCCCTAAACCCAGCGCACTGGTCTCTAACATCTCAAAGGCATGATATCAAAAGATAAGAGATTCTTAAACCACGCCTCTATGTTTACGTTCGATACCTTCAGCGCCCCCGCAGAGTTCACATCTCGCGGAAGAACTCTCGAAACAGGTCTCGAATAAAACATTTCACAATCGAAGAAGGATATGAGACGACAACTCATCACCTTCCTCCCCACTATTCACAAATTCATAAAAAACGTTATCCGATTATCATACCATAAAGCCGCGGAGCGGCAGGGATTCAAAGCCACACACGGCCAGTCCCGAAATACAAACAAGGCCGTTCAAGGCCGAAGCATAAAGACATAAAAAAAAAAAACAAATCTCTCGCAAGAGATCTAACCCAAGTCACCCTCAGAACTTACGCTCCCTCTTCACCCGCCGCCTCGTCCGAGCCTGGAGCCACGTCGCTTCCGTTCTCTCCGACCATCGGATCTTTCCCCTCTGGGTCTTCTGGACACGTCGGAAGGAAGCAAGCGGATTTTAGGTCGGCCAGGATGAGATCGAAATCGCCATCCTCGGCCGCCATATCTCCCTTGCAGCCGGACAGTCGGGCCTCTTCGGCCTCCAAGGTCGGGGGAGTCTCACTTTGGAACGACCGAACCACGGCCATCCCGCCCTCAATCGTCGCCAAAGCGAAATCCCTGCTCCGGATACGCTCGAGGGAACCCAGGGAAGCAGAAATCTTCGCCAAGCGAGCCTGAAACTCCGCACGAAGGGCATCCGTAGCCTCTTGGATCCCGCGGCGCGCTAGTCCAGCGTCACTCTCGATCTGACGCTGGAGTCGACGCACCTCCGAGGATTTGGCCTTCCTGGTTTTCTTTTCCTTAAGCAAGGAACTCGCCGTCTTCCCGAGGTCCCTCTCAAGCTCTCCTATCGCAACCTCGAGCTTCGACACTTTCGCAGAGTGAGAGTCCTCGACAGCCGTCAACATAGCCTCGGTTTCGGACCATCTGCCCTGAAGCTCCACCAACTCCCCGGAAAGACGACTGGTCTCAGAACCACATTCGCTGATCATCCCATCGATCAACGATATGAACTGCGAACAAAAAAATTCTTAAGACTAAGTCCATGAAAAGAATGCACGACAGACGATCGAGAATTCAAACAAGAAACAAACCTTTCCGCGAAGTCCCGACGCTAGGCTCGACCCACCTCGCTGCGAAGTCTCCCCGTCACCGCTCTTGGCCAGTTTCCTCTTCCGACTCTTAGGCTGAGTAGCCTGGACAGCGCTAGGAGCACGCAATGCCAGAACGATTTCTTTTCTGGCTGGAGGCGGAGGCATAGAGTCAGCGGCCTTCTCTTTGTCCTCGACGAGGATCGGAGTCGTGGAAGATCCCGCAGGTAGGACTTGCGGGGAAAGAGCCGCGAAGCCGGTCCCGTGACACGGGGCAACGACCTGCGCGGAGGAAGACGGGAACTCGGAGCCAGTCTGAGCCAATTCTTTCTCGGCTTGGCGACGAACTAGTTTCTCTCGGAAAGAAAGATGACCGGCAACACAAGCCGGCACTTCCGCCGGAGAAGTTGGAACCGGAGCCAGAGAGGTGGCCTCACCCATCTCGACGTCGGAATCCTTCTTATCACCTTGGGAGGAAGACATGTTGAAAGGAAAGTTATGAAACTAGAGAGGTTTTGAAGAAAATGAAGGAGGAAAGGTGTGAAGAGAATGAATGACAAGAGCTCACTACTTATAGAAGTATGGGTTCGGAATGTCGCCTCGACAACTTTTTTCCGCGGAGTTTTAACTGTAAATTTCGTCCAATACACTTAACCTTGTCAAAGTCATCTATCCGCCCGCTAGAGTCACAACTCTAACGGGCTGGGGGGCTAACTGTTGGGGTCAAAAACGGTTACGACAAATTTAAACATTCAAAACGTTCGAAGAAGAAAATAAGAGTTTCTCCGAAGAGTACTTTTCGAAATAGATTCTTCCTTACGAAAAAGCTTGGCGGAAGAAAGAATCGAGACGTCCGACGAAAGCTCGAAACAGGTCGTTACGCAGCGACTGAACGTCCGTCCCGCTCGGTCGCTACGTAGCGACCGAGTGATCGTCCCGCTCGGTCGCTACGTAGCGACCGAGCGATCGTCCCGCTCGGTCGCTACGTAGCGACCGAGCTCGAGCCAAAGCTCGGTCGCTACGTAGCGACTGAGCTCAGCCAAGCTCGGTCGCTACGTAGCGACCGAGCGATCGTCCCGCTCGGTCGCTACGTAGCGACCGAGCTCGAGCCAAAGCTCGGTCGCTACGTAGCGACCGAGCGATCGTCCCGCTCGGTCGCTACGTAGCGACCGAGCTCAGCCAAGCTCGGTCGCTACGTAGCGACCGAGCGATCGTCCCGCTCGGTCGCTACGTAGCGACCGAGCTCAGCCAAGCTCGGTCGCTACGTAGCGACCGAGCGATCGTCCTGCTCGGTCGCTACGTAGCGACCGAGCTCGAGCCAAAGCTCGGTCGCTACGTAGCGACCGAGCGATCGTCCCGCTCGGTCGCTACGTAGCGACCGAGCTCAAGCCAAAGCTCGGTCGCTACGTAGCGACCGAGCACTCGTTTCGCTCGGTCGCTACATAGCGACCGGGCTCGAGCCAAAGTTCGGTCGCTGTGTAGCGATTGAACCTTTCCGAACATCGATACGACACCAGTCCTTGCATTCTCGTCAAACCTTCGAATGCTATCTCCCGAAGACCGTAGCAAGCTCAGTCTATGTTTCCCGCTATTCTAATTCATCGATCAAACTTCGCGGATTAGAAACCGCGGAAAACTCGTAGTAAACGTGTCGAGTCGGAAGACGGCCCAAAGGGACCTAAAACACGACTCGAGGCCCATCCTACGATTTTTCCTAACCAAAAGCCCGTGAACCACAGCATGGTTCGCGCTTGGCCCGCGAAGAAGGATAAATGTCAAGTTTCCGCGGATAAATACGGAAGTTTTGAAGATAATTGTGAAGATCGGGAAAAATGGAATATCTCCATTTTTATGCTATGACGGCTTAAGGGCAGAAGAGTAAAAGCGTAAACCGACCTTGGAGCTAGTATATAAGGAGTCCTAGGCGAGGAGCAGAAGGGAGGAACTTTTTTCAGAGCAAACTTAGCACTTAGAGCGATTTAGGCAACTTTCCGTTTTTGTTATTTCGAGCTGCGACTCAATTAGGTTTAGCCGTCTTAGGGTTGCTAGAACTAGGAATCTCGCCGACAGCTCTCGAGCCCAGGCTTATACCTTGTTGTAACGCTCATACGCAGATTCGGAATAAGATCTATTTTGCTCTCTTTTCGATTTCTTATTTTTATCGTTGTTATTCTCGTGTTCTGATTGCTTGACGTGTGGTAATTAACAGATATCCGGGTCCTCTGGGAAACTAGGGTTTTCTTAGTTTCCTTATTTAAACGGAAATCGACAGTGCGAATTTCGGTTCCCACAACAACATTACAATCTATTTTAAAATTCTTTTTTATGTTTTTATTTATAATTTATGAAATATTTGTCAAGATTGAAACACTAGGCACTAAAATGTATACCCTAACCATCTTAGTGGATAAAATAAAGAGTTTAGGTTTTGAATAATTGAAAAATATTGTAAGATTCGATTTCAGGTTATTATTGTTACAAAATTTAATTAAAATTAATCTTATTTTAGTTTATTGATTTTTTTATGAATTATGTGTCAAGATTGAACACTATACCCTAAACTCTATACCCTAAAATATTATGGGTTGAGAATTTAGGTTTTGAATGATGAAACATATTTGATAATTATTTTAAAAATATAATTTTATATTTTAAATTAGTTTGATTATGAAATTTGTGTCAAGATTGAACACTATACCCTAAATTGTATACCCTAAACCATTTAGGGTTTTCGATTTGATTGTTTGAGCAACTGTTTTTCGGAAAAAGCCTTTTATTTTGTTTATTTATAATTTATGAATTTAATAATTTATATTTTTTGTTATTATATTGAAACTAAGAAATGTACAAGTGTACCTAAGTAATAATTTAACAAACAAGGAAAACGCCAAATATTCCAAGTAGTACATAATACAAATTAACACAAACTTATAATTTTTTTTTTTAAGTACTAAGAGCTTTACGTTTTTAAAAGAAAAACATAATAGATTTCTTAAAGTACATTCCTTGAGCATTCATATGTAAAGGAGTTTGTCATTTGGCCAAGCAACTATACTTCCTTTAGCATCAGCAATGATTTGAAGTTCTGAATTAGTTCTCCAAATCGGTGCATCTTCAATAAGAGGAATATCAACCCATATCTTGGTTGCATTGAACCTAAGCGAACAAAATGAACTACATCATCTAAATTAGTCGAGAAAACTCGACCTTCTACAACCTTCTCCCCTGATCCTTTGCAATCTAAGAGGATGCATTTCTTTTTCTCGATCTTGCTGGTGTTAGAGATGTTACTTGCACTCTAAACAGAAATTCCATACAACAAATCATTCAGCCACAGAAGAAAATTAGCAACAACAATCAAGACTGAGAATGTTTAGAGTCTTACTGCATGTGATCTACTTTTCGATATCAGTTCATCTCTGCTTGCTTATACAGTAGCCGTAAGAATCTTATGGATAGGCCATGGGATGTTCTCATAGAGTGCATCACAAATCTTCGACTTCTTCGCATTTGGTCTCCATAGAAAACCTTCTTCATTTACTACCCTATCTATTTGACAATAGCAGCACTAGGACCCAAAGGAATGTTGTTTACCAGTTTATTTGGGTCAGTTGACTCGAGACGACCCTCAGCAACAAGTACATCCTCCTTTGACCAATCATAGATTAGGATTCTATTGCCTTCTGCATCTATAGCCTACAAAGGCATGTTTAAAAAAAACACAAAACAAACACTAGATTAGTTATCAACATGATTCTCCAGCATCTTTACATATTTACTTACCGTTGAATCATCAGTCTTATTATTCGCTGAGTAGTCTTCATCCAGAATGAGCTTATCAAGATGCCATGCAATTTTCATTCCAATGGCTTGGCCAAGTGTGGTAACAGATGTCGTAGGCCTCCAGATAGGTGCTTCTTCATTTGTAACAGACTTAACTAAAATAGCACCAACATGCATACCAAGTGGAATTCATCCAATTTTGTATGTTGGTTCAGATGAGCAGAATTCTCCTTCTCTGATGACAACATCATCAACTGAACACCAGTCTAAAATCTGACACCTAGGTCCTTTGCTAAGATCATTGACCTCAGAATTGGAGACACCATCAAGATTCTGAGAGAAAAAGAGAAAGAAAAAGTTAAACAGTAATGATTCTAACTTTAACTTCCTAACTTATAAAGCCAAATTGATGTTAACTTACACTTTTTGATGCAGTTAATCCATGAACTACGTCCTGCAAACCACGATCTGTATCCTGCAATTCAGCATGTTTAGCTTCAAGCATCATTACATGTGAGTCTCTGGCATGCATGAATGCTATCTTCGTAGCAGTTATTCCTCTGCCCATTCCTCTAATCCTTCCTGGTTTGTCTTTTCCTAGGACCTGACTCACAGCATCGTCGGTAACATTCGTACTGTCAGTTGATTCCATTGCAATATCAATCGTTTTGATTTTTGCTGATTTCCAAAAATAAGACAGTAATAGCATAAGACACTAAAGATTCAGACAACAAGAACAATAATACACTAAAATATTTAGAATGTTAACAATAGTATCTTCAAGCTCATGCCTCACAGGTCTCCCATCTGAATGTGTATGTCCTGCTATCCATACCTTACTCCTAGTCCCTTTTGTGGGGTCTGAACTGTTTTTCTTCTACAATTGACAAAAGGATATTACATTATTACAATTTCCCAGAAAGTAGAAGTAACAGAATCATACCATTTCATGAGCCAAGCGAACCATTACCTTGCGACTAGTGGTGTGAGGAATCTGCTTTCTCTTGAATTCCTTGAATTTGTCACTTTGGACCTTCAAATAAAACCAAACAGTAAGATTAGAATTCTCCATATGCAAACATATTTTTAGAAATTTGTTCAACCTAAACAACCTTAAATTCTTTGCCTTTCTTCATCTTCACCCAATTCATCCAAGCTGACGCAGATTGAACATTGCTTGGTTTTAAGCTAATAAGTTTGTTCCATACTCCCTACAGCTCACACATTACTAACAAGCCTTGACTTTGAAGACCTCCATATACACCCCATCTACTTTAACACGGCTTCTTTTTGCCAATGTTCTGTCTTTTTGAACCTCGCCTACAAAAGTTTCAGAACTTAACACAATGGTAGAAGTTATGTAAAGAGTTCTTATATTTTCAGTTTTAAAAAAATACTTGAATTTCCTTCCTTATTGTATCCTTTGTCTGTTCATCAAGGTGTCTCCAATCTCCAAGAAGGACTGGTACATGCTCTCTCATAAGAGGACCAAGAAATGAGGAAAGTGTTACTGATCCATCCCTACATGTTCATCGAGACCTATAAATTCAATTTCAACCTTGTCTTCAATGTTTTTAGCCACTTTACTCATCCTAGTGCGCCCTCTTTGTCTTTTTGTCTTGGTCTCTGACTGCTCACCTTGGACTGGTTCAGTTGGATGCTGCGTATCATCTGCGTATCCTTTTTCTAGTTTTTCTCCTGCGTCTTCTGGTGATTCTCTTTCGTTTTCTTTCTCTGAATTTTGTTCAAGAGGATGTTCTTCCAATGCAGATTCCTGAGTACCAATCTGCATATCAGTTGTTGTTTCTTCTACTGTTGGACCAGTAAGCCTCCTGCGTCTTTTTTGAGTGTTCCATGGCTCAACACTCGCATCTTCGCCTTTTTGGCTAAGCATAGCTGCATCAGTTCTCGGCTTCATAATGTTTGACCTGAAACTATTGTAAACAATCAGAAACTATAATTCTAACTACCTAATAATCCTAACTACCTAATAAACCTAGTGACCTAGCCCAATTATTCAACTACTAGGACCATCACAATCAGCCCTAACACAGAAACTATCATCAGAAGAAGATTCATTCCCCAGATCATCATTGTCTTCGATGGATATTGGCGCAGCTACGAACTCTTCTTCGGTTTCTAACTCATGATACCCTCTTGGAGGTGCCCTCATAACAACACTTCAATTTGAGTCATTTTCTTTGGAGTAAAACACTTGTTTTGCTTGAGAAGGCACAATGTATGGATCTTGGAGAAATGCTGCTTGGTTAATGCTGAAGTTCACAAGCATATAGCCATCTTCTTCCTTGAGACCATTCCCTTTGTTGGCCCACTTACACTTGAATAATGGAACCTGGAACATGTGGTAGTCCAACAATGTTATCTCTTGTATCACTCCAAAATAGGAAACTACATCTGCCACGTGATTGGTATTTTTCACACTTGATCTACATATAAAAATAGCTTCATATGCTACTCCATTGTTCTGAGTCTTCCGCTTTAAGCATTCGGTGTGAAAACGATGTCCATTGATGATATAGCCATTATAGGTTTGAGCATTATGTCTTGGACCAAATGCTAACCATCTTAGCTTGGTCGAAAGCTCTTTTGAATTACTAGGGATCTGATATAAACAAAAACATTAGACTAACATTTTTAATTTCAATACTGAGTAAAAGAGAAAGAGATGTGTAGAGAACTTTGTAAATACCTTTTCTTTTATCCACTGTGAAAACCGTTCACCATGTAACTTCCACAAAAGAGTTTGATTTCTTCTGCAACATACGTTCTTATCTTGTAAATCTTCAAGATGCATTCTGATTTAGAAATCTAAAGAGTTAGAATTATTAACTAACAACCAACAATCATATATTAAATAAGAATTATTAACTAAAAATAAAAACTTACTCGACATATGGATTTACAACTGCAGTGTTCATTAACACATATCTGTGAGCAATGTCAAGCTCTTTATCAGATAGTGTAACTTCTGCAGCCTTATGAATTGGACGCCCTTCAAGTATATGCTCATCCAAATCAACATCTTCATTACGATTTGCAGACTTTAGAACTGGTACAGATGTTTTGAGAAACTCCAAACAAAAAGCAATATATTCAGCTGCAAAGTAACCCTCTGCCATACATGCTTCTGGCCTTGTGAAGTTCTTAACATATGATTTTAGTGTTTTCATGTACCTAAGTGTCCATCATAAACAAAATTTGTCATATATTTGCTTATAACAAATATAACAACAAAATAGAAAAACCAAAATAACTATGTACCATTCAAATGGATACATCCATCTAAAGTGTACCGGGCCACCCAAAGGAGCTTCTCTAGCTAGATGTATAGGGAGATGGAATATTATATCAAAAAGAGATGGATGAAAAAACCTCTCTATTTGGCACATCGTCTCCACAAGCTCAGACTCCATTGTTATTAGCTTCTCTGGTCAACTACACGCTGACATAGTCTACTGAAGAAGTTGCATAATCTACTAACTGCAGTCCTAGGTCCTTTTGGCAACAACCCTCTCAATGCAGCTGGTAACAAGTTATGCAGAAGAACATGATGATCATGAGACTTCAGACCACCAATCAGAGGATGATCAAGTGAGACACAGTTTGGAATATTCGCACAGTAGCCATCTGGTCCTCTGAATTCAGATAATCTCTTGCAGAATCTCTTCTTCTCTTCCTTGCTCAGCTCATTAGCAGCTGGGGGTAAATACGTTTTCTTTCCACGTAGTTGAGTGTGTAAGTTACTTCGAATCCATATGTCCTCCAAATCTTGTTTTGCTTTCACACCATCTTTTGACTTAGCATTGTGCATCAAAAAGGAAAGAATGGCATCAAAGACATTCTTTTCCACATGCATTACGTCGATGTTATGACGCACCGGCATATCCTAACTCAACATAGAGCAACATAAATTGGTTAGAAAATTATATGCATTTTAAATTTCCTTTATACATTTTTATTTTGATAGAGTACTAACCTTCCAGTAAGGTAAATCAAATAGAATAGAACGTTTCTTCCACCTCCATTGATTAGAGTCTTCTTCATATTCTTCATGGGTAAGCTCTTCAACATCACACACACCTGATCTTTTCCTTTTGCTTTTCTTCTCCAAAGGTTTCCCAAACTCATTCTTATAATCCTTAAGCAGCTCAAATATTTCAGCTCTTGTTTGAATTCTATTAGCAGTCCCTTTCTCCACAGTGTTGTCAATCCAAACTCTTCGGTGTCGGTAAGGATGACCAGGCCTGAGTCGTTTCCTATTTCCCAAATAGACGTACTTACGACTAAACTTCAACCACCTACAAGGTGTATCCTTCCCACATACATTACATCCTTGTTTCCCTTTTACTTTGCAACCAGACAAGGTCCCCAAACCTTGATAGTCGTTGATAGTCCACAATAGTATAGCCTTAAGTGTGAAATTCTCCTTGGATAATGCGTCATATATCTGGATACCTTCATTCCACAAATCATTCAGATCATCAATCAAAGCAGCAAGATAAACATCGATGTTGTTACTTGGTGCAGTTTGTCCAGGTATCAGAAGGGTTACCATTATGTTCTCTGACTTCATACACATCGTGGGAGGCATATTGTAGTTCACTAACAAGACTGGCCAGGTGCTATACTTGGTATTTTGAATAGAAAACGGGTTCATCCCATCTGTAGATATACCAAGTCTTAGGTTTCTTGGTTCAGCTGCGAAAAGTGGCCATCTAGCATTGACCTGAGCCCATGTCAATAAGTCAACCGGGTGTCTCATTGTTCCATCTTCAGAAGCCTTACTGAAATGCCATTGCAAATTCGTAGACATCATCTCAGATCTAAACATCCTCTTGAATCTTTCTTTTATAGGGAAATACCTGAGTATCTTTGCTGGAATCTCATTCTTTGTCTCACCAGAATGCTTATCAACCTCCCATCTTGAAGCCCTACATCTTGGGCAGCTACTCATATCCTCATACTCTTTCCGGTAAAGAATGCAGTCATTCTTACACGCATGGATGACATCATATCCAAAACCAAATATCTTCAAGAACTTCTTTATCTCAAATGTTGATGTTGGAAGAACATTACCGTTGGGAAGCATGTCATGAACCATACTTAAAAGCTGATCAAAGTAATTCTCTGAAATCGCACTCTTGACTTTGATGCGGTAGAGACCCATAATTGCTGCAACTTTGGTGTAGTTTGTGCATTCCGGGTATAGAGAAGTTTCTGCATCCTATAATTTCTTCTTAAACTGAAGTTCTTCTTCACTTCCAACAACTTCAGGCTGTTCTTCATCCTTATTCGAGGATTCTGAATTATCTTCATTGTCAAAGAAGGCAGATCTAAACAACTCATATGTTTCTAACTCAGGACGTTGATCATTAACTGTTTTCTCAGTCCTCATCTCTCCATGGATACTCCAACAAGCATTTCTCTTGTACTTGTGATCCATTCCTTTAATTACCAAATGATCCAGTACTGTGCTTATGGTTTTATGACACACGTTCCGACAACCGATACAAGGACAGAACATCTACAGAGGATTCCCCAATCTCTTTGCTGATGCATACACAAAAGCACGTGCACCTTTCTCATACTCAGTGCTTGCCCTGTAAATTTATAAAACGATTAACGTTTGATTAGCACAGAAAGTTGTAGTCAAGTTCAAGATTTTGAGAGAATGTTGTAGACAAGTTCATACCTCGGAAGCCAAACACATGACTTATCCATTACAAGAAACCCGCAACAGCTCCCAGACCAATCAGAAAGTATTGAAATTAGTCACATAAATAGTAAAACAAAATTAACAAACAAAGAAACAAACAATAAGCCACAAATTGAAACATAAACAAACAATGAGCCCCCAATTATAGTTTCTAAACCCTAAATCTACAATGAAATCGATAAGCCAAAGACAAATACAAACCTTCAGTCGAAAACTTTCTTCGCGTACTTGATAAATCTAGGTTTAGATCCTCGGCTGCTTTTGAAATTCTTGTCGATTACAAATAGAGCAGATCCAAATGAATCAAAAGTCGAGAAACAATGAACCAATTGAGAAATCTCTTCTCGTTTTCACTCCAACAATTTTCTCGATAAATTTCTTGAAACTCGAGAAAGAACAATTTCTCTAAGTGAGATGAGAGGGAGAGTAAAAATTTCACTAAGTGTTAAGCGGTTCAATTTTTTTATTCACGCTTCCAGTTTCGACAGCATTTTAAAATACGTAATGCAATGTATTCTACGCGTCACCATTTTTTTTAAAGACGACATATTCGTAGCGTTTCCCAAAAATAAAACTCTATTAAAAACTTAAACATAGCACAACATAAATAAGCGCTATAATGCACTGCTATAAAGAGTATTAGTGTAATGGAACATATCTCTAACTGTTTATGCAATGGTCCAGAAGATATATAATAAACCCTTTTTTTATTTGATGCAACCATTATCAGTCTCTCGCTTATTGGGAAGGTGCTCAACCTGAAGAAACAAAACGTTGAGAAGCTACTTCAGAAGATGCCATCACAATGGGGTATGGAAGATCGCATTACGGTCAATGACTTGGGCAATGGGAAGTTTCTCCTTAATTTTACTTCGGAAGAGGATCTCAGCTCTGTTCTTCGACAGGGTCCTTTTCATTTCAACTTCTGTATGTTTGTGCTGGTGCGATGGGAACCCATTGTTCATGATGATTACCCGTGGATCGTCCCTTTTAAGGTTCAAGTGATTGGCCTCCCTTTGCCTCTTTGGACGGATACAAATCTTAGGAACATTGGGGCAAGATTAGGCCATGTTCATGTTGATTCTTTGGATGTGGCTGAGGGCAGCATGCTCATTGATGTGGACTCTAGAAAACCTCTCAAATTCTCAAGGAAAGTGGAGTCGAAGGATGGAGATGAGGTCACCATCGAAATCAAGTACGAGAAGTTATTTAAGCATTGTTCTACATGTGGTATGCTTACCCATGAGAAGGATCATTGTCCTTCTTCGGATGTGCGATCGCGACTTCAAACTCAAACAGAGCGACCTGGTATTTTTACGAGGATTATAAATGATCAGGGAAAAATAAATGAAGATATATAATCCCCTGATCAGGGTAATAAAAAAAGGGTAATATTAGTGTAATACAATACTCATCCGTAACTTATAGATGGCCAAATAATATTTTCGGTTTGGACCTATTGGGCCAGTAAAAGTAATGTGTTACAACCCTTATAGTTAGAAACTATATAAAGTTAGCATATAAATTTTGGTCCTTATCTCCTTTTAGTCAAAAATAGAGATCTGAAAGAATCTCTTCTTTTGTTAAGATGATTTTGGGGAAAAAATTACTACTACTGTTTTTGGGCCTTATTTAATGTAGGGGTGGCAAAATATCCGTAAATTTTGATTCGATCCATTATTCGTTTCGATTTGATCCGAAAAATCCGGATATCCGTAACTTAACGAATCAAAGCAAATAACAAAATTTAGTATCTGCCAAAGACGAAGCAAATCACAAATACTAATATTTTTAAAAACGGACATCCGATCTGATCCGTTATATAATCTGATCCGTTATATACATATATATGTATATATGTTTCTAAAATTATATAATATATATACTTGTATATCTCTATATAAGTTTTATAATGTTTTTATTCACTAAATTAATTTTTTAGTTTTTAATTTTTTTAAAAGTATGCATTTTTTAAAAAAAATTAAAGAAATATTATTATTTTATATCAGATTTTCTTCTTTTTTTTTCTTTTTTTTTAATTTTTATTATTTTTACGGATCGAATCGGATATCCAGGAAAAATTCAGATATTTGCAGATATCCGGAAAACCGAATATTCAAAAAGTTACAAATCCGGATCAAAAATCAATTATTCGTAGGAAACGGAGTGGATCACGAATATCCTTAAAATTCCTGATATCCGCTCTGTGCCCACCCCTAATTTAACGTACTTCCAGTTTATAGTTTACACGATATTTCTCTCTGTTGTGTGATATGATCTATATTGTTAAGTTCTTAGCTTTGTTCATGATTTTCTCGGACTTTTAATTCGTCCGCTTGCTTTAGCTTCTAGGAAAGGTTCTTCTTCTTTTTTTTTTTTGTCTCGTTCTTTTCTCGTCGGCGTTGGTTATATCACATTTGTGTAATGTTTAGTTTATCATCAATTGAAATTTAAATAGAGGAAACAATATTACACTAATTAATAATGTTACTGTTACGTATGATTATCCAAATATGGCCACGTAGTGGACACTGGACCCCTCCCTATCAAATGTCTTGCTGCATCATCATACAGATGTCAGTGTTATTGTTTTATCTTTTTCTTTTGAGTCGGTAAATTAAACCTACTTTGATGGGCTATAAATAGCTCTTTCTCTTTCTTATTTGAATGACTCAAGTAAGAAGAAAATAATACAGAAAATAATAAAGCTCTCATCTCTTTCTCACGTGTTATCACACACCTCTCCACTCACTTCTCATCCAATCACACTCTTTCTCTCTCTTTGTTTCCAACGTATAATATACATATATATTTCACTCCCACTTTTATATTATACAACATGTTCGAACTCTCATATACCGGTAAAGTCTATTAATCCGGAAACTCTAACCAACCGAAGCTTATCAATCCAAAAGTTCTTAAACCAACCGAGGTAATATTTAAATTTATGTATTTCAATATACGTATTTTATTTAAATTTTATTATTGTTCCGGAGTGAGAGGCTAGGCCTTCTCCGTTTATTTTTCTGGATGATAGGCGTTGCCTTTCTCGACTGATCGTTATGGTAAACTATGCATTCACGATCAGAGAAACACGTGGTAGGATTTGCCTCCATAAATAAAACAAAAGGTCAAAATGGTAGACTAAGTCTCCTCGGACGTTGAAATAAGTAAAAGTCAAAATAGTAGACCATGTCTCTTCGGACTTTGAAAAATAATGTTCAATATGGCAGTCTATGACTCCTCCGATCATGTGGTAGGCTAAGCTTCTCGATTTTATTTATGCTCTTTAAATTTCTGCAATTTAAGTTTATGCTTTTATTTTATGCCTTTAATTTATGCATTTAAATTATAGATTTAAATTCCCTTATTTACTATATTTATATTATTATTTTATAAATACAGTTATCATGTCGAATTTGACAAAGCTCGAAATAATGCCCTGAATATTACGGAAAATAATTATATGACCTGGGCAGTGGGTGCAAAGATGCACCTTAGAAGAAACGAGATTTTGGAAACCATCGATAGTTCAAAAATGGTGTCAGATGAAAAAAAGTGCAAAAGCCATGATATTTTAACGAAACCACATACATGATGGTTTAAGAGATGAATATATTACAAAAGAGGATCCTTGTGACCTCTGAAAATCTTTAAAAGAGAGGTTTGATCACCAGATGTATGTGATCTTACTGAAAGCTAAACACGAATGGATCCATCTTCGGTTCCAGGACTACAAAAGTGTTAGTGAATTTAATTCCGTGATGTTCGGAATTACATCTAGGATGATGTTATGTGGAGAGAAAATACGTGATTATGATATGATCGAAAAAACTCTCTCCACGTTCCATTCTGAAAATGTAGTCATGCAGCAACAGTGCCGGACGAATGGATATAGCCGTTACTCGGAGTTGATGTAAGTCCTCCTTGTAGCGGAGCAGAATAATCAACTCGTGACTTTAAACCATCAAACTCGTCCCACTAGATCTGCTCCATTCCCAGAAGCAAATGCTGCATCATCCAGTTATGATAATAAGAGAGGACGAGGTTGTGGACGTGGTGGAAACTGTTATCATAGACGTGGAAGAGGACGAGGAAGAAGATTTTGTCCCTATGATGAAAGAAATAATAAATACTTCCACGAAAATGAAATGAATGAAAAGGGCCAGGATGATAAAAAGTAAACGGGAAAAGTTTGCTACAGATGCGGCATGAAAGGTCATTGGGTACATAACTGTCGTACATCAAAACATTTAGCCGATCTGTATAGAGAATCCCAAAAGGGAAAAGAGAAAGGAAGAGGTGAAACTAACTTCATCTCTGATGAACCTGAGTCATCCTTTCATGGTTTAAATGATGATACTCATCTCGACGTATCAGACTTTCTGGTTGAACCAGAGAGTATCGATAAGTGATATAGAATCGATGTGATATAAGTAAATTGTATTATAGTATCTATAGCTTTTGTTGTAAGATATATGTTATGTTTGTTTTGTTTCGTGTTTAATAATATATGTTTTATATTCATAAAATGCCAAACTTTGAGACTATGGATGGAGATATGTGTTTGGCAGATAGTGCGTCAACGCACACGATAATTAAAGATAAGAAATATTTCTCCAGTCTCAAAATAAGAGATTACGCTGGAAGCGTAAGTACAATATCTGGTAATGCAAAGATTATTATGGGCTCTGGAAGAGCGAAATTTTCAATGCCAAGGGAACCGATATTTGAAATAAGTGATGCATTGTATTCCCCCGAGTCTCATAGAAACTTGTTGAATTTTAAGGATATCCGAAGAAATGGATATCATATTGAGACTATAAGTAAAGATGGCATTGAATTTTTTTGCATTAAGTCCAAGAGGAAACATATATTGGAAGAGTTAAGAATGTTATCCTCTGGACTATATAGTACGAAAATAACCATGACTGAGTCCTATGCCGTGGTAAACATGAAGCTTATTGATACATTTAAAATATGGCATGAGAGGCTAGGACATCCTGGTTCAGTCATGATGAGAAAGATAGTGCAAAATTCAAATAACCATCCGTTGAAAAACGGAAAATTTTTGCAAACAAGCGAGTTTACATGTAATGCATGTTCTCAAGGAAAACTTATAACTCGGCCGTCACAAGCAAAAGTAGGCAATGAATCACCAATGTTTTTGAAAAGAATACATGGTCATATATGTGGTCCGATCCACCCACCGTGCGAGCCGTTTAAGTATTTCATGGTATTGATTGATGCATCTAGTAGATGGTCAAGTGTGTCTCTTTTGACGACATGAAATACGGCTTTCGCAAAGTTCATTGCCAGATAATAAAGCTGAGAACACAATTCTCAGAGTATGCCATTAAGAAAGTAAGGCTTGATAATACTGGTGAATTTACATCGCAAGCTTTTGATGACTATTGTATGTCAATGGGGATTGATGTGGAGCATCCAGTTCCCCATGTGCATACACAAAATGGCATGGCCGAGTCATTAATAAAACAGTTGCAGTTGATTGCAAGACCGTTAGTCTTGAGAACAAAGCTCCTAATTTATGTATGGGGTCATGCTATATTGCATGCGGTTGCACTGGTTCGGTTAAGACTGAGTGCATATCATAAGTACTCCCCATTACAATTGGCATATGCGCAAGAGCCAGATGTATCCCATCTCCGTGTTTTTGGATGTGCGCTCTATGTTGCGATAGCTCCGCCACAAAGGACAAAAATGGGCCCACAAAGGAGATTGGGAATATGTGGGTTATACGTCACTAAGTATAATAAGATATATGGAACCAGTAATTGGTGATATGTTTACGGCAAGGTTTGCCGATTGCCATTTTAATGAGGATGAATTTCCAGCGTTAGGGGGAGGAATTAATAGAATTCCTAAAGAGATTACATGGTGTACACCGTCGTTGTTACACCTTGATCCCCTACGAAATAAAGAGAGCTGGAAGTTCAGAAAATTGTGCATTTGTATAATTTGGCAAATCAGTTACCAGATGCGTTCACAGATACGAGAAGGGTGACAAAATCATGTATACCCGCTGAAAATGTTCTATCCAGAGTTCCTAAAGGGCAAACTGATGGAAATAAAATGAATGAACATAGGGTTCAGTTAAAGAGGGAGAGGCCAGCGGGTTCTAGAGATAAAAATCCTCGAAAGAAAAAGAAATTGGATGAGCAAAATAGTAAGGTTCCAGAAGAACCTGATATTGAAAGATGTCTGAAAGAAGACATAAATGGAAAGGTTCCAGAAGAACCTGTTACTGAAAAAGTTCTGAAAGAAGGCATAAATAAAAATTATCTAGATGACGAGAAGGGAACGAAAAAGTATGAGATTTCCATCAACTACGCCCGAGATGAAAAGATATGGATCATGAATAAGATAAAAGATGTTGATGGAATGTTCTCCTTTTCTGGGTCCAAAGAGATCGATTATGAAAATGATGATCCCGATCCAAGGTCCATTTTAGAATGTCGGAAAAGACATGATTCGGAGGAGTGGAAGAAGGCCATTCAAATTGAATTATTCTCCCTGAATAAAAGAAATGTCTTTGGACCTATAGTCATAACGCCTGAGAATGTAAATACTGTTGGATATAAGTGGGTATTCGTGAGAAAATTAAATGAGAAGAATGAAGTAAGACGATATAAAGTCCGATTAGTTGTCCAAGGTTTTTCTCAAAGACCGGAAATTGATTTTGAGGAAACATATTACCCGGTAATGGATGCAATTATGTTTAGATTTTTGATGAGCCTAACGGCGTTTAAAAATCTTGAAATGCATCTCATGGACGTTGTGACTGCATATTTGTATGGATCGTTGGATAATGATATATATATATATATATATATCTATATATGAAACTCCCTGAGAGATTAAAAATGCCAGGGGCATTGAAAGAAAAATTCATGGAGATTTGTTCGGTCAAGTTACAGCGATCACTTTACAGATTAAAGCAATCCGGACGCATGTGGTACAATCGCTTAAGTGAATATCTTTTGAGTAAAGGATATGTGAATATCTTTTGAGTAAAGGATATGTGAATAATGCGATATGTCCATGCATTTTTATAAAAAAAATCGTCATCTGGCTTTGTGATCATTGATGTATATATAGATGACCTGAATATAATTGGAACTCAAAAGGAGGTTGATGATGCTCGAACTCATATGAAAGAGGAGTTTGAAATGATAGATCTCGGCAAGACAAAGTTTTATCTTGGGCTCCAGATTGAGGCATCTTCGAGAAGGAATATTTGTGCATCAATCAAATTATTTGAAAATATTATTGAAATGCTTTTATATGGATAAAGCGACTCCTTTGAGTATTCCAATGGTTGGTAGAACTCTCGCTGTTGAGAGAGATTCTTTTAGTCCCTGCGAAGATAGCGAGAAGATATTAGGTCCTGAAGTACCTTATATAAGTGCTATCGGTGGGTTTTTATATCTTGCAAACTGTACCAGACATGATATTGCTTTTGTTATTGAGTTTGGTATGGTTGGTTTTGCAGATGCAAGATACTTATCAATCCTCATAAGGCTCGATCGCAAACCGGTTATGTTTTTACAATTGGTGGAACCGCGATCTCTTGGCGGTCCCAGAAACACACTCTGGTTGCGACATCTTCAAATCATGCAGAAACATTGCGCTTCACGAAGCATGTCGAGAATGTGTGTGGCTTCGATCAATGAGTCAACACATACAAGAAGCAAGTGGAATAGTCTACGAGAAAGAGCCGACGAAAATCTTTGAAGACAATTCGGCTTGTGTTGTTCAACTCAAAGAAGACTACATCAAAAGCGACATAACAAAGCATTCCCTCCGAAATTTTTCTCATACATAAAGGAGCTCAAGAAAAATAAAGAGGTGGACATCGAGTATGTACGGTCATGCGACAATCCGACTGATTTGTTCACAAAATCTCTTCTGATAGATTTTTCCATGATTAGATTTTTAACGAGGTATTATGTAATACATGATGGATAAACAAGAGGGAGTGTTACGTATGATTATCTAAATATTGCCACGTACTGGACACTGGTTCCCTTCCTATCAAATGTCTTGCTGCATCGTCATCCAGATGTCAGTGTTAATATTTTGTCTTTTTCTTTTGAGTCGGTAAATTAAACCGACTTTGATGGGCTCTAAATAGCTCCTTCTCTTCCTTATTTGTATGACTGAAGTAAGAAGAAAATAATACAGAAAATAATAAAGCTCTCCTCTCTCTCTCACGTGTTATCACACACCTCTCCACTCACTTCTCATCCAATCACATTCTTTCTCTCTCTTTGTTTCCAACATATAATATACATATATATTTCACTCCCACGTTTATATTATACAACAATTACCTTATAATTTCATCATTGTTACTTGTAAGTTGTAACTTACTGATATTTAAAAAAGACCAAATAAATTCTTATATCCCATAACTCCCAACAACATATACAATATCCCCCTATGTATTAATTGACTTCTGATGACGTGTCGCTTATAGGTGAAGTTTCATGAAATTGTTATAATTTGATTGGTTGATAATTTTTATTAAATATTTATTTTAATCAAATCTAAAAATAAAAAAAAATTCTAGAACCAATTAATACAAGTTACCAAAAAGCACAAGTAATATAACAAATAATATTTTATGTTAATTAATTGCATAATTATAGAAAGAATATATAATGTTTCATCAATTTTTTTTTATAAATTATTTACTTATAATTATTAAAATAATTTTATATATTTTTATAGAAATAAATATAATGGTTGTATATCCTACTATATATTAATTCAGAAGTCACTTAAGTGACTTTTGATTAGGTATCATTTATAGGTAAAGTTTAGAATTAATTTCTCTTAACTTGATAGGTTGTTGGTATTT
The DNA here is from genome assembly GCF_020379485.1 of Brassica napus. NCBI lineage: Eukaryota > Viridiplantae > Streptophyta > Magnoliopsida > Brassicales > Brassicaceae > Brassica > Brassica napus. The sequence goes on along the minus strand of NC_063436.1, from coordinate 38,424,295 downwards.
GAATTTTCATTTATTAAATTGAAATTTTAAAAAGGAAACTAATTCTATAACTACCTAATCTAATATATATTACCATATAAACATTTAAACATTTTAAAGATATAAGAATTAACATAATTTGTGTATAGAAACAATTAAATATCATATATTACATAATAAAAATTTGGATAATACATATAAATACATATGATATGATAGAAATAATTATATAAACGATTTTAAACATGTTTCTATTAATAGATGATACAATAAATCATAGATTACAAACAACTAATTAACCTAAACCTAATAATATTTTTTATACTCACTATATATATATATTCTAAAAACATTAAGCCATTTTTCAGTGAAAAATGTTGATAGTATAGTTGAGTTATCATTGTCATAAATGATTCAAGTACTTGTATATTAAAAAAAATAAAAACAAATGGTAAGTTTTTTAAAAAATAATATTAAACTATACATAGGTGAAGTTTAGAATTAATTCTCTTAATTTGTTTGGTTGTTTGTATTTGGATTTTTATTTATTAAATTAAAATTTTAAAAAGGAAACTAATTCTAGATTAACCAAATCTATAATTCTAGGTGGTTGTCCGCGAATTCTAGGTGATTGCCCTCCTAAAAGGAAACTAATTCATTTATTTGAATTTTCATTTATTAAAATTTTTTTTATATTTTTATTATAATATATAATAAAAATAAGCTAAGACTAATTCATTTTTTATAATATAAATTGAAGAAACAGAAACAATATATTAATACAAGACTAGAGTTAAGATCAAATTGACATGCTTATTTTTGTAATAGGAAAAAAATAAAATGACACATATATAAAAGAAATGTGTGAAGAATAATAAAAATTGTTTTTTTTTATTCTTGGTTATTTTATACTTTTACATACTTAATCTTTTATTTGTTTGACAAAATACATGGGTTTTACGTATTACTATAACTGTTAATTAATTAGTTTCATATGTTTTTGTAACATGAAGACAAATTAAGTAAGAAAAATCAATATATATACGAAATGTTCTAAAATTAAAATGGTAGAAGATGGAAAATATAAAATAAATTAAGTTTATTTACGAAATAATGATATGTATTTTTTGCGGTAAAATAAACTTTTTCAATGTATGATAACAAATTTATACAAAAAATTATCCAAATAGAATCATGTTATTTTGATGTAATAAAATTATTCACATTAATAATAAGTATATATGTCTATAATAATGACATCATGTTATTTAAAATGTTAGATAATATTTTTCTTATATATAATTATTAATAGTATTAAATTAAAATATGTATGTATTAAAATATCTTTTTAAAAATGTAAGTAATACTTTTCAAAAATAACACTTTTAAATAAACAATTGTTTGATACGAGAGTGTGATGATTGGATAGAATTAAGGATGCATTTGTTTGGTTAACCAATTGTGTGTTATGTTAAACACTAAATCAAAAACACGTGAGAAAGTATTATTTGACACAATAATGAAAATTTTGTAACTATTTTACTTCTAAATAAAATAAAGTGGTAGACAAAATAATGCGAAAGTAGAAAGTGTTATAAAATAACTTTTTGTTCATTAATCTTTGGGTTTTTTATTAATCACAAATTATGTAATAAAAAGATTTTTGGAGACTTATATTAAAATTTATAGAATTATCGCTATATCTCAATAATCTTCTACGACTATACAATACCAAAATTTTTTATTTTTAAACTATTTAAAATAAAAAAAGCTTTTTTAATAGTTTTTTTTTTTTGCTAACAAACAGCTATTTTATTACTCAAACTTGTGGTGATCTGGGTAACAAGATCGGAATAGAACAACTAATAAAACAAAGAGGTCTATGAAAAAAACGAGCATTCCTAGCGAGTGAATCAGCAATTCCATTTTGCGCCCTTGGAATATAAATGATCTTAAATCCCGGAAAACACATCTGGAGAATTTTGGATGACTTCCAGCTTAGTTGAGAAGTTATTTTTAATAGTTATGATTACTATTCAACATAATATATAATTTTAATTATACAATGTTTATACATGTGAAATTGCGGATACCACCTAGTATATATTTAAATCAGTTACAAAAAAGCATATATATTTAAATAAAACATTTTTACAAGAAACGGGAAAAAATAAAATGGAAACCAAACGTAAGTAAATTAAACTAATTAATTAGGAACACACTCATGTTCCACGAAACCAGGCAAAGTCCTTGTAGGAGAAGCAACAAAAACCGTAGAATGCCCCACCATTGTCACTACTCTCAGAGCTTCTTCTTCATAAGTTTTTCTCACCTTCTCTTCCCTTTTTGCCCTTCTTCTCCGCTTCTTCGCCGTCACAACAGCCCCCGCCACCACAAGCCCTAAAAGCACCACCCCCACCGTCACAGATCCAACAAGCCCACCAACAACCGATCTCCACCGCTCAATCTTCTCCTTCTTCATCTCATTTTCTCATCCACCGTCTGATTTGGACGAATCCTGATCATCCGTCACCACTAAACCAAAATGTCCGTTAGTTTTAACGGCGCAGACATACGGCTTCACTTCTCCTGCAAACGTTACTTTCCCGTCTAGCCCAAAAGTCACACACATTGGTTTATTCAGAAATATTTCCAAAAATTAACTGTGGACGGATCTTTAGCATCGTCTAGGAGAAGACTTATCTGATAAGAGCTGCTCAAATTATTACCCAAAACAACGTCGTTTATGGCATTATAAGCTAAGAGTCCTAGAACAGGAGAGATAAGTCTATAACCAGATAGATCATAGTTCTTGTAATAGATATCAGACCATTTTAATCCCAAGATCTGTCTCACAACCACAAGACGTTCACCACACGGTTCAAGAACCGCTCCGACACCGATATGGATTTCCTGGAGCTGAGCTCCATATCGCCGAAGACTCCCACAACGGAACCTGATAGCGTCGAGATTTATGCCGGAGTAGTTATAAGGGAGATGAATACGCCGAAGAACGCCGGTCTTGATTGTGTAATGTTGGTTCTTGAAAGAGTTTAGAGTGTAATCTCTTAGGAGGAGATCGAGAAGCTTTGAAGATCCCTTGAAACGTTCTTGAGTAATACTACTAGTGGAGGGTGAACCTTTTAGATGAGAAGGAAGGATATTAATAATATGATTATTATTATTAGTGAAAGAGAGGGAAAATAGAATGTTGTTGTTGTCGCCATTTTTGATCTTGAATGAGTTATTGATCTCCTATTTGTTGTTGTTGAGAGAAAATGAGAAGAAGATGTGAAGGGGAAGACATCAATTAAGTTGATCATGAGATATAAATTTTCTTTAGCTCGATGAAGGATTTAGATTGAAGGGAAGGGTTTGCTTTATATGTATACATATGTATATGTTTGTATGCTAATCAGTATGGTTTTTGGATATTAAAGGCGGCGTGAGATTGTTTTGAGTAAAGTGTACGTCTACAGCCCTGTTCGTTTGGTTGCCACAGGTTTCGGCGGCGGCGGCAGTGTTTGCGTCAGCGGCAGCGGCAGCGTCAATGAGGACAGTTGTTGTTCGTTTCGCAGACGCTGACGCTGCCGCCGCTGCCGCAGATTATTGTTCGTTTAGAAGACGCAGGAAGTTGAGGTCGACGCCGACGCTGCCGCAGGAAGCAGATTTTTGGATTGTTCGTTTGACAGACGCTGCGGCTATTTTTATTTTTTCAGATTTATTTTAAAATTTTTGTAAAATTGTATTTAAATAAATAAAGTATAGTTTAAATATATTTACATCCATTAAAATATTATGTTTACTTGGTAATAATTTTTTGGTCAATTATACAAATGTAATAAATTTTTTCATACATCATAAGCTAAATTAGAAACAAAATAATACTTCAAAATATTTATCATAAACGAAAGCTAAATATTACATCAAGTCTTAAATCAATATCACATTTAAATGACAATCAAAGTTATAAGCAAAAAAAAAAAAATTAAATCATCAACTAAAACATTTAATAGGGGTAAACGACCTCTACCATATTCATTTGTGATGTTATCACGCAAATCTTCCATCGCTCTATCACCTGTCGGCTCATATACAATATGTCCACCACCACCACCACCTCCACCACCACCATCATCTTCATCATCATCATCATCATCATCACCTTCTTCTTCATCACCGTCACTATCAGCTTCTTCTCCTTCTCCATCATCACCATTTTGCCACTGTACAAAATCATGATCTTCCCGATGTGAATCACGTATGAAGTTGTGTAGCGTCATCGTCGCTGTCACCAACTTAATCCACTTGACCAGACCATACTTTGGATGCTTACGATCCAAAATCCTCCATTTTGCTTTCCATACTACAAATGTCCTCTCAATCACTGATCGCAGACCTGAATGCTTTCGGTTGAATAACTCTCTTGCACTAACTGGTGGTCCTCCTGTAGCAAACTGACCAAGATGATATCGCATATTACGATGTGGACCAAGATACCCTGTCCTGGTCGGATATCCGGAGTCAACTAAATAATACTTTCCAGGAGGAGGATGTGGAAAAGAAGCCTCGTTTCTCGCACAATGAGTCAAGACCTTGGTATCATGTGCTCTACCAGGTACACCGACATATGCATATATGAACTTCATATCGAAGTTACATATAGCAAGAACATTCATTGTAGGATCTTGCTTCTGTATGCATCTGCATTCTGACTTGGAGGGCGAACCGAGATATGAGTTCCATCAAGTGCTCCAATACAATCTTTGAACTGAAGCCAATACCGATCATCGTTTCTCAAAACAGGACTCACTCTTGCAAACTCGCCTTCTTCTGGTTTTAGTGTATCCTCTGCAAACTTGAGAAGAGCACTCAAGACTTCATCAAGCTTTCTTTGTACTGTATCCAACGATCTTTGATACCTTGCAGCAATATCCCTATTCGTCTTATCTTGACCAACAGTCTCGAGAAACATCGCAACAGATTCCTCAAGGTAGACATGGTGAGACTCTTCCAATCCATATCGCTGAGCTATCATCTTGCACAAAGCTTCAAACGTCCTTTGATTCATGCGCAGAATGTCGTAACATTGCTGATCAGATTCGTACATAAGTTGTTGAACATAACGCCATCCTGCTCCTCGATCTGTTCTATGACTCAGTCTCTCAGTAATAGCCACATCAAACAAACCAAGTTCATCATCATAATCACCATCTTCATCTTCCAACATCCATCTTTCAAGCATCTACAAAACCATATTGAATAAATCATCATCAGTCTAAATAAGACACTGTCCAATACAAGACCAGCAAGATAGAAATAAATGTGATCTGTTGCAACAAGTTCAAATAAATAAATGTTCAAGATAGAAATAAGAAACAAGACATGTGATATGTTGCAAACCGACCAAGACCAATAAGAAACAATATTTAAACCGACCAGGAACATGAGGTTTAAAGACTCAAGATCAGACCTGTTATTAAAAAAAAAAAAGATAAAGCAGTAACAGCGGTTTACATAACGTTTTGTGCAACTTCAATATTTAAACCGACCAGGAACATAAACCTCTGAACTTAAGTTTCATAACACAAAGCAGTACCAAACTTAAGTTCCTACTCAACATAAACTAGTGAATCCATACTAGTTCCAATTCACTAACTAGTCACTCATCACGTTTTATCTTGGTCCTAAGCTCCAGAAACTTAGTCTTCGCTTCATCTGTCTTCATCGTTATGAATCCCCTTCGGCTCCCTTCACTATCTATCAGAAGCTCAATCGATGCTTCATATAAAGGCGACCACTCTCTCACTTCAGGGAGAGCATACAACATTTCCAATACGGTCTCAACACTGAATGGTTGTTCACGCTCCATCAATTGTTTTGCTAGCATATTCTTCACTTCAAGAGCAGCAGTCCTTTTTTCACAAGCCTCCACAGCCACATCTTTCTCTTTACGCCTTCGTTTTGCTATTGAACTTCCAGAATGAGTCTGAGCCGCTGGTTGAGTTTGGCGAGGAGCTTGGCGCTGGGTTTCTGTCTCCAATGCTTGAGTCTCTGCTGCTGGCTGAGAATCAGCTTCATCCTCACCAATATCTCCACCAACTCTCGAATCCAAGCTTGCTTCTCCATGTTGACCGCTCCAACCTTCTGCTCCAGTAACTACTACACTACCAAATTCTGCTTCAAACATATCCATGTTATCAATTTCTTTGCAGGAAGCTTTTCTAATCCCAGGACACTCCTATATAACAAAAGAGAAAGAGTAAGTCAGTGAGAAACTGAGCTAAGTTCTATTATTTCAACACAAGTACATCTTAACAGCTAAGTTCACAAAAGAGAAAATGAGAAACTGACCCTTTCGCGCTCTTTCCACCAATCATACCCAAGTCCTGTCCTGTTCTGAGTCAGCATCCTAATCATGATGTATTTTTTTCTGCTGCTGTCGTACTTTTTCTTGTAGTCCCTCTTCCAATCAGAAAATCCCTTCTTAAACCTCAGCTCAAACGCATCCATGATGTTCTTTTTCCCTACTTTATTCATTTGCTGACCAACCTTATTTCCTTTTCTTCTCTCACTACAAGAAAACATATTTTTTACGAGGGCAATATACGTTGTAACTTCGTCGTAAACGGGATGTTACGACGAATGAACCGCGAAACACGTTTCGTCGTAAAACGCCCGTCGTAACCGACGTTTCGTCGTAAATGACTTGTTAAGTTTACGACGAAATATATTCCTCGTAAAGCGCAGGGCAGAGATTCGTCGTAAACGACACGTAAAATTTCGTGGTAAACTCCACGTAATGGATTCGATGTAAAGCACACGTAAACATTTTCGTTGTAACACCCTCGTAAATATTTCGATGTAAACTCCACGTAACATTTCGATGTAAAGACCACGTAAAATCTTCGATGTAAAAGACTCGTAATTATTTTCGACGGTAATCAGTTGTAAATGTTTACGTCGAGCCTACATCGACGTTTCGTTTTATAATATATTTTGAATATTATTTTTAACCTCAAATATATATATATAAATTTGAATTTATTTAAAATTCTGAATTTTAAATAATTTTAATTTTAAAACGAAATATGAAAATAAAAAACATTTATAAAAAAGCATTTAAAAGTCATAATATTTAAATTCATAATACAAACCAAAATATTAAAAAAACTACATATCATCGAAGTAGTCGGTGGGGTTGCTCGGCTGTTGACGGGTTGGATCGGACTCTTGGGGATCTCGTACTGGCAACCCAAGAGCGGCTCGTCTCTGACTCAACATTCTCTGCATAACCGGGTTTCCCACGGCCATCACGTCTAGCAAATCCTCAAGAGAGTCTAAACGAACCTGCTGGCTATCCATTCGAGCTTTCATCTGAGAAGTCTCTTCATCCCGTCTCGAAGTGTATGACGAAGTTGCCCTTGCAACTTGGTTAACAGAGCCTATACCGACTATTCGTCCCTTCTTTCTAGGAGCCAGCTATAAAATTAAAACATATATTAATATAGTTATTAAAAATAATGTAAACAAAAATTTTTAGTTGTACTACCTCTTCGAAGATTCTGTCGGCTTCTTCGGTGGACAATGTGACGGGTAATCCATCGGGAGACTCCTGAGTTAGTTGCGTCTCCCGTTCTTCAATCCGAGTAGCCACTGCTTGAGCGAGTTTCTCAGATGCAGGATCCACAAAAACTCCGTCGGATGTGGCGTGAGTCATCTTGAATAGGTCAGACAGAGATGGTAAGACTCCCGTCTTCTCCAACTACAAAAAAAAATATTAAAAATTATATTAATTGAATATTTTAAAATAAATATTTAAAAAAAAAACTTACAACTTCTAGACGGATGCCTGCATGTGGTTTTTGGCCGGTTCTGTGAAGCATGGGCAAATTACCATCTTTATCCTTCGTTCTTCGAGAAGCCGAGCACGAATTGGCCTTTTTGATCGAAGAGGGGTGCTTCCAGTAGGCGATGAGGCCATCCCACACATCCTTCGTGAGCTCAGTGGGCTTTCCCTCATACCCGTCGAGCTCCCACTTGTCCTTCCAATCGGAGACTGTGTTGCAGAGGCGGATCTTTGCTTTTGCAACGAATTCCGCCTTCACCATCTCGGTGATTCCCAAAGACCAATGCCACTTTTGCTGAAACACAAAAAATTTGAAAAATTACAATTAATAATAATATTTAAAAAATATATACATATTTAAAAGTGAAAATTTAATTAAATTTAAAAATCTTACCGCAAACATTTTAAACCAAGTGATCTTAACGTGATTTGGAGTCTTGCTCCAGTTCGGATATGCCCCGTCGTAGTAACCCTTAATCGTTTTCGAAACGCTCCGGCCAACACGGTTGTTAGCCCCAAACCTGAAAGGAAAACAATTTAACCGTTAAAAAATAAAAATAATTTAAATTTTAATGTAATAAAAATTAATAACTTACCAATAAGTTCCTCGGGGTCTATCGGGGTCTAGAACATCCAAACCCTCCCGTCCAGGCTGGGCAAGCAAATCCTCTACCGTATATCTCGCGAATGGGGCATATGAAGGCACACGCAAATCCGGATGAACTGCACCTTCTGGGACAGGCTCAGGTGCAGCCGCTGGAGGAGGAGGTGGAGGCATATGCGGTGGAGGCATTTGCGGTGGAGGCATATGCGGTGGAGGAGGACTCCAAGCAACTCTCTGAGGAGGCTGAGAGTCTGGAACTGCGGTGGAGGATGATGGACCGGAAGACGATGGACCGGAAGAAGATGTACCGGAACCATCGTCGCCAAACAAATCTCTATAGCTAGGTGCTCTGGATTTTCTTCTAGGAGCCATCTAAAAAAACTAAAATAAATTTAATCAATTACGACATAATAAAAATATTATTCCGTTACCTAACTAATCACCTAAACTAATTACCTAACTAATCACCTAAACTAATTCCGTTACCTAACTAATCACCTAAACTAATTTAAAAAAAAAAAGAGAGAAGAGAGAGTTTACCTTAGAGAGAGCAAAGGAATTTGGGAGGAATGAGCGAGGCAGCCTCGCTCTCGGCGTCTCCTTATATAGATTAGGATTCGTCGTAAAAGCGACGTAATTTTACGACGAATTTACCAGGCCCGCGTTTTTTCATTTACGACGAAATTACCAGGCCCACGTTTTTTCATTTACGACGAAATTACCAGGCCCGTGTTTTTCGTTTTACGACGAAATTACCAGGCCCGCGTTTTTCCATTTACGACGAAATTACGACGCTTAACCCTAAACACCGAGAATGAAATCCCTAAACCCCAAAGTCACATATCATCTAACATCATATCTTATTTCATACTACTTCTTACTCTTTCTTTTAGAAAATGTTACAATAGAGAAATCCAACATTTGATACATATATTACATCACTCTAAATCGTTTTCGTTCTCATCACTATTACATCACTCTAAATCGTTTTCGTTCTCATCACTATCATTACAATCATCATCGTCGCTTCTCTCGAACTCGTCTTCACGTGCTTCATCTGTCGCATCTTCGGGAATATCTTCATATTGAAAGTTTTGCGGGTCGATCAAAAGGATTTCATCAGTTGGTTGTTCTGGTACCTCAACTTCAGTGATAGCGTCTTCTTCTTGCAAGGGCGGTTCTTCTCCAACGACAATGCGTCCACGAGGTGTAACTTTGATAGCAGTTACCCAGTTTATCCCGGAAGTTCGAAGCCGAGGATAAGGAAGGAAGCTAACTTGCTCGGCTTGTGAAGCTAAAATGAAAGGCTCAAATTTGTTGTATCTTCTCCCAAAATTGACATCCACAACACCAAATTTGTTATACCGAATCCCTCGGTTCACAACAGGATCGAACCATTCACATTTGAAGAGGACGCATTTTAGCTTCAATAAACCCGGAAATTCCACTTCAATAATCTCCTGCAATATCCCGTAAAAGTCTGTTTCACCTTTCACACATATTCCGTAGTTACTCGTTGCCCGATGTCTCCCATACTCATATGTGTGAAAGGTAAATCCTCGTGTGAAATACATAGGTGATGTGGTGACCTTTGCAACTGGACCTTGAACCAATTCGTGAAACCATACGGGATAATAAGGATCGTCATAATCAACCTGCAAAAAACATATATATATTCTTAAACACTTACTTAATTAATATAATAGTATGAGATATATTACCTGTGATTTTAACCACTTGACAAAGTGCTTATCTTTACGTGTATCCACATCAGTTGCAGATATTCCTGGTATTGCTTCTTCAACTTGAGATACAAACATCCTGCAAATTGAACAAATAATCAAATCATACATAATTAATTTTAATTCATATAATTAACATTCACAAAAATATTTACCTTTCAAAGTAACGGGTCATTGCATCCTCGCAGTTGAGCAGAATATATGTGTGGGCACTATGTTTATCTTCTTCACATGACCACCATACTTCTTTCGTTTTACCACCAAACCGTCCTATTTCGCAGAAAATGTCAGGAACACCATCAATTGGATATGATGTCGGTACTCCACCATCATCATATCTCCTAGGAACTCTTTTTCTCGTACGAACAGTTGGAGCAAAATAGTATGATGTGAAGTTAGATGTTTCGGCTGTCAAACTCCCTGCAATTATTGAACCTTCTACCTTTGCAAGATTTCTTGCTTTCCCCTTCAAATGTTTCATCTGTCGCTCATACGGATACATCCATCCGTTGTGAACAGGTCCACGAAGCAATGCTTCATACGGTAGGTGGACAACTAGATGCTCCATGACGTCAAAAAATGAAGGAGGAAATATCTTCTCCAGGTTGCACAATATGATCGGAATGTTCTGATGAAGTTGTTCGATGACTTCTTCTTTGAACGTACGTGTGCTAAGATCTCTGAAAAATGCTCCGATGGCTGTATATTTTAAAAGGAATCAAATTAATAACATTTCGTAACATATGTATATATATAAATTTATAATTACCTGCAAGTGCTTCGTGGACATTTGCTGGAAGGAGCTCGGCAAAAGCAAATGGAAGCAGTCGTTGCATAAACACATGACAATCATGACTTTTCATTCCGGAGAACTTTTGACCTCGTTCAATACATCTTGACATATTTGAAACATAACCATCAGGAAACTTAACTTCCGATGCAACCCATAACCCAAGATAGACATTCCGAATATTTGTAGCAAAATCTCCGTGTACCTTGTTGAAATGTTTCCACGCTCTTGCGTCTGATGGATGTGCAACCTCACCATCTCTCTGGACATGTTCGGCATGCCACCTCATCGACGCAGCAGTCCTTTCAGATTGATATAATCTTTTCAATCTGTCTGTAATTGGTAGGTACCACATCCTTTGGTACGGTACCCTATTCCTCCCACGGCCTTGCGGTTTGAATCGTGGTTTTTTGCAGAATCGACACTCTTCTAACTTGTCATCTTCCTTCCAGTAGATCATGCAGTTGTCGATGCAAACATCAATCATCTCCGAGGGTAACCCAAGACTATAAACCAATTTCTGAATCTCATAATAAGATTCAGCAGACACGTTGTCTTCTGGCAAATACTCTTTAAACAACTCCGCCCATGCATCCATGCAATTCTCAGGTAAATTATGATCCGTTTTAATATTCATCATCCTAGCTGCTAGAGACAATTTAGAGAGACCTTCTCTACAACCAGTGTAGATTGGTTGATTTGCAGCATCTAGCATTTCATAAAACCTTTTTGCATCCAAATTAGGTTCTTCTACATTTCCAGTTCCATCTGCTATTGTTGTAGTTGTTTCTAAAAATGCATCACTAATCATATCTTGAACCCTATCATGATCTACCATCTGCTCCTCTTGATGATAATTATGTTCATTATGCACATGATTCAGTTCTTCATTATGATGAGCATCCTCAAAATTAGCATTACTACTACTAGCTTCATTTCCCCCATAACCCTCTCCATGTTGATACCAAATGTAGTATTGTGGTGTAAATCCTCTGTTTACTAAATGATTCCATACAGTTTCACTACGTGCAAATTTTGAATTCTTGCATTTTGAACAGGGGCAGAACATCTTACCGCTTTCCTGCGTGATCGGTGTACAGCCCGCCTGGTGCATGAATGTCTCTAGCCCGTTCAGAAATGCATTCGTCACTCTCCCGTCGGAATCTTTGTGCAAATACATCCAACTTCGTAACTCGTAAATACTACCGCCACCGACCATTTTTTCTTCTATTTTTTTTTAAAATTTTTTTTTTCCGTTTGGGTCTTGTGAGGAAGAAAGTTGTGTGTTGTGAGGAAGAGAGTTGTGGGAAATGACATATATATAGAGAAATTTTCGAGTTGGGTAGTTGAAATATAACAACGATTTTACAAGGAAACTTTTACATGGATTTTACATAGTTTTTTTACAACGACTTTACAACGAACTTCGATAAGTTTTTCACCTAAATATAACGGTAACATGATTCGTTGTAATATTGATGTAAAGTTTTCTTTTCGACGTACTTACGTCGTAATATTACATGGGGTTTACGACGAAATTTGGTTTCGTTGGTTTCGTCGTAATTGCGTTGTTAACCCACCATTTACTATTTCTAAGACAACGATAAGGAACCTGTGTCGTTCGTCTGTCTGCCAATTCAGTGGAACGACAAGGAGAAAGTGGACGGAAGTGCAGCTGGTTTGTACTTGAGAGGAACTTTTGACGATGATCGGAGGTTCCACTCAAGTATAAACCAACTGCACTTCCCTCCATTTTCTCCTTGTCGCTCCACTGAATTGGCAGACAGACGAATGACTCATGTTCGTTATCGTTATCTTCGAAATAGTAATTGGTGGCTGAATGAGGAGTTGTGTGTTGTGAGGAAGAGAGTTGTGTGTTGTGAGGAAGAGAGTTGTGGGAAATGACATATATATAGAGAAATATGGTAAGTTTTACATGGATTTTACATAGAAAATTTACAACGCGTTTACAACGAATTTAGGTAAGTTAAAGCACATTGAATACACGTTTTCACCTTTATATAACGGTAACACGATTCGTCGTAATGTCGATGTAACGTTTACAACTATTTCGCATTCCACGTACTTTCGTCGTAAACTTACATTGACTTTACGACGAAAACGTTTCGTCGTAAATTACCATGGAGTTTACGACGAAGTTATGTCTCGTCGTAATTGCGTTGTAAAGCGTATGTAAATTTACGAGGAAATTATTTCCTCGTAAAACGCCGTTGTTACTGCTACGTTTTCTTGTAGTGTCTCTTCCGCGTAGAGTTGGAAAAAATACCTAGTTTCCTCAGGTTTCCAATTCTAAAACACACCACAGCAAGACACAGACCCTTAAGCATACGACCTAAAATACCTAAAGACGGTTCCATACAGCCTAAAGACAGTTCCATACAACCTAAAGACAGTTCCATACAAAAAAGATGCACATACAAGCATTAAGACTAGTGTGAGAGAAACTTACATCTTTTGACGTCGACATCTTAAAAAGTGAGAGGAACAGCGGTAGAGAGTGAGCTTGAGAGGGTCTGAGCTTGAGAGGGTCTGAGTCCTGCAAAAAAAAATAGAAAGAATAAGCAAGTAAGGTCCTGAACAAACAAGCATCCAAACAATTTACAAAAGTATCATAAGAACTGTAACTTAAATGACTCAAGCAAGAAACAGCAACAAATAATTATGAAACTCGGGGAAACAAATAATTATAATTCATCAGTCATCACTATGAACATCAGCACATAAAGCTTCTCTTAATAACTACACCTACCGAACAACATTCTTGCTATCATAAAAAGATGAAAACAATAGCTGGATTGGATCCCTCAGAATTTTATTATTCGTCAAGGTTTAATCAGTCACTACTTTTAACATTTTTTATTTAACTAACAACGTAACAGATACAGTACTTTAGCAAAGAGTCAAAATAACAAGAGTCAAAAATTCAAAAATAACAGATACAGTACTCTAGCAAAGAGTCAAAATAACAATCCACATAACATTCTACAAAAGTTTAACACTATTCTAATCTACTCCATAAATAATCACAGAATGTTTATTCAAAAAGGTAGATAACTAACAGAGTAGATTACCTTTTCGTGTGTAAAGACGGATGAAAAGTCTCTGGCTATCCTCTGAAAGAGATGTGAAGGATTCTGTAAGCCAAAATGAAAAACAAGAGTATAGAAAAGTTAATCAATCATTCCAACAACAAGATGCAGAGAAATCATTTATGTATCTTTTTGCATTTAGGTAGTTTAATGAATGAATCAGTCATGTACTCTTAGACTAATGTGCCGGTTTTTTCCAAACATGTGGCAACAGGTAAACCAAAACCAAACTAGACATCTCTTATAAAAACCTAAGCAAGACAAAGCTTTAAAGACAAGATAAAAACAAAATCTTTGTTTAGCATAATGAATGAAACCGAGTAGAGAGTCTCACCGTAATCTTCCTCTGTGATGGAAGAGATGGGAGTGAACACCTGTTGGTATATACCTGCAAACACCAAACAAGAGAAACCCATCAAACATCTGAATCGCAAATACATCTGAATAGCAAAACCCATCAAACATCTGAACTAAGACATGAGCTATCTTAAAATCAACTGAGAAACGGCCATACTCGTCCGAAGCTACAATAAATGTCCGATTAACAACACTCAAAGATGTTAAGGGAATCAGAATGTACCAATCTATTCGACAGTAAAAACAATCAAAATGTTTCTACATGAACCTTACGAGAGAGTGAGAGACAGACGAAGCTATACCTCAACGAGAAAAGGAAGATATGGGTTTGGAGAAGAGAGCTTCAGATGCTATGCAGAAGAGAGCTTTGAGATGCTATGGAGAAGAGATATCCGAGATCGAGAGAGAGAGAGCTCGGCTTTACACAAACCTAAGCATCAACAAGCTATCATCACTTCATCAACCTAAGACTCAAATCAATATCTGGTGAGTTATTCAGAGACAGTTACCTCAGAGAATAGCTCGGAGAAGAGAGAGCTCGAGATGGAGAGCTAGGAGAAGAGAGAGCTCGAGATGGGTTTGCTTCAGGGAAGAGAGAGAGCTTGAAATGGAGAGAGCTCGAGACAGAGAGCTCGGAGAAGAGAGAGCTCGAGACTGGTTTGCTTCAGGGAAGAGAGAGAGCTTGAAATGGAGAGATCGAGAGACGGAGGAAGCACGAGTGAGATGGAGATCGAGAAAGATGGAGAGATCGAGAGATGGAGGAAGCACGAGTGAGAAAGATGGAGAGATCGAGAGATGGAGGAAGCACGAGTGAGATGGAGATCGAGAAAGATGGAGATCCAGAGATGAAACCTGCGTTAATCAGATGCGGCAGCATCAATATATTAGGTTTTTTTTTGTAAATAATGAATTAGGTTAAGGGTAAAATAGTAAATTACGTTATTGACCGCAGGTTTTATGTCGCGACCGCAGGTTTTATCGGCGTCAGCCGCAGGACGCGGTGTCAGACGCAGAAAGCTGCGTCAGACGCAGAAAGCTGCGTCAACGAAACGAACAAGAGTTAACGCAGAATGTTGATGCTGCCGCTGCCGCAGGTACCGGCGGCAACCAAACTAACAGCACTTACATATAAAAAGGATAAATCGTTTTTGAAGAAAAAACACTGATGTGTACATGATATCAATTTTTGGATGACTAAACATTGGTCAAAGTACGTTTTAGTCACATCGGTACAAACACATTGAGGGGCAATCAGCGTGATTTAGTAGTTAAATAGAAGGTAGTGCTAGATAAATTGTACTCAGTGCAATTATAGAGGAAACTTTATATTTCAAATAGAGATTGTTTTCGTAAAGAAATATTTAAGAGTAAATCCCAATTTTATTATAAAATTATTATATTTTATAAAACACTAACAAAATACATTGGAGATAGAGGCTTTTCGTTTCTCCATCCAGATGAGCCATCTGAATGAATACGAGAGTTTTGTTCATTTAGGCATTAAAAATACAAGTTATCTAGATGATTCATCTGAATAAATTTTAAAAATTTAGGTTTAATTTTGAAAATCAGCTGGCTAATCCCAATTGGATAATCTGGATAGAAATGGGTTTGTCAAAATGGTATAATGTATTTTACACCCCCATGTAATTAACAATTACAAACTCAAACCTAATATCATTTTAACACTCATGAAAAACGACAAAACCACAAAAAAAAAGAATTTTCCACTAAAACTACAAAACACATTTTTCCGCCAAAACCCACAAAACATAATTTTCCGCCAAAACGTGTTTTCCCGCCAAAACGCATTTTCCCGCCATAACGCGTTTTCCCGCCAAAATCGTAAAAATATGTTTTCTCGCAAAAACTGCAAAACACATTTTTCCGCCAAAATCACAAAACGTGTTTTCCCGCCAAATCCGCAAAAGCGTGTTTTCTTGCCAAAACCGTAATGGCGTATTTTCCTGCCAAAACTGTAAAAACGCGTTTTTCGCAAAAATCGCAAAAGCACGTTTTCCGCTAAAACCGTAAAAACGGTTTCCTGCCAAAATCGAAAAACGCATTTTCCTGCCAAAACCGAAAAACGCATTTTCCCGCCAAAATAAATAAATTTATATGAAATAAAAATTTATAAATGTGAAATGTTAATTTTAAAATAATTTCAGTGTAAATATATTTTATACTAAATAATAAAAGTTAGTATAGCTAAAATTAATATCAAACATATGATTAAATCAAAACAAGGGTATATTTGTAATTTGTTTATTAAACTCATCTTGATGGAAATAGAAATAAAGAAACAAACATAAAAATCATCCAGATGACTCATCTAGATGAGAAAACAAACAGCTCCTAAAATCTAGATGGATCATTTGGATGGATCATATAGATTGAGCAGCTAGATGGAGATGATAGATGGAGAAACAAACAACCCCATAGTCTAACATCACAAAAAAATATTTGATGGTGCCGTCTCTATTTATAACTTTAAATTAGGATAAAACCTGCGCCTTCGGCAAGGTGAAAATTATGAAAAATGTTCAATTTATATATGTAACATTTAGGAAATCAAAAGCTTGCAATATTTGATAATTAGAACATAAATTTGGATATTGATGGGCCGGACCAAACGAAACTGAATATAATGTTGGACCAGACTTTTAATTACCAGCAAACTGTCCGAGTGGGGACGATGCCGTTCCATTTCATTAGTATTTTTCACTCGCTCGATCATTGATAGAAAGAAAAGAGGATTAGGTTTTCTCTCTCAAATCGGTCGATTATCAGAATAGCTTCTAACAGATTTTTCAATTCTGAATCTTCTCAATTCAATCTTGACCTCCGAGTTATTAATTTATCGAACTACTTTAGTCTCAAATGAATATTTGTTTGCGTAATAGAAGACCCAAAAGGAACACTTTTTATAAGGCCTTAAGAAATCTACATATATGACATCATGTCGGTATCACAATCTTTTGATAATTCTATTTATCGATTGACTATTGGTCTAGTAAATTTAGTGTAGCAAATTTTGGCTGTATCACAATCCTTCAGGAAAAGCTTACCAGGGAACTCTTCAATTAGCACATATTTAATTCAGTGCTACAAATAGTTTCTAAGATTTGTAACAATTTCATGTTACAAAGATAAAATAAAAAGTAAAAAATCCATTCTTTAAAAATTAAAATGAACCTTAGGATGAATATTAAAATGATAAACTTTTTGCATATAATAGTAATAGACTTCCACTGAGAGGTTCTCGTTCAGAGATCTAACTAATAAACTAAACAAAATATTAAAGAGTGAAGAAAGAGATTAGGATTAGGTTCTAAAAACAAATTATTAAGAACTCTTTAAATCGCCCTGTAATATCCCTGGTCAAGGACATCAAGTCAACGCAAAGTCAATGACTTAGGATTGACCAACATTTGGAGTATTATGCTATATAGAATTATGACTAGAGGTTCAGTCGAGGAGTTTTAAAGAACGGTCGAGCAAAAATCAGATTTGATCGCACAGATAGAATCTCAGCTACAAAAGGGTCATGGTCGAGCATGGAGAATTTCCAAAGTCAACAATTCAAGTAAGACTCAATCTCAATCATCAAGTTGGGTTAGTGGAAGACATTTGGTCGAATCAGAATCAAGTTTGTACGGGCCTATAAGGAGATGGTCGGTAGAAGTTTCAGAGATGGTCTACGCAGAGGTTTGGTAACGGTTAGAAGACGAAGGTGGCTACTATAAATTCATGAGTTAGGGAGTCAATCTAGGAACCTTATTTAAGGTATTTTAGGACATATTTGAGAGTTTTGTCAAGACAAAACCAAGATGGTTTGGAGGAACACCAAGATAGTCCGGAGGAAGACGGTTTTGGCCAATATGGTCGAAACGAGCTAGTTGAGGGAAAAGGATGCAAGATTGAGTTGTGAAAACATGTGAAAGGAGTTCAAAAGAATGTTTTACATATTTCCTCAACTTTTGAAAATGGTCAACTCAGATGTCAAAGTCAACCAGAGTCAAAGGAGAGAGAAAGAAACCCAATAGTCCATATAACCAATAGGAGCATGCCACGTGGAGGGGACCAAATTCTTTCAATCCTGGACATGGTGTGAAATAAATAAAGAGATTTTATGGTGAAAAAATCAGGGGCAAAAGACATCTAGAAAGCAAGAAGACATGGAGATACCATTTGTTCCCGAAATGGACTACAATGGGTAATGGAAGCTATGGGCTGAAAAAGGCTTTTCTACATGAAATCCACGACATATAAACTTTATTTAGGACTCAGTGGAAGTATTGGATTGGGCTGGAGGACAAGGAAAACAGATTGGAAGATTAGAGACCCGAAAGTGTCAAAATGGGCCATTTTTGCGGTTTGGTTAAGGAGGGAGAAGGCTAATGGGAACATATCAGCACGAAAACTTCCATGCAGTGGTTCTACCCTACACATTGAAGTCTACAGGAGCAAGGGATACAAGCCTAAGGAGTAGGTTTCACATGTGTTAAGCTTAAAGGTCATTTTGGAGCTAAAAAGTGGTGAGGTGGAAACTAAACTTGGGAATCAAGTTTCGTTCTGATTTTTTGGTACAGTGAACCTACATGGGAAGGAGGTTTAACTTCTAGAAGATGGGACGTAAATGGTTTGATTCAGTGTACTTTAGTGCATGGGAGCTTTTGGAGTGCATTTTGGTGACAAGTGGAACTACACATGTCAAGTGTTCCCACCCTACTCTTTGGCTATAAATAGGACCCTTAGGATGAGTTTTAAAATTTTAGAAATCCCCTGTGCCTTCTCTCTCACTCTATCTTATGGGTTGTTCTTGAGAGAAAAAAACGGCTAAAACCGATAAAAATTTCTAAGTGAGTGAGGAGAGTGTTTCCGTGTGTTGATCCTTGTCCTAGGATCTGTTGTGTTGTGCTAAGAGAGGTGGTCTTTGGCTTTTGGAGGTGTTGTGCGGCTTGTGAAGACCTAGGTGGGCCTCTGTGTGTGTGTCTTGTGTGTTGCTAACCATGTGTGTATGCAGCTTGAACCATGAGGGTTCATGAGCTAGGACCACATTTGCGGTTTATGTGTGTGCGTGTGGGAGTTGGTAGACCCCATGCTTGAGTGTTTAATTATAATGCATGTTATAGTTATGGTTATGCATATCTTGTCTTGTTGTTGTGAACATGGTTGTCTACGGGTGATACCATGATTGATATGTATTGTGTTGTTAAGTGGTTAGATTACATGCAGGCATCCTTAGTTTTGTGGTTGCATATGTTATGGTGTTGTGTAGCATGTAGATTTGAGTGAAACTCTCTCATGCCGGTTCATATATATTGCATGTAGTGAAGTTGGGGTTGCATAAAGATTTGAGTGAGACTCTCTCTTATGTCGGGTAGTTGTTTAGTGTGTCACTCGCTTTAGAATTGTCGAGTCTAGACCAAGTGTCGCATGGAGGTTAGAGATGGAGCTCCCTCATGATAGTTTTGTTTTGTGTTGTGGTCTTGACTAGGGCGAGTGGGTGTGTGTGTCATGCATTTAGTCTAGATGCGTGTTGAATGGAGATTAGAGGTGGAGCTCCCTCATGCTGATTTGAGTTGTGGTGCATCTATACTAATGCTTGTGAGTGTGTGGCCGTCTCGGAGTTAGATTGGGAGAAGCCCAATTCCCCGGTGATGTGCGTGGACCATGGGTTTAGATTGGGAGAACCCAATTCTCCAGTGGTGGAGTGACCTACTCTCCATGGCTTGTCAACATGAAGTGGGTTGCGGCCATGGACAATCGCTGCATGACGATGTAGCCCGGGTTAGATTGGAAGAAACGCAATCCCCAGAGTGATGTTTTCCAGTCATGTGAGTTTTGTGTTTGTGTACGAGAGTGTTCAGGGTGGAGAGGATAGCGCTCCGGGTTGTGAAGGGATCCAGGGATGTGTAGAGCGAGGCTCCGTCCTTCGAGTGTCTTGTTTTTGGTGGTTGAGTCTAGGATTGAGTCTAGATTGTCGTGTGGTTTGTAGTTAGGTCTCGGGATGAGATTGGGGAGTAGAGTTATTGCATTGCATTCATGTTTGAGCGATTGCATTACATTCATGTTTAAGTTATTGCATTGCTTTAGTAGTTGCACGTTTACTCTTCCGCATTGCTTTCTTGTTGTTGTGTTTGTGTTTGCGCAAAGGAGAGGGGTCGTTGTTGTTGTTGTGTGTTTCTCACTCTCCTCCCCCCCCCCCCCTTTCTTTGCAGGTAACCGTATAGGGTTGTGCGGTTGCAGGGTGAGGAGGACGAGGCCAGCGTAGTTTTCCGATGTTGTTTGCAAGGAGCAAGATGTTTATGTTTTCACTCGTTTTGATTTTTATTGGCACCCGTTTGACTCGTTATTTTCTCTTTGTTGTTGTATTTGAGGACTTTAGTCGAGTTCCCGACTTTGTGAAATAAATAAAGTATGTTTGTTTAATAAAATCCCCGTAGAACGCTGATATATAGTTTTGTCCAAACTTAACACAACTCTTGGCCGAGGTACGGGTTGGCAAGCCTTAGGCCGAGGTCGAGAGGGACAGTATTGTGGCCGGACTGGTCGAGATTTTGAATTTGTTTAAATTGTTGGCCGGACTAACTACGGTACTCGTCAAAACTGTGACACTTTCGGGTCGTTATGGGTTAGTCCAACCTAGGACGGTTCGTGGGTGTTAGAAATGGTGGTATCAGAGCACAGTTGAGATACCGTGCTTTCGTTTGCGGGTTTTTAAATGTTTTATCGAGTTAAAAGGAATCGCAAACAACGTCACTAGGGAACTGGAACGTCCTCTTCTTAGGACTAGGTATGTTAGATCAGTTTTTGGGAATTTAGGACCTCACTCTTATCTTGTGTTGCAGTTTTTGGTGTTGGTAATCGACAGGGCGGGAGTGGATCGAGGATGGGGAATGTGGTACGGTTACGAAGAGTTGGGCAAGTGACTGAAGCAGCCGGTTATGATGGGTCAAGTGAATCGAGCTCATCCAGCGAGTCAGAGTCTGATTCCAACTTTGAAAATGAGAATGTGGTCGAGAGAACCGAAAGTTCGCATGAGACCGGGTCATCCGAGTTTGAGGAAGTTGAGGTACTTGAAGAGATTGAAGAAGAATCTGATCATTTGGAGGGTATGAACTTTTCCAAAGCATGGAAGCCATTCCGCAAGCATCATCCAACTCATTCAACTTCCAGTACGGCTATGGCAATGAGTTGTGGGAGGCAATGGAGATCAATTCATCTGATGTGGAGATAATTGAACAACCACCGCCGGAAATCATTGAGATCTCATCAGACAGCACGGTGGCCGTCAACATTGCCGACTTCAGTTCCCGAGAGACCAGTCCATGGATCCTAATGCCAGCTTGGAGTCCAGCGTTCTCACTTGGAGGATCTATTGATTTTAGCTTGGAAAGTATTAGGCAATTCTTTGACCCATACTACGAGTACCATTACTCGCCAATGCCAATGGAGTCATCACCAACCAATCCGGAAGTCGGAACAGAAGCAAGGGAACTGGGCAAGGAAGTTCAACAAGAGACCAAAAGGGAAGTTCAGATGATGGAGGGTACTCAGAATGGGATGACCAGAACAAGTGGAGCTCTAGGAGGACAAGTGGAAAAAGGAGGTACTAGTGGAGGACCAGCATCAAATGTTAAAGACTCTCGCGATATTCCAACCAGAAGAGAAAGCAATGTGTGTGGAGCAGGTGACCATCATACTCGGGCGTGCACCAGAATTAGGAGTCAGCCGGACTTGAGTGCTTACCTGATCTGCACCTCGTGTGAAACTCGTGGACACTTCGTCGCGGATTGTCCAATGACCAGCGTGATCTAAGCCGTACACATCTCCGTCGTTTCCCCTGCCAGCCCTGCTCGATCAGCCTCATCTGCAATGGGAGGATAGAACCATAGAAACTATGGCCATTCTAGGAACCCTCGTCGTTGAGCTCGTGGGAGCTAAGGTAGGTGGTTGCTGATCCTTCTCTTTGCATGTTGTGGCTGTTGTTTTGTTTTGTTATTGTGTTGCGTGTGCAACCTTCTTTGTTGTGGCATTGAGGACTGTGTGTCCGGGTAGCAAGTGTTGTGTAGTGTGTAGACCTTTCTAAGTTTAGGTAGTTAAGCTTTGCTTTAGGAAACCTTGTTTTTTTTAGGAGAGAGTGAACCCTAGAGTTTAGGAAGCCGCCCCTTATTTATAGCCATGTGATGAGTTGTAAGTGGGTGTGGTGTCGGAAGGACATAAACCTTGACAAGGTGTACTCATGAAGACTTGTGCGTGCATGAAGAAAATCTAGAACCAGAGGCGACCGTAGTAAACACCGGCAGCGAGTGTGCAAGATCAAAGTAATCAGTGGTCGAGCTAGTGAAGAAGCAACCGAGACCGTAATGGAAGCATGGAGGCTAGAGTGTATGGTGTATTTGGAATGGTGATGCCTCAAGGAGTAAAAGTTATTGAAGAGCAAAAAGCCGAAGATTTAGGGAAGAGATGTCAAGTGGAAGACCAATCCGAAGAAGTTTAGTGGTGAAGCCCAAACGGTGTAAAGCCAGGAGAAAAAATATGACGAGAATAAAAGATGAAGCCTAATCAGGTGTAAGACCAGAGGAGGATGAGAGGAGTTGAAGATGAAAGCCCAAACAAGGAGGCAATATGGTGCCGATGATCAAGATGAAGTCCTTTCCATGGAGGGGAGACAAGAATGGAAATTCCAAGTAAAGAAATTGTGGAGTTGATCGCACGACAAGCCGGAGTTGTGATGTGAGTAGACGGTGGTAGAAGAGTTTATTATCAAATGGTGGCATCAGTAGTAAAAGAAAGAAGTAGATGGTAGAAGCAAATAGTGACATCGACAACATAGAACCAAGGAACAGATCGAGGAAGCCGAAGCAAAGTTCAGAAGGTGGTAGAAGAAGATAGAAGTACCTTGTGAATTCGGGGACGAATTCATTTAAGGAGGGGATAATGTAATACCCTGCTCAAGGGCATCAAGTCAACAAAAATTCAACGAATTAGGATCGATCAACATTTAGAGTATTATGCTATATAGAGTTATGACTAGAGGTTTGGTCGACGAGTTTTGAAGAACGGTAGAGCAAAAATCAGATTTGATCGCATAGATAGAATTTGAGCTACGAAAGGGTCATGGTCGAGCATGTTGAATTTCCAAAGTCAACAATTCAAGTAATACTCAATCTCACTCATCAAGTTGGGTTAGTGGAAGACAATTTGTCGAATCAAAATCAAATTTGTACGGGCCTATAAGGAGATGGTCGGTAAAGGTTTCAGAGATGGTCTACGTAGAGGTTTGGTGACGGCCAGAAGACGAAGGTGGCTACTATGAATACATGAGTTAGGGAGTCAATTTTGAAACCTTATTTAAGGTATTTTAGAGTTTGGTCGAGACAAAACCAAGATGGTTAAGAAGAAGACCAAGATAGTCCGGAGGAAGACGGTTTTGGCCGATATGATCGAAACGATCTAGTTGAGGGCAAATGTGGCCAAACTTTGTGCAAACATGGAAAAGGAGTTCATAGAAATATTTTACACATTTCCTTGACTTCTGGAAATGGTCAACTCAGATGTCAAAGTCAAGTAAAGTCAAAGGAGAGAGAAAGAATCCCATTGGTCCATATAACCCATTCGAGCAATCAATAGGAGCATGCCACGTGGAGGGGACCAAATTCCTTAATCTTGGACATGGTGTGTAATAAATCAAATAATTTTATGGTGAAGAAATCAGGGGTAATACACATCTAGAGAGCAAGAAGACATGGAGATACTATTTGTTCCCGAAATGGACTACAAGGGGTAATGGAAACTATGGGCTGAAGGAAGGCTTTTCTACATGAAACCCCACGACATCTAAGCTTCATTTAGGACTCAGGGGAAGTATTGGATTGGGCTGGAGCACAAGAAAAACAGATTGGAAGATTAAAGACCCGAAACTGTCAAAATGGGCCATTTTTGCGGTTTGGTTAAGGAGGGAGAAGGCTAATGGAAACATATCAGGCACGAAAACTTCCATGCATTGGTTCTTCCCCTACACACTGAAGTCTACAGGAGCAAGGGAGACAATCCTACGAAGTAGGTTTCACATGTGTTAAGCTTAAAGGCCATTTTGGAGCTAAAAAGTGGTGAGGTGGAAACTTAACTTGGGAGTCAAGTTTCGTTCTGATTTTGGGTACAGTGAACCTACATGGGAAGGTGGTTTAATTTCTAGAAGATGGGACGTAAATGGTTTGATTCAGTGTACTTTCATGCATGGGAGCTTTTGGAGTGCATTTTGGTGACAAGTGGAACTACACATGTCAAGTGTTTCCACCCCACTTTTTGGCTATAAATAGGACCCTTAGTATGGGTTTTAGAAGTTTAGAAACCCCATGTGCCTTCTCTCTCAGTCGATCTTATGGTTTGTTCTTGAGAGAGAAAATGGCAAAAACTGATAAAAATTTCTAAGTGAATGAGGAGAGTGTAGGAGGCTTTTCCGTGTGTTGATCCTTGTCCTAGGATCTGTTGTGTTGTGCTAGGAGAGGTGGTCTTTCGCTTTTGAGGTGTTGTGCGGCTTGTGAAAACCTAGGTGGGTTCCATGTGTGTGTGTGTGTTGTGTGTTGCTAACCGTGTGTGTATGCAGGTTGGAGAACTTGAACCGTGAGGATTCATGAGCTAGGACCGCATTTGCGGTTTATGTGTGTGCATGTGGGAGTTGGTAGAACCCATGCTTGAGTGTTTAATTATAATGCATGTTATAGTTATGGTTATACATATCTTGTCTTGTTGTTGTGAACATGGTTGTCTAGGGGTGATACCATGATTGATATGCATTGTGTTGGTAAGTGGTTAGATTACATGCATGCATCATTAGTTTTGTAGTTGCATATGTTATGGTGTTGTGTAGCATGTAGATTTGAGTGAAACTCTTCTCATGCCGGTTCATATGCATTGCATGTAGTGTAGTTGGGATTGCATAGAGATTTGAGTGAGACTCTTTCTTATGCCGGGTAGTTGTTTAGTATGTCGCTCGCTTTAGAATTGTCGAGTCTAGACCAAGTGTCGCATGGAGGTTAGAGATGGAGCTCCCTCATGCCAGTTGTGTTTTGTGTTGTGGTCTTGACTAGGGAAAGTGGGTGTGTGTGTCGTGCATCTAGTCTACATGTGTGTTGCATGGAGGTTAGAGGAGGATCTCCCTCATGCTGGTTTGAGTTGTGTTGCATCTAGACTAATGCTTGTGAGTATGTGGCCGTCTCGGGGTTAGATTGGGAGAAGCACAATTCTCCGGTGATATGCATGGACCATGGGGTAAGATTGGGAGAAGCCCAATTCTCGAGTGGTGGAGTGACCTACTCTCCATGGAGTGGGCCGCGCCCATGGACAAGCGCTGCATGACGATGCGGCCTGGGTTAGATTGGGAGAAGGTCAATCCCCGGAGTGATGTTTTCCGGTCATGTGACTTTTGTGTTTGTGGACGGGAGTGTTCAGGGTGGAGAAATAAATCAAAAGAATTTATTACAATTAGACTAAAATAAGATAATATTGTTAGTTAGATTTTTCTTAGACTGAATAATATAAGAATGTGTATAATTTGATAGGAGAAATTTAACTTTTACACTTTATGTAGTACCATTATTCAACTTTACCTTCAATAGAAGGACATTTTCATAAATACCTAAGATGTGTAGTTACAATGACTAAACTAACCCTAAAGGGCTTGCTTCTTTGTGCTCGATTGAGGATACGATCCTCCACGCGGTGCTTATAGATCCTTTCACGTCCTTGTACGTGATTGAGAGTAGATTTCGCTCTTCCACCGTATTCTCCTCTGTGACGAATTGCTCCATGAACTGTACCATCTCCTCGTAACGCTCCGCTTGCTCGGCGGGGTTTGCCACGTAAACGTACTGGTTTCTGCTTAATTTCACTGCTGCCATTGGAGAGAGAAAGTGAGAGAGAGAGTTACTAGAGCTTGGGAAACGAGGAAGAAAGATTGCAGAAGATGCGAAGAAAACAGAGACCCTTGCCATAAACTGATGGCAGCACTGTGAGTTTTTTTTATCTATTTCATATCAATATTTTTATTGTTTAGAACTTGAAATTATAGTATCTTGGATGAATATTAACAAAAGAAAAATTTGTTGGTGTGTAGTTAAATAATGATAAAGCTTTTGTCGTATGTGAAAACTTACATTCTAATCAAGCAAACATCACAGTAGAAAATGGGTTCGAGGTGAAATGGCTGATGACTAGCAAAAAAGTTTAACTGTGTATGTGTGAGTTATGTAGTTTGTATATGTGATGTCTTCTTTGTGTATCGTTTACTTGTAGGAGTTCTAAGAATGACTGAAGAAAGTGATGCATGTAGAAGAAGCTAAAGAGATGGCTGTTGAAGGAGCTAAGGGGTTGAATCAGGTCGTTGAAGATGCTAAAGTGATGACTTGCTTTCCTTTTTGTTTTGTTTGTTCGGTTGTCAAGTGACTCCTTTCATAGTACCTCATTTCTGTACTAAATCAGATTGGTCTTGTTTTGCAGATGTGTACACAGTTAAAACCCAAACACTTATACTTCTCAGGTTCATAAAGTTATTTATTTCCATTATTAATTTAAAGTTGAAGTTCACCGATCTTTTTGCTTGTAAAGAAGCTAAGTGGTAGCTATAAGACGGCTATGGATGTTGCAGTGGACGTGATCAATGGTTACTGAACAAAGAAGACACTGATAGACTCCGTTGTGCATTGCCAAAATGTGAAGTCCTTGAGTTTGTGAATAATGGACAGTTCCACTTCTTGTTAAGGTGCTCACATCTTCTGCATGTTTGAATCAAATATTGTATTTAGTTTACTAATCTACAGCACGATTGATCTACATATGTTAGGAGGATGGGGTAGATCTGGCGACTATTCTTAAGATTGCATATTATTATCGACGTGCGAAGAAACTTGATTACATTTATGATTACACTCTACCTACTCCTTTTGAGCTCAAAGAGTTTGAACAATCACAAAGGTAAGTGAGTTCAAAGCTTTAACTGCAACACAACATCCTGCTTCTGTTACTATAAGAAAAGCCTGGAGTATTATTATTTTTCACACTCAGATTGCTAATCGCTGTTGTTCTCGTCTTTCTCTCAACTCTAGTCAACGGTACAATAGAAAGAACACTTGGAGGAATACCTTTAAAGGGACCGGTTCTGTATGTTGGCAATCACATATTCCTTGATCTTGAACTGCGTCCAGCAGCAATTCATTTCTTAAAAAAGAGGAACATTATCTTCTGTGGCCTGGCACATCCTGTGATGTTTGCCAAAAATATAAGCTCAAAGCTCCCTGATGTGCAGATGTTCCTCACAGTTAGGATAATAGGCGCAGTTCCTGTCGCAAACATGAATTTCTACAAGCTGCTTCGTTCAAAGGCTCATGGGGTGTTGTATCCTGAAGATGTATGTGCAGCTTTGCACAGAAAAGTAGTCAACAGTTTTTGTTTTCTCCATGTATGGCTTTGACACATTTTCTGTAGATCATTTGTAAACGATAATAAATCATTTATAAGACTTTATAAATATATGTTATCATTTATTGATGCTTATAAGGTTTATAAATCATTTTTAAATGATAATAAATAATACCTTGGCGGATAAGCTTGCACGCGGTGCAAGGAGTTCTCCTTCAGCTTTGCTTTATGTCAATTCAACTCCACCGGTTTGGCTCGCTGGGCTGTCTAGAGCATCTAGTTAGTAGTTTGTTTTGATGTTGTCAAAAAAAAAATGATAATAAATAATATATATGTATGTAAAAGTCTACAAATCATTTGTAAATATTTAAAAATCATTTATAATGGTTTATAAACCATATTTTAAGGGTTTATAAATCTTTTATTAAATCTTATAAATCATTTATAAGAGTATAAAGAAACTTATACTTATAAGCCAATTTATAGATTATCTATAAGGGTTTATAAATCTTTCATAAAATCTTATAAATCATCTATAAGAGTTTGTAAAGACATTTATAAGATTTTATAAAACAACTTATAGATCATATATAAGGATTTATTAAACCATTTATTAGGTTCATAAATCTATTTATAATTGGTTATCAAAAGAATTTATAAGGCTATCTAAATATCTTATTAAATTATAATTCATTTATAAGAGTTTATAAAATCAGTCTATAAGACAAACTTGAACTTAGTTTTCTATAAGGCTTTATACGGATTATAAATAATTTATAAATGTTTATAAATCATTTATGAAGATTTATAAATTGTTTATAAATACTTATAAATTATTTATAAGGGTTTATAATTCATTTATAAGAATATATAAAAATATTTATAAGGTTTTATAAAATCATTTAAAAGGATTTGTAAAATTTTCTAAGGGTATTTTGTTTATAAAGTCTTAAAACATTTTAAAAAAGCTTATAAATCATTTATAAGGATTTGTAGAAAACTTTTGTCTAAATTATAAATTAATTTTAAGGGGTTTATGAATCATTTATAAGAATATATAGAAATTTTTTATAAGGGTCTATAAATAATTTATAAGATTATTTAATAGACTTTGAAAGGGTTTATAAAAATCCTTACAAAGGTAATTCATTTATAAGGACGTCCGTGAATGTTCATTTATAAGGATTCGTAGAATTTCAAAAGGTAATTCATTTATGAAGTCTTATAACATTTTATAAAGACTGAATCACTTATATGGTTTGTGAAAACATTTTCCAAATTATAAATTTATTTATAAGGGTTAATAAAACATCTATAAGAATATATATATATATATATATATATATATATATATATATATATATGTAACCTATGGGTATAAAGGGTGAATATGGAACTAAGGGGAATAATCATTCCTACTCGTTCTTTAAGAGTTACACCATTTTTGAAGAACTTTTGTTGTGTCTAATTCTTCGTCACTCCTTAAATTTTAAGGAACTATAGAACAAAAACATTTGGCATCAAAATTGATATGGAACAAAAATAATAAATATTTTTTTCATTCCTTTTATTTTGTTTCTATTCATTATTTTCTTACTCTTTTTTATTTAGATTTTAATGATTACCGATTAGAGCCTATATTTAAAGGTTTATAAATCATTTATAAAATTATATAAACAATTTATAATATTATACAAACTATTTATATGGTTCATAAATTATTTTTAAAGCTCTATAAATCATTTATAAGGGTTTGTGGATCGTTTATAGAAACTTATAAATCATTTGTAATGGTTAATAAATCATTTATAAGGGTCTATGAATCATTTAAGAGTAGTTTGTAAATTATTTATAAAAGTTTATAAATCATTTGTAAGGACTTGTAAATAATTTATAAGAGTTTATAAATTATTTATAAATGTTTATTTACCATTTATAAGGGAGTTTTATACCATTCATAAGAATTTATATAACTTTTTTTTGAATAAATGTTAAATTAATTCAAAACCAAAATACTTCTGTTTACAACATGATATTCTCTATCAAACGATCAAATCAAATCTAAACATTTTGTTACCAAAAATGTTAAACTTGACGAGTTGCAAACCACAACCTGAGGCCGCCTTCATACTTCACCTGCTCTTGCTCACGAAGAGTAGTTAGCTTGTTCTGAATTGTCTTGTCAACAAGAAGAGCTAATCGAGTCCATGGCATTGCTTTCTCCCCATGCCTCCTATTATTTCTTTCCCGCCAAAGATGATATATAGTCGCTTGGAAGGTATAACTAAGTATCAAAAGTTGCAGACTATTATACTCCCTGAAATGCAGAAGCGGGAGAAGCTCATCCCATACCATTACTGCACAGGAACACAAACATTAGTGAATGCCATAAACTTGAAGAGTACCCACATTCAAAGAACAAGTGATTGTGTGTTTCCTGAGGATGACCACACAGAACACAATCCACTCTCTGTCCTGTTTGCCAACTTTCAATGCGATCACCAGTGGAAAGCCTATTTTTCATTGGTAGCCAAGTGAGAAAAGTATATTTTGGTGTTCTATGTGAAAACCAAATATCCTTCGCCCATTCTAGCTGCTCATCCTCTTGCCTCAGCATATTGTATATTTCTTTTGTAATAAACGTGTTTTTGAATTTGTCTCCTTTGAATCTCCAAAGTGAAACATCCACCGCTTCACGACGTCTACTTCAAACCCCCGATGCAACGTTCAAGAGTTGTAGGCATGAGTTTCATGTGATTACCAAAAAATTGACCTTGTCAGTAAAAAAAAAGACGGTGCAATGTAACGTATAGCCTTCCCTCTCTATCACACCCATAACCAATAATATTTTGTACTTCCTAGTCATTTCCGCCAAACATTCCACATCAGAACCTAAGATGGATCAAAACAAGATGCCCAGATGATAGAGGAATTGTTGTAGGCACGGGTCGGAGGGTCGAACGGATGGACGGACGGATGGCCATTCTGCGGTTCAACCTTGCCTCGGATGGATGGTACCGGCCGGCTCGTCTCTTGCTTGTGATCGATCCTGAAACAGATAGGAACCTTTAGTGAGTTTTCAATAGGAACAAAAACAGAAACAAGATATGATTCTTTTGGTTTTTACGGAATTGGATGAATGAAATCTAAAACAAAAGATAGAGAAAAGAGTAGATTGGCGGATGGAATCTGCTGCTGGACGTATGTCTCTCTCAGCAAGATGCCTAGGTCGGATAGGAAGATAGATATGGATCCGGCTCTTGTTGGACGTATGTCTCTCTCAAGATTCAGACAAGGAATGGAATGGATCGATGGACGCCACAAAGAACAATGGATCGGCTCTTTGATATGTCACACGGCTGCTCTCAATGTTTCACACAACTGAAAGACTTAGGGTTTCTTTGCTAAAGCAAAAAACGATTTCATAAAAAGACTTGGCCGAAAAGTTGGCAACTACAAGGGTTTAAATAGATGTTCCTTACTGGACTTTAAAGATAAAAAAGGCCTAGACAAATGGCCAAAGTCTTAACTGAAATAAAATAAAGAAAACAATAGACCGGTCGCGGTTTGAGATGTCCGGATCAGAACTCATAGTATGCTTGCTTGTTGCCTCATTAAAACCTTTCGGGAAAACCCAGTGGGACAAAACCTCGATAAGAAAAAAGAGTACAACACATACTACTCCTTCTGATGGTCGGCTATATCTCTGAACCAGAAGCAAGTTGGTTGGATGGATTGAGTATGAAGGTGGAAATGGTCAGGCCGGCTTCATTCTGGCCGATGGAGGAGAACTGGCTCGAATGGACAGGGTCTGGAACCTCTAGTGGTTCACCGGTGTCTTCCAGCTTCAAGTCAGACAACTCCTGGATCAATAGTTGCTTGAACCCGGTTTGTTCCTGTGCAAGCAACTCCTGGACAGCTTTGGCAAATCCAGCTCTTATAACTCTTGAACCGGACCTTGTGGTAGGACCTTTGCGGATAATGGGAACCTCAGTCGTGGGTACTACAACATCCCCTCCCTCTTGAACAGGTTCTGTCCTCAGAACATCTCCGTCATCTGCAATATAAGGAGACAAGTCAGACACATTGAACGTTCGGGAAACTTGGAACTCACCTGGCAGTTCTAGCCGGTAGGCATTATCATTGATCCGATCGAGCACTCGGAATGGTCCGTCCCCTCGTGGGGATAATTTGCTCTTCCTCTCTTCCGGAAACCGTTCTGGCCTCATGTGGAGCCACACCCAGTCGCCTGGTTGGAAGATAACTTCTGTGCGCCCCTTTTTGAGCTTAATCCGGTTCCTTTCAGCCTTCTTCTCCAAAGTCTCCTTGACTTGCCGGTGCATGTTCTTCACAAACTCAGCCTTTTTGTCACCACTCTGGCTGACTTGCATGGCTGGTGGCAATGCGGCTAGGTCCATGGGCGTCTCTGGTCTAAAGCCTTACACGATCTCAAAAGGGGAGAGGTTAGTAATAGAGTGCCTTGCATGGTTATAAGCAAACTCAATGAAAGGCAAGCCACTCAACCAGTTTTTAAGATTCTTACCCACCGTAGCCCTCAATAACTGAGAGAGTGTACGGTTTACTACCTCGGTCTGTCCATCAGTCTGTGGATGGCAAGTGGTCAAGAAAAGGAGCTTGGTTCCACGTTTTTTCCACAATGTCCTCCAGAAGTGGCTGAGAAATTTTGTGTCTCGGTCGGACACGATGGTACGAGGCACTCCATGTAAGCGCACCACTTCCTTGAAGAAGAGATCAGCGGTTTGGCTTGCATCATTGGTCTTGGAACACGGAATGAAGTGTGCCATCTTGGAGAACCTGTCCACTACAACAAAAATAGAATCCTTGTGTTCTATCTTGGGCAAGCCCAGCACAAAGTCCATAGACAGGTCGACCCACGGTGCAATAGGAATAGGTAAAGGCATGTGTAATCCATAAGGATGCAACCTGGATTTGGTTTTGAGACAGACAGTGCACTTGGCGCAAAGGCTCTCGACGTAGCGCCTCATCCGGGGCCAATAGAAGTGGTCGGACAGGACGCTCAGAGTTTTGTCCCGACCGAAATGCCCCATCAACCCACCCCCATGAGCTTCTCTGGTCAGTAAATCTCGCATGGAACCATGAGGAATACACAGGCATTTCTCCTTGAAGAGGAACCCGTCCTGCTGATAGAATGGACCCATGGCCCCCTTAGCCGTGTTACTGTAAAGCTCAGAAAAGTCAGGGTCAGTTTCATAAGACATTTTGAGTTGCTCAAAACCCATGATCTTAGCCTCCATGGTGGTAATGAGTGTGTGGCGCCGGGATAGGGTGTCGGCCACTATGTTGTCCTTTCCCTTCTTGTACTTGATCACATAAGGAAAAGTTTCCACGAACTCCAGCCACCTAGCATGCCTCTTCTTGAGTGTGGTCTGGCCCCTCAAATGCTTAAGAGTCTCATGATCTGTATGAATAATAAACTCTTTAGACAAAAGATAACGTTGCCAAGTTTCAAGCGACCTTACTAGAGCATATAGGTCTTTATCATAGGTGGGGTAATTGAGGGCGGCTCCACTCAATTTCTCACTGAAAAAGGCCACTGGCCGGCCTCCTTGGGTCAGCACGGCTCCTATTCCTGTCCCGGAAGCATCACACTCAATCTCAATAGGTTTATCAAAGTTAGGAAGAGTTAGAACCGGTGCATGTGTCAAGCTATATTTAAGCCTGTTGAAAGACTCCTCTTGGGCAGGACCCCAAGCAAAGGTTACATTCTTCTTGATCACGGAGGTCATTGGGGCGGCAATGGTACTGAAGTCCTTCACAAATCGTCGATAGAAACTGGCCAGTCCATGGAAGCTGCGGATATGTCCGATCGTGGTCGGAGTCGGCCAGTATTGTATCGCCTTGATCTTCTCTTCATCAACCTTCAGTCCCTGTGAACTCACAACAAAGCCTAAAAATACCAACTGATAAGTGCAGAATACACATTTCTTAAGGTTAGCATAAAGGCCTTCTTGCCTTAAGGCTTTCAAAACCTGTTCTAGGTGTCCCATGTGTTCAGTTAAAGACCTGCTGTAAATCAAGATATCATCAAAGTATACAACCACGAATTTACCAATGTAAGGTCGGAGGACCTCATTCATGAGTCTCATGAAGGTACTAGGGGCGTTGGTAAGGCCAAACGGCATCACCAGCCACTCATATAGACCTTGCTTGGTCTTGAAGGCAGTTTTCCACTCATCTCCTTCCTTCATGCGGACTTGATGGTATCCACTCCTGAGATCAATCTTAGAAAACACAACAGACCCACTCAGTTCATCCAACATATCATCTAATCTGGGTATAGGGTACCGATATTTGATGGTTATGTTGTTGATGGCTCGGCAGTCCACACACATGCGCCACGTCCCATCCTTCTTAGGCACTAGTAGGACCGGGACCGCACAGGGACTAAGGCTCTCGCGGATGTAGCCTTTGTCCATGAGATCTTGGACCTGCCGCTCCAGCTCCTTGGCTTCCTCAGGGTTGACACTGTAAGCAGCTCGGTTTGGTAGTGGCGCGCCGGGTACAAGGTCGATCTGATGTTCTATGCCACGGACAGGGGGTAAACCGGCTGGAATCTCATCAGGAAAGACATCCTTGTAACGTCCCATGAGGTCTTGTACTACGTCCGGTACTTCAGGAGCTTCTAGACCTGCAAAACAACCTTCCTTAAAGATCATTAGTAGCACCTGTGTCTCATGTTGTAATGATTTAAGCACTTGTCCGGAAGTCATGTAAAGGTTAGTGTTACTTACCTGGCCGGACTGCGTCATGGCCTTTTGCATATCATGAACTTCTTGAGGGCTGAGAGGTGCTAGGCTGTGCTTCCTGTTGTTGTGGACGAAGCTATAGATGTTGGTGCGTCCATGGTGAAGAGTCTCCTTGTCAAACTGCCACGGCCTTCCTAGAAGTATATGGCCGGCTTGCATGGGCACAACATCACACTTGACCTGGTCTTGGTACTTGCCAATACTGAAGGACACAACAACTTGTTCGGCAATCTTGAGCTCAGTCTCATCATTGAGCCATTTGAGACGGTATGGCCGAGGATGGGCAGTTTTGACCAGCCCTAGCTTATCAACAAGATACTTGCTAGCCACGTTAGTACAAGATCCGCTATCTATGATCAAACTACATACCTTGTGATCAACACTACATCTTGTGTGAAATATGTTCTCCCGCTGGATGGTCTCTGGATCAAAGAGGGTGCTAAGAGCTCTCCGGGTCACTAGCAGCTCGCCGGTCTCTGGGTAGTCGGTTACTTCTTCATCAGAGATCACTGCCGTGGCCTCTGCCTCATCTTGGGATTCATACTCGCCATCCCCCTTTAGGACCATCACTCGTTTGTTTGGACAATCCCGAGCATAGTGGCCCTTGCCCTGACACTTATAACAAATGATATCACGGGTACGCAATGTTTGGGCTTGAGTCTTACCCTGCTCCGGTTTGGATGCATTAGACGATTCAGCCTGGTTTGTCTTGAATCGGCTCTCAATCTCAATCGTCTTGCCCTTGTCGCCTTGCTTTGAGCCCGGTTGAGTCCACGCAGGTTTTGCTGCGGTTGGTGCTGGCCGTCTTGCGCTTGATGTGCTGTTCGGCTTGCGTAGCAAAGTGCAACAGGTCGTTGAAGTCTTCATACTGTTGCCTCTCCACCTTGCGGGCAATGCGGTCTTGCAGCCCTTCCAGAAATTGGGACATCATTGTCTCTTCGGGCTCGTCGGTCTCAAGCTTATTCCTAAGTGCCTCGAACTCCTCAAAGTACTCCTCCACAGTCTTAGTTCCCTGCGTAAGTTTACGAAAGCGTTTTAGCACATCACGCTGGTAGTAAGATGGAATGTACCTCGCGCGAAGCTTGGTCCGCATCTCGGTCCAATTACGCGCTCTCCACACTGGCCCGGACTTGGCAACGTCTCGATCCCACCACGAAAGAGCATTGTCCGTCAGCTGGGCTGCTGCTAGGGCAACCTTCTTGGCCTCACTATATTGGTAATAGTCGAAGATGTACTCCATGCGCTTCTCCCACACGATGTAGGCATCCGGATCAACCTTGCCAGCAAACGTTGGGGGATGAAGCTTAAGCGCCTTGCCTCCCAACCAAGGCTCTTCCTCCTCTCGGTCTCGACCTCCTCTATGGTCGCGGCCTCCTCCTACTTGGGCCCGGGGTCCTCGCGCGTTCCTCCTCCCTCCCCGGTTTGGCCTCTCTTCGCCCTGACTGCGCGTATCATCGGTACTGTCCGCGTCCGAGTCAGTGTCATGCGGGTCAGGCTGATTCCTTCCTGGTGGTCGAGGTTCGTTGGGTCTGCCTCCCTGCCGTAGCTGAGCAAGCTCGGCGGTTATAGCCCTAAGGCTCGCCCTCAACTCTTCATTGTCGGCTAGGAGCTGAGCGTTTATGGCCGCTTGATCTTGACCTACATCTCCCATAGTTTCTCTGAAAAGATACTCAAAGAAAAATTAGAGGCAAGAGGGATTAAATAGTAGCTTGGGTTGGATACTTGAGTATCGACCAAGGCTAAAAGTAAATGCTAAAATTTATGAATAAAATCGAATCAAGTTGAAAAAGGAAAGATGAATATTTTTTTTTGATTTTCGAAAACTTGGAAAGAAAGTAAAACTTCTTTTAATTTTTTTTTTTTTTAAATGCAAAAATCGAAAACTTGGAGAACAATCCGAAAATTTTTTAAAAAAAGAAAAGTAAATATTTTTTTTTGAATTGTGATGGCTAGGGTTCAGAAAGAACTGAGTTTTGCAGGAAACTTCAGCTCTGATACCAAAATGTTGTAGGCACGGGTCGGAGGGTCGAACGGATGGACGGACGGACGGACGGATGGCCGTTCCGCGGTTCAACCTTGCCTCGGATGGATGGTACCGGCCGGCTCGTCTCTTGCTTGTGATCGATCCTGAAACAGATAGGAACCTTTAGTGAGTTTTCAATAGGAACAAAAACAGAAACAAGATATGATTCTTTTGGTTTTTATGGAATTGGATGAATGAAATCTAAAACAAAAGATAGAGAAAAGAGTAGATTGGCGGATGGAATCTGCTGCTGGACGTATGTCTCTCTCAGCAAGATGCCTAGGTCTGATAGGAAGATAGATATGGATCCGGCTCTTGTTGGACGTATGTCTCTCTCAAGATTCAGACAAGGAATGGAATGGATCGATGGACGCCACAAAGAACAATGGATCGGCTCTTTGATATGTCACACGGCTGCTCTCAATGTTTCACACAACTGAAAGACTTAGGGTTTCTTTGCTAAAGCAAAAACGATTTCATAAAAAGACTTGGCCGAAAAGTTGGCAACTACAAGGGTTTAAATAGATGTTCCTTACTGGACTTTAAAGATAAAAAGGGCCTAGACAAATGGCCAAAGTCTTAACCGAAATAAAATAAAGAAAATAATAGACCGGTCGCGGTTTGAGATGTCCGGATCAGAACTCATAGTATGCTTGCTTGTTGCCTCATTAAAACCTTTTGGGAAAACCCAGTGGGACAAAACCTCGATAAGGAAAAAGAGTACAACACATACTACTCCTTCTGATGGTCGGCTATATCTCTGAACCAGAAGCAAGTTGGTTGGATGGATTGAGTATGAAGGTGGAAATGGTCAGGCCGGCTTCATTCTGGCCAATGGAGGAGAACTGGCTCGAATGGACAGGGTCTGGAACCTCTAGTGGTTCACCGGTGTCTTCCAGCTTCAAGTCAGACAACTCCTGGATCAATAGTTGCTTGAACCCGGTTTGTTCCTGTGCAAGCAACTCCTGGACAGCTTTGGCAAATCCAGCTCTTATAACTCTTGAACCGGACCTTGTGGTAGGACCTTTGCGGATAATGGGAACCTCAGTCGTGGGTACTACAACAGGAATGAACTTTACAGTTTACAAACACTAACTAGAGACTTAAACTTAAACCAGTTCATCTATTAACTTATTAAAAACTACATCTTCGATCTCATCAACAACGTATAAACACTAAAGGTTTAAACTTTACTGGCAGAAGCATGATACTTGCGATAGTCGTATCTTCCTTTAGCTGTTCGAGCACCAATGGCTAATTCGAATCTGGAGCCGTGACGATATTCACCGATGATACTTGCTTCAGTCGTCCTTCGTCATAGTGTTAGAATTATGAGAGTAAGAGATTTAGTAAATGTTTAGTTTCTAGAGAATGAAGAACATGAAGAACAAGAGAGAGAGAAAGAGAGAGAATTATTTTCTTAATCTTCTTAAGTGTTCACAGAAAGCTATTTATAGCCACACAATACATACAAAAGATTTAGGAAGAAGATAAAGAGATAAGGTTCCAACAGCTATATTTCCAACAGCTATATTTTGAATTTTGAACGTCTTTTGGACTGTAGTGAACAGTGCCGCGAATCTCTACAGCATCAAAGTGCATCAATGTAGGAAATATGTTATCTTCAGCAACTGATCTTTGGTTTACAACGTCAAAGTGATCAATGTAGTTTTCTCAAGGTCCCCACTTCAAAGCTGTAAGCCAACTTGATCTCTTCATCTTCATTCTTTATTTCTGTTTTCATGTCAACACTCCCCCTCAAGCTTAACCATAGGTGATTGGTTAAGCTTGGATACCATGAAGTAGTCCCTCATTAAAACCTTTACTTAGAAAAACCACTTGGGGTAAAAAAACAAGCAAAGGGAAAAGAGTAGAACACTTCATGGCAAAGAGGATCAGTGTGATGAGAGATCTACGAGTCCTAACTTGGAGAGTATGAACTCGCAAACCTTGGTGCTTGCAGCCTTAGTAAAGATGTCAGCCAGCTGATCTTCACTTCTTGTGTAGCAAGGGAGGATGATCTTCTGCTCTACAGCTTGTCTTACCTTGTGACAATCCACTTCAATGTGTTTAGTCCTTTCATGGAAGACTGAGTTGCTAGCAATGTGTATAGCAGCCTGGTTATCACAGTGCATAGTGATTGGTGTTGTAGTCTCAATCCCCAAATCTTTAAGAAGCCCCTTGATCCATATTAGTTCACTTGTGAGCTTCCTCATAGCTCTATATTCTGCCTCAGCACTTTAGCATGACACTACTTTCTGCTTCTTGCTCTTCCAAGTCACAAGATTGCCTCCAATAAATGTGCAATATCCAGTGGTTGATCTCCTATCAACTCTATCTCCTGCCCAATCAGCATCACAATATCCCACTATCTCAGTGCTTTTGTTGAATCCCATCCAAACTCCTTGGCCTGGCGCCTCTCTTAGATATCTTAGAATCCTTTCCACCATGTTCCAGTGGTGAATCTTTGGTGCCTGAATCTGCTGGCTAACTTGGTTCACATCAAAGCAAATATCAGGTCTTGTGATTGTGAGGTAGATGAGCTTTCCCACCATTCTCCTATACTGTTTTGCATCTTCAAAGGGTTTATCTTTAAACTCCCCCTGGCGCAGCACTTTCTAACCATCTTCAAGTGGAGTTTTGGCTTTCTTTCCTCCAAGATCACCTGCCTCACTCAACAAATCAAGTGTGTACTATTTTTGAGATAAGAAAAACCCCTCTTTAGATCGGCATATCTCAATCCCTAGAAAGTACTTTAGCTCACCCAAGTCTTTAATATCAAAAGAAGATTTAAGAAAAGCTTTCGTTAAGATGATACCTTCCTTATCAATCCCTGTGATGATGATGTCATCCACATAGATCAATATGATTACAATCCCACGTTGAGATGTGAGAGTGAAGAGAGTGTGATCAGCTTCAGACTTGATGAATCCTCTTCCATTAAGAGTTGTACTTAGCTTGTGATACCAGGCTCTTGGTGATTGCTTTAACCCATAAATTTCTTTCTTTAGCCTCAGGACATTCCCTGGTTTGACAAGGCTTTCCAGCCCTGGTGGTGGTCTCATGTAGACTTCATCCTCCAATTCTCCTTGAAGAAAAGCATTTTTCACATCCATCTGCCATAGATCCCACTCTAGGTTGACAGCCAATGAGAGAATGATCCTGATTGTGTGGAGCTTTGTTACTGGTGCAAAAGTATCCAAATAATCCTCTCCATACACCTGAGTATAACCCCTTGCAACCAGCCTTGTCTTCCTCCTTTCTGGTTTTCCATTGGCAAGATATTTGATGGTAAAGAGCAGACGACTTGTGACAGCTTTCTTCCCTTTGGGAAGCTCAGTTTCATACCAAGTATCATTCTTGATCATGGCACCAACTTCATCTCCAACTGACTCTCTCCACTCTTTATGCTCCATGGCTTCTCCATAAGTCTTTGGAACATACTCTTGATCCAGATTGCTGATGAAGACTACATGCTCTTGAGGATAACTCGCAAAAGAACATGTTGCTTGGATAGGATGAGCTAATGCATTGTTGTTGAAGTACACTTTGGTGTCAACCCACTTGGATGGTTTCTTCACTCTTGTACTCCTTCTCAATGGTTGAATTTCTTGCTCTTCTACCACTGTCTCTTCTTGTCCTTGATCTCCATTAAACTGATCAGATTCAGCTCCATCTTGATCATGTGTGCTTGCTGAATCATCTCCTTCTTGTGGCTGTGATTCAGGTTCATTGTCCTCCTCAGGATCAGGATGGACTGTTTCAAAAACTGGTGCTTCTTCTTCATTGTTTTCAGCAGCTGGTGGTGAAGGAAAAGTCATTGGCACCCCACTTCTCCGAGACTGACTGATGCCTAGACTCTCCAGAATGATTCTCAAGTTGTTTGCCCTATCTGAAGGTTCTTGTGAGATATCTTGAAGGTTTTCCCAACTCTTCTCCTCATAGTACCCTTTAGATTCCACAATTTTAACATCTCTTGAGATTAACACTCTTCTTGATACTGGATCATAGCACTTATACCCTTTTTGAGTTGGAGAATAACCAATGAACATAGCTTTTGAACTTTTAGCATCAAGCTTGTTCCTCTGCTCTTCCGGTATCAACACAAAA
Organism: Brassica napus; assembly: GCF_020379485.1. NCBI lineage: Eukaryota > Viridiplantae > Streptophyta > Magnoliopsida > Brassicales > Brassicaceae > Brassica > Brassica napus. The sequence continues at coordinate 38,383,518 of NC_063436.1, read as the reverse complement.
CAGAGGCACCCAAACACACGCAAGTGGTCCAAAGATGGTTTGGTCTTGTTTAGGATCTCAAATGGTGACAGGTCGTTGAGGACTTTAGTTGGAGTTCTATTCATCAGATAAGTAGCAGACATCACAGCATCACTCCAAAATATTTTTGGAACATTGGTGTTGAACATCATTGATCTTGCTACCTCAATCAAGTGTCTGTTCTTCCTCTCAGAAACTCCATTATGTTGGGGATTGTATGGACAGCTTGTCTGGTGAATAATCCCATGTTGAGCAAGATATTGCTTGAATGCATGACTTGTATACTCTCCACCATTATCTGATCTTAGAATTTTCAGCTTGGCATTGAAATGGTTGCAGATATGGGTATGAAAATTCTTGAAAGCATCCAACACTCTGTCCTTGGATTGAGTCAGTGTCACCCATGTGTATTTGGACTTCTCGTCAATGAAGGTGACAAAATATTTGTGGTTCTCTCTGGACACACACGGAGCAGTCCATACATCAGAGTGAACAAGGTCAAAATATCTTTCATAGATGGTGCTAGACTGTGGAAAGACTGTTCTACAATGTTTCCCCAATATGCAATCTTCACAATCATCATTCATGAAGACTGCACCTGGTAGCATCAGGTTTAGGGCTCTGGTATGAGGATGTCCCAACCTAGCATGCCATAATGTGCTATCAATTCCGCTGGATGTACTGGCCAAACAACGAGAAGTAGATGATTCAGACATCCCAGTCGTTTGAAGATGATAGAGATCGTTGTGAACATGCCCTTTTCCAATAACTTGGCCAGTCTTTAAATCTTGAAATTCAACCTCATCTGGTCTGAAGACAACCTGACAACCAAGATCAACTGTTGCCTTTCTCACAGATAGCAAGTTAGATGTAAACTGAGGCATATACAAGGCAGTTGATTCCCTATCAAACAACCTAAGATTCCCTATCCCTTCTATCTTAACCCCATTTGCTATAAGAACATTCCCTGAGGTATACTGGACATAACTAATCAAGTTTCTATCACTAATCATGTGATGGCTTGCTCCTGAATCTATAATGATAGGTTTAGAGTCAAGAGAGTGTGTACCGACCTTCTTGGCTGAGATATAGGCTTTGATAAAGGAATGTAGGTCACTCATGGTCGCTAGACGATCAGTATTGGCTGTACTATCAATACTTCTCCACTTTCCTCTTTCATTTGAACCATCACTCAAAGATGAATACATGGTTTTTCCTTGAATTGCTGGATGCTCAAACTCCTTGATTACATTCCTGGCTAGATTCAAGTCACTTCTTCTTGGCATATTTTGCCTTTTATGTTGTTCCTTAGCTTTCTTGTACTCTGAAATCAACACCATATTTGAGTTCTCCTTCATGGAGAGATATGAACCAGTGGACAATTGACTGTTCCTACTGGTTTGAGACAGACTGGACTTTGATGAAGCTTTTCTTGACATGGCTGAAGCTTTCTTGAGTTCCAGTAATGAGGTATACTCCTATATCTTGATTGCTGGTGGGGATCTTCACTCTTGGAAAATCTTTGGACCAGTTGATAACAGGAAGTATCCGACAGATCTTGAAGAAATCTGAGAAAGAAATAGATTTGCGGAAGCTTTTGTGATGTTCAAGAGCTTACTGCTCTGATACCATGTTAGAATTATGAGAGTAAGAGATTTAGTAAGTGTTTAGTTTCTAGAGAATGAAGAACATGAAGAACAAGAGAGAGAGAAGGAGAGAGAATTATTTCCTTAATCTTCTTAAGTGTTCACAGAAGGCTATTTATAGCCACACAATACATACAAAAGATTTAGGAAGAAGATAAAGAGATAAGGTTCCAACAGCTATATTTCCAACAGCTATATTTTGAATTTTGAACCTCTTTTGGACTGTAGTGAACAGTGCCGCGAATCCCTACAGCATCAAAGTGCATAATGTAAGTTTATCAAAATGCTCACTTTGGTGTTGTAGAAAATATGTTATCTTCAGCAACTGATCTTTTGTCTACAACGTCAAAGTGATCAATGTAGTTTTCTCAAGGTCCTCACTTCAAAGCTGTAAGCCAACTTGATCTCTTCATCTTCATTCTTTATTTATGTTTTCATGTCAACACATAGCTTGTCTTTCTTCACCGGATTTCTTCGTTCTTCGCCGGAGCCTTTCGTTCTTCATCGGAGCTCTTCGTTCTTTGACTGAGATTGATTTCATGCTGGAGAGAAATTAATTCATAATTAGGTTTGATTCAAGGGTAATAAGGTATTTTGACCATTAAAAATTAAAGGTAAACTTGATTAAGTTTTTAGGAAGGTACTTTTGAAAAAGGGTACTAACAAAGTGTTAGTTTAGGCAATTGCCCAATTTGATATATGTTGTTGTTTTTGATAAAATTAAGGTTTTGAATGGTGACCAAGGAACGAAAGTAAACACTGAATTCCTTATCATTCCCAAAAAAAATCACCATTCACAAGGAATAGTTTTTTCTTCTTGTTACTCTCCATTCCTTTTTTGTAGAGAAATCTAGAACAAAAGCATTCCTTGTAAAATTTGATAAGGAACAAGTATTCTTTTTCATCCCTGCAATTTTATTCCTATACGTTCATTTCCTATTCATTCCTCGTGTTCCTGAAAAGGTCACCAGTCGGAAACTAAAAGATTGAACTGTTGAGAAATTCATAAAATAATTACACCAAAAACTCATAAGTTTTCTCCCAATTGACTTGCTTATACTCAGTTCAGGTCAAGCAATATTAATAAGTTTAATTTTCATTCTAACATTGTTTGAATTGTTTATTCATTTTCTGCTAGTAATTATAAAATAAAAAATGAAATAGTATGATAAAATTTCGCTACCAAAAATTATAATCATTTACTTAAACTAATATTCATCGTAAGAAATATTTTATTAGCCTCACATTTTTAAATATGTACTTTTTGTAAATAGTCACAAAATCTAATTGTTTGTTTTTGAATAAATGATATTAAATAATCAGTTTAAGTTGATTAAAATTATTTTTAATCGTTTGATAAAAATATAATTAAAATAAAATTATTATATTTGACTAAAGATATATATATATATGTATATATATATATATATATATATTTTGTTTTGTAAATTATATCTTAAACTTATATATATCTATTTTTCTTTATGTTTTTCAAATACAAAAAATAAAAAAATTAGTTTATATTTAGAATCTATATATTTTCTGTTATATATATATATATTTACCTTTTTACTATTTATGTTAAAAAAAGAAATTTAAGTCAAAAAAAACTTTTTTAAAATAAAAATGAAATAAAAATAAAATATATTATATTTATTATATTCAAATTTAACAAATTATTAATTTTCAAAGAATTTTTCTAGAGGATTTTATTTTTGTGAAGCAACGTTATATATTCATTATAGTAAAAATGTATATAGTTTCTCTTTTTATTTGTGGTAATTTAAGAAAATTTATAAAATATAATAAAAATTTCTTTATATATAAAAATTTCTATGTTTATATTTTGAAATATTTAATTTTCTATTTATGCGTTTTTCAAAAATGAAAATGAAAATTTAACTAAACTCTTATTGTGAAAAAGGAATAACAATAAAATATATTAAAGTTAATTTATTCAAAGTAAAAATATTTTTTTTTAGCAGAAAATATTTTTTTAAAAATTATATTTACAATCTTTTGTGAAGCTACGTTACATATATACATATAAATTTCTATATAAATGAATTTAAAATATATATCTAAATTTTCCTAAAACAATATAAATAAATAAAGAATATATATATGTATATATATATATATATATTCTTTATTTATTTATATTGTTTTAGGAAAATTTAGAAAAATATTTAAAGTTCATTTATATAAAAATTTATATGTTTATATTTTATAAATATTAACTTTTTTATTTATGTGTGTTTTCTAAAAGGAAAATTAAATTAAAAAGTAAACTAAAATCTTATTATGAAAAAAATAAATAATTATTAATATCAATCATATATAATATTTTTAGTTAAGTCTCAAAAAAAGAGTTCACCTTAGTCTCACCCTCCGAGACATGATAATCGAAGTTCCACCGTCAACAATGTTCCTCGACGCCGGCGATGCCCTTGGCCGTCGGCGTCGAGCTCTCTCCGTCGCTCTCTGTTCATACTAGCTTTGCTTTCTCACCGTTACTTTCGTCAGCATCTCCATCGAGCTCTCTCTCTCTCTGCATTGTCGTCTCCGTCTCCACCATCAAGTCTCCATCTTCCCTTCCTCTGAGACCGTGTCTTGCTGCGAGTGGAGGCTATGAATCTACTCGTTCGAGGTTTGGGCTCACCGGACCTACTCCCACCGACGTCACCGCTCTCTACTAACCTCGTCTTCGATGCTCCTCTCTTTAAAGCCGGAAAATATGTCAGAGTTGCTTTCCCCTGCAACGCCGTACCACATATGTTCGGTCATAGTCTCCCCTCCACCACAGGTTTCAACCTTGTCCTGAGTGTTTCCACCGTCGTCATCATCAGATTCTGGTACACCTGTGAGCATTAAGCATGACTGGATTTGGTTGGACCAAGCCCATAATTTGGCTTCTGAGAGCCCTACTCCAAGGCCCGTTCAGCTAATGAAGACTTTTAGAAGCACCTTAGTGGATGCTGATCCAGAGCATTGTATCATCTTCCCCATCGAGCCTTCCTTTGCTCCACCTTCTCTGACTCTTTCAAGGAATCTTCCTGGTGAAGATCAACAGCTCGTCCTCCTCCCTTTGCAGCTACTGCAACCGACCCAGCCAGCTCTCGCAGCTGCTAATCTAGACGAACGCTCACAAACTCCACACATGAAGTACTTTGATGTCTGGGTGCCCAGTTATGATTCGATTAATTCTCTTTGGATTCAACATGGTAATGTCGTGGTCCTAAGGCTTGGATCAGTCACAATGTTTACTCCGTCATTACATTTCAGCATGTTCAGCATATCTATGAAGGTGATCCCGACTTTGATGTCGGAGTTTTCAACCGGTGCGGCCACTAACGACAATCAGCCCCTACCTTTTTAATCCATAGTTTGCTCTTCAGCATCAAATCTATCTATGGAATCGAAGACATTGTCAGATTCTAGTCTTAGTGGGCATTTCTTCTTCAGTATACAGGGTTCACATAGCCCAAAGCTGTGATGTTGTGATTGATTTTGTGTCAGCTATCACAGGTCAGTAGAGATTACACAGTCTCTGCGCCATTGTTCATGAATATCAGAGTCAAATCTAGTCAAATGAGGCATTTTCCTACTGTTCTTAGCTACAGTTCTGGTGTCACTCATGTTCTCTTACCGGCCAACAGCTTTTGACATAGTTCCACCAAGAATCCAGGACGAGATCATTCTCCAATGTTCCTATCAGGTACATACACATATGTGAAGTAAAGGAGAGTCTCCCATGATTAGTGTTGGGTCCACCAACCATCTTCAAACCCGTTGTTTAGGGTCCCCCATTGTCGGTTTATATTTCGACTTTAGCAAGCTCTTCGGAACATCAGTTCTAGGGTCTTAAGTGAATCATCTCTACATGTATCTTCGCCCATGTAACACATTTATCGGTCTTGTTATTGTACTTTTCGTTTATTGTCTAGCCGTTGTGACTACCTCCGGTTGTAATTGTTTAAACCCGTTCGACTTTTACTTTAATATAATTTTTCGTGACAAAAAAATATATAATATTTTTAGTTCATTAAAGGTGTCTATTTAATCAACCATTATGAGAGTTAACGTGAGCATGCCACATAGCAAAGCGGCTTCTCAAATAATATTATAGAGATATGTTAAGCAAATGCTTTATACTGAAACCTATTTTATAGTAGTTATCATTTTATTTATTTTTGGGGGATTTGCCAAAAATGACTCAAAGCTTGATTTTGAATACAAAAGTGTACCCGAAATTCAATCAAATGTAAAAGTAACCCAAAAGTCTAGTGACATTACAACAGCCCCCTTATGAATAAACAAAAAACATGTATTCAGTTTTACCATTATAACCCTCCGTTAGAGAAAACTTGCAAAAAAGTCTTCTCTATGATGATTTCTTTGTAAGTCTTTTACTTCAGTAGATCTTAAAAATAATTTTATAAAAAATATTTTGATGGGCAAAAAATTGAAATTATGTAATAATAAACATTTCTCAATGATGTAAATTTAGTTCATCTGAAATTAAATTATTTTCAACATAGCTGAGTGAATGTATATTGGCTTATGAGTCATTGGTCTAGGGTTTGGTAACATATGTTATAGTATTTTATGTATATTTAGGGTTAGATTCTGAAATCTTATCTTCATTTTTTAAAAAATTAACCTATATATGTTTATTAAGTATCTAATAACTTGATTTAAACATTTTCTATGTTTCTTTTAAGTTTAAGAAAGTGTTTTTTGCATAGTTAATTGATTTTAGGGTCTGGAAGATTCAGAGAAGACTTAAATAGAAGTCTTCCAATACATCCCACCTAAATTTTAGTAGAATTTAGGGTTCCCGCCTAAAGTTTGGAAAATTTAGGTTTCCCGCCTAAATCAAAGTCTTCCATAAGTCATATAGGAGTCTTCCAGAGAAAGTCTTCTTGTGGATTAGATCTTAAAAATAATTAAAAAAATTTTAAAAATTATTTTCAAAGGGAAAAAGTCAAAATCATGTAGTAATAAACATTTCTAAAAGATGGAAATTTAGTTTTACTGAAATTGAATTATTTTTAACATAGATGAGTGAATGTAGATTGAATCATGATATTCTTTGGTTTAAGGTATGGTAACATATGTTGTAGTATTGTTAGTATTTTTAGGGTTAGATTTTTAAATCTCATCTTATTTTTTTTTTAAAACAAATTGACCTATATGTGATTAGTGATTATCTAATAACTTGATTTAAACACTTTCTAAATATCTAAAAAGTTTAAGAAAGTGTTTTTTTCTTAGTTATTTGATTATAGGGTCTGGAAAGACTTCCCAAGAAGTCTTGACATATCCCGCCTACATTTTAGTAGAATTTAGGGTTCCCGCCTAAATTTAGAAAATTTTAGGTTTTCTGCCTAAATCGAAGTCTTCCAAAAGTTTTCCCGAAGTCTTCTAGTGAAAGTCTTCTCATGTATTAGATCTTAAAAATAATTAATAAATTTAATAAAAAATATTTTGAAAGAAAAAAAATAGAAATCATGTATTAATAAACATTTCAAATTAATAGAAATTTAGTTTTAGTAAATTTGAATTATTTTTAACATAGATGAGTGAATGTAGAATTAGTCATAATAGCATTTAGTTTGGGGTTTGGTAACATATGTTATAGTATTGTTGGTATTTTTAGGATTAGATTTTGGAATCTTAACTTTAAAAAAAAACTTGTTTTGACCTCCATGTGTTTATTTTTGTGTATATTAAACATTTTATAAGTTGATTATAAGTTTAATGAATTATTATTTGCTATTTAGGTAGTTCTTTGATTAGGTTATGGTTTGGAAGACTTCACAAGAAGACTTTCCAAGAAGTCTTATGACATTTTTCTGCCTAAATTTAGTAGAATTTAGGTTTCCCGCCTAAATTTTAGTAAAATATCGTCTAAAGCGAAGTCTTCCAAAAATCTTCTAGAAGTCTTCTCTTAGAAGACTTTCAAAGAAGTATTTTCTCAGAAGACTTTCAACGAAGTCTTCTCTCAGAAGACTTTCAAAGACGTCCTCTCTCAGAAGACGTTCAAAGAAGTCCTCTCTCAGAAGACTTCCCAAGAAGTCTTCTATATCGAAAATATTTAACCTAATTAGAATTTTTGTCTCCATATATAAAGAAAATTTACACATTCTCTTTCTTCCTCTCAAATGGCTGCAACAAAAATGCAATGTTTCTCACTCTAAAACTCTCCAACCTCTCTCTAATCTCTTTGAACATCAAAACACCAAATTTAAATCCATTTCTCATTTTTTTCTTATGTCTTATCACTAATTTATTTTCTTTTTGAAGGTTTTTCATTACATGGTTCTCATCTTTCACTCATTCAAAGGTAGATCTATAAATGTTGGATATGTATTATTTCGTGTTTTATATATTATATTCTAAAAAAACTATAGATTCAACCTACTGTGACTGTATTGTTTGTTATTTAAGCATAAAATTACATTTTTGAAGTTTTTTATTTGTTTTGACGCCATTTGAATGTTTTTGAATTTGCAGATTTTCCAGATCTAAGACTGACTTTGAAAGACTTCTCGGAAGACTTCTAGACGAGTCTTCTAATGCATTTTATGCTTGAAGACTTCCCACGAAGTCTTTTGCCCAAAGTGGTACAAATTTGGATATGTATTTTTTGTGTTTTATATATTGGATTCTAAAAAGTTATAAATTCAACCTAATGTAATAATTTTTTGTTTATTATTAAGCATAAATAAGTGTTTTTGAGGTTTTCTCTTTTTTGAAGTTATTTGAATGCTTTCGAATATATAAAAATTTCTGATCTAAACCAGACTTTGGAAAACTTCTCAGAAGACTCTTGGAAGACTCTCGGAAGACTTCTTGGGAAGTCTTCTAATGCGTTTTATGCTAGAAGACGTAGTACAAAGTCTTCAAAAAGTCTTCCAAAGTTTGAATATGCATATTTTTTTCAGATATGAGTTAGACTTTGAAAGATTTCTCAGAAGACTCTTGGAAGACTCTCAGAAACTCTCGGAAGACTCTCGGCAGACACACAAACTCTCGAAAGACTCTTGATAGACTTCTTGAGAAGTCTTCTAATGTATTTTATTACAGAAGACTTCCCACAAAGTCTTCGGGAAGTCTTCCAAAGTCTTCTGTACAAAGTGGTACAAAAAAATGATGTCATGTGGAGTCCAAGGTTATCTATGTTGAGAAATGATATCTAGTTCCATGTGTAATAGTTTTGTTTATGGTATGTTTTATGATTTGTATATGCACTATTTAATTGTGAATTCTTTTGTAAACTTAAAGAAATGTTAATCAAAAGAATTTGCTAAATATGTTCATGTTTTGCTAAAAGTACTTGACATTATTGAAGTTATTGATACAACATACCACAATTTTTTTAACCATTCTACCCACTCGTAGAAAACACAACAACACAAAAATTTAGCCAAATTTACTAAAACTAAGAGAGAAGACTTAAAAAAATTTAGTCAAATTCACAAAAGATCAAACTTGAATTTTAAGTGAAAGTTGAAATTTTTTAAATTTCAGGTAAGTTAAAAATTATATGTTATGATCTAAAAAGACACATTAAACCACATGCCTTGATATTCTAGAGGTTACTTAACACTTTTGAAAATTAACACTTATGACGAAGACTTACAGAAGACTTATCCGTTTAGCTAGAAACATTATTAAACATCAATTTTTGTAACTTCATAATTATCACCAATTAAGTTATGAACTCGACTCAGTAGTACCAATATTGACTAATACCCACGCAGACATCTTTCGGCATTAAGAAGACTTAGGGAAGACTTTCAAAAGACTTCTTTAGAAGTTTTCTCCAGGAAGTCTTCTAAAAAATGGCAAATTTCTGACCAACTTTGGTCAAATTTAAAAGTAACATGTTTATCCGAGAAGACTTCTAAAGAAGTATTCTCTGAGAATTTCGAAATTTTTTGTTTACAAAGGAAGTTAGAAGACTTCTAGGGAAGTCATCTATTAAAAACACACAAAAGGTCAATTGCAAAACTAACCTATGCGTCGGACATATCTGAAAAATAAAATTTGGTTCGCGCTTTCATACCTTGAACTCGTGAGATGACTTGCGTTGTTTCTCCAATCACCCAAAACTTCACCAGAACAGCTACCTACTCGTTAATCACCAAGAATCGTGAGCTTATGAACCTTACATAATTTGTAATCAAAATCTTCAGTTTTTTTGATGAATTTTGAGAAAAATTGTAAGATATGTGGTTTGTATGGATATGAAATGAGAAAGGATGAGAAAAAACCGAAACTTAAGGGCATTAACAGTCGCAATTTGGTAGTTCATGGTGGTTTAGGTATTGATGTCAATGGCAAAGTTGTAAATATTTGGTGAAGATGAGGATGGTAAGGTAAAAACATCATTTTCGAAAAAAAAAAGAAAAAAAAAGTAATGACATTTTCGTGAATAACTAGAACTTCTAGGGTGAATAGGAGAAAACAAAGTTTCAAAAAAAACATAGGTTATTTTTGTGTTTGACTTGAAATTTTGAGTCACTTTTGAAAGAAACCCTTTATTTTTACTGTATTAATGCATAAAAATAGCAAAATATAATTTAAAAGGGAAAAAAATGAAAAACTACTGCAAGTTTGACAAAAACCATGAAAACTTTGATTTTGGTTTCTCTTTAGAAACTGACAGTTATTTGAAAACCCAGTTTCCTTATATTATAGGAAATCTATTTCTCTAAAAACATTATTTTATTAGTTTTTAGATTTTACCTTTAATATTTAATATTTTAGTTTTTGATTTTGAGGTTTTTGATTTTTGATTTTTCCGCTTTTGGGTTTTGGTTTTTAGTTTTTTAGATTTTGACTTTTGCTTTTTGGTTTTGCTGTATTTTTTTAGTTTTCCAAAAGGATATTAATGCATTACTTTAAAATAATACAACAAAAACAGCAAGAAAATATTTAGAAGTTCTCATTGAAATTTATCAAACTACTGTGTTTATTATTTAAAAATAAATATTTAACATATTATATTTTTATAAAAACTTACATTATACGACAATATTAATCATAAAATATTTAAAATTACAAAAAAAATAAATATACTATAAGATTTGGAACTATTTTAATTTTTAAAATTTGAATGAAATATTTTGTTTTTCAAAATTAATATACATTGTATTAAGAAATAGTTTATGTTTTTATATTTTTGTTATTGTCTAATGTGTCTAATCAGTATTAAAATAATTCAATAATTTTACTTACAGATATTAATAGCTAATTTTTAACAGTAAATTAATATTATATACAGATATATTATGAACAAAAACTTTTATGGAATTTTATCTTTAGCAAAATAGTATTTAATTAATTATTATTTAATTAAAATATAACATTCTCAAAAAAACAAAAATTGGTTTTTATTAAACCCATAAATTTGGTTTTTGGTTTTTGGTTTTTCTTTATAAATTGGTTTTTGGTACTACTAAAACATATTATGTTTTTATATTTTTTTGTTATTGGTTAATGTGTCTAATAATTATTACAATTATTCAATAATTACAAAGTGCGTTTTTCAGATTCTGCATGTATTCAAAAACGTGTTGCGTATTTACTTTTTGTATTTTTACTGTAGTGTGTTTTTCATTGTAATTGATGAACGGTGATCAGTTTGCGGTTTTGTCAATTCCGCATTGAAATACGCGAATGACATTTTGCCATTCATAACATCTAGATGAAGACAATTGAAGAATCTTGTTTGGTACTCATAAATTAAATTTATATCCTACAATAGTAATTTTGCAGTGTAAAACTAGAAACCGAGCTGAACGAGAAAGAGGTTCCACCGTAGATGTTTTTTTTTTAGCAAAGAAAAAACATCCACATTGGAACCCTGGTGAGTTAACTGCACCACCTGCAGGCCACAAGATCAGAAGAATGTTCACTGCAGGCTAAAATCTGGTTACACAAATCTCTAATGCTACAAACACTAACAACAAATGATGGTCCTTTCTTTTCATGTCACATGGGGGTTTTAATCAAACGGTGTGTTGCCTTCACTCCTCGTAATCATCCACTGTGGAATAGATTAACCTTAAAAAGAAGAAGTTCAAACATATGTTTTAACTGTTTCTAATCTGATTTTCAGGAAGAAGGAAAGAGATTATTTTTACCAGAAAATGGTGAGGAAGAGAGTGAGGATCATGTAAGCGAGCTTGAAGAGCCGTTTCTTTGTTTCCCAGTCAAGCAAGTTGAAGATCTCCGTCACGTCAATCAAATAATGGTTTTTCAAGCAACTAACATACAAAAGAAATATAGAGTTATCAGCTTCCACATTCCATGATTAAACCTGCTTCAACAAGTCTGAGAGTCGTTTTAAAAGAAAAAATAAAGAGAGCTCACATTTGGAAATTGTAGTAGAGATAAGGGAGACCATGTAGTGCCCAATGACCAGTTACGAGGAAGAAAAGACATAGGAATCCTTGAAGAACGAACTCTGGTAATACCACAGAGTTTATTCTTGAAGAAGAGTCGTAAGGGTTTATGTAATCAAATTCCAGATCAGCTAAGCAGATAAGCTGCATGTAAATTAAAAAATAAAAGGTTCATTCATAACATCAATAAGCACGTTCGCTCTTTTTACTACAGTTTATGGCTATGTACTGTGATCAAAATTAATATATAATTTTTTTCCTGTACTGTTTCATCGAGATGGAAACGTATACGAAATCCAGTTTCCTCCAAACATAATCCACATGCAAAACCCCTTCTTCTTCTTTCACTCGATAAATAACCCCTAGGCAGAGTTTATCATAATAAAATATAGGGTCCACAATCTGTTTCTCTACGAGAACTATCTTATAACACCAGATGTTCCTAAACTATGACTTCGTTCTATTTATCTACAAATATAAAGTTTAAGTTTTATTTCCCCACATTATTAAAGTTTACGATTTATATCTCCCCATATATAAAATCGGAAACGTTAATAATGTGGGAGAAGAAGAGATTCGATGGACAGAGAAATTTTTTTTATGGTTCTGGATTTGTTGTGACTCGTGAGGAAGGAGAGAGATGAAGTGATTTGGTATGTTTTGGTTTAGATATGGTTTAGTTGGTTTTATGTTTGGTACAATTTTGGTTTGTTCGGTTATAATTGAGATTTAAAATTTTGTGAATTTGGTTTGACAAAACCAACATTTGTGGGAAATAAAACTGAAACTTTAAAATTGGGAACAAATAAAACGAGGACATAGTTTAGGAGACATATGGTGATATACAATAATTCTCGTGGGGAAATAGCTTCTCCACCCTAAAATATACAGATAAGAGGATTTGATGGAACCAATGTTTTAAAATATCTTTTGGAATGGGATGGAACCTAGTAAATGATTAATCCGACAAGAGTGATAAGGATTAAGAATGATACTAGATTCTGACCAGTTCTTAAAGGGCGGATATATTTTTTGTTTTGATTTTTCTTTAGAAATTTAATTTTTATATTTATATTTTTTTTTAATTATATTTGTGTTTTTGTAATAATTTATTTTTTAATTATTACTAAGGAGTTTTGATAATTGTAATGAATGTGTGATGTTGCATAACTATACACTTGTGTCATAGCTATTTCACACATTAATTTTAAATTTTATTCCTAAACAGTTAATTTAATAAGTTAACTAGATTTTGACCCATCTTTAAAGGATGGGTATATTTTTTGTTTAAATTTTTTTTTAAAAAATTTTTTTTTCATATTTTTTTCTTGTAATTATATTTGTGTTTTTTTTTTGTAATTATATTTGTTTATAATTTTTTTTTAATTTTTAATAAGGGGTTTTGATAATTGTAATGAATGTGTGATGTTGCATAACTATACACTTGTGCCATAGTTATTTCACTCATTAATTTTAAATTTTATTCCCAAACAGTTAATTTAATAAGTTAATATATTCATATTTTAGATTTGTAAAGAGTTTTTTTTTAATACAAATAAAAAACAATTTGTAACCGATTTTTTTATCCAATACCATTAGCATTTGGTATAAGCAAAATGAAGAACCAATTATTAATATCTGAAACCGTTGAAATCATGTTCAAAATTACGTTAGGTGTTACAAAATTACGTTAGGTGTTAGTTGAGTGGTTAGTTTGGGCATAGTTAGTTAACATGAAGTGAAAACTAATCGGGGATTAATCAAGAATTAGTTTTTAAACGTTTCTTAATTTCTGGATAATACATCTATTTTTATATATAATATCGACACATAAGCCAAAGAATCATTGTTGCCTAGTTGTAATAGTGGCTGCTTGTACCAAGAATGACATGGGTTTGAATCTAGCTCTAATCTTTTCGCTTTTTATTATTTTTTTCATTAATGACAAACATGTAAATACTTTGTCTTTTGGGCAATTGTCAATAATAGCACCTTTTGAAGTTTTCCTCCCCAAACTAGCACTCAGGATCAGAAGTCACAAAAATAAGTTTCATTAAAGGGGTAATTTACCTTTATACCCTTTGTTATAAGAATAGAAAAAAAAAACATTTCATTTCATTCGATCGCGAATCGTGTCATCTCCTCTCGGGAATCTTCAAACCCTCACCGGCACTGTCGTCTCCGACTCGGGAATCGTCGTCTCCGGCTCGGGAATCATCTTCTCCGACTCGGGAATCGTCGTCTCCGGCTCGGGAATCATCTTCTCTGACTCGGGAATCGAAGTCTCCGGCTCGGGAATCATCTTCTCCGGCTCGCTAATCGTCTTCTCCGGCTCGCTAATCATCTTCTCCGGCTCGATAATCATCTTCTCCGGCTATCTAATCATCAGCGTCACACTCTCTACTCTCAAAATCGGTAACTTTTTAAAATTAGGGTTTTTGAATTAAAATTTGGGAAGCTTGCGTTTTGATTTTGATTTGTGTGTTACTCGTTCTTATTAACAAGCGAAGCAAATGAAGACTTTTGTGTTGTTTTGTATTTGTATTGTTTCAGGAAACCCTTCCTGAAAATTGGATTTTTTTTTTCTTGTCTACGCAGGATAGAAACAAGATGGGAGATTCAGTACCTCTAAAACTAGCACTGCCAGGGCTGAAGTATCCTATTGGTTCACAGCCAAAGGAAAAGTCAGCAATCAACCAATACTCTGGTTCAGATTATATCTCTATTGTCAAAAGCATCCTAAAACCAGATGAGATGATGAGAGTCCGGGGATCATTTCTGGGACCTATAATGAAGCTCAGTGAGAGAGGATTGAAGTTATCAGGAAAGATAGTCTACGCCATTCTCACTAGAAGCATCGTTTCTGTCAAGGAGAATGAAGCCTGGTTCCATTTCGGTGCGCAGCCAATGAGGTTCTCTATAAGAGAATTTCATATGATGACAGGCTTGAAATGTAGTGGTGCATTAGAAGGACCACGAAGGGAACCCGAGAGATTTAATTGGGAATTGCTAAAGGGGCGTAGTCATAAGTTAAGTGACGTGGTGGACCAGCTCAGAAACACAAGAGAAGATGCTTCTGAGGAGAGAGTATGCCTCGCAATGCTCATCCTGGTAGAGAGCATATTATTGCGGAAGAGCAAAGGAGGGAGTTTTCCTTTGGAATATGCGAAAAATGCACAGGATATGACATATCCATGGGGAAAAGAGGCTTACATTGTGCTCCTGAAGTCAATTCAAAACGCTGTCGCGAATCATTTGGAGAATAAATCCAAATTTGAGTTGCAAGGTTATCCTCTAGTATTCCTTCTTTGGATACTAGAGTCGATTCCTTTGCTAAGGAATAAGTTCAGTAAGTGTGTACCAACAGTTGAGGTTCCTGGGCCGACTTACTTGTGTGAAAAATACACTGAGATAGAGAATCCATCACTTGATAGGGTTTTACAGGTTGAAGCTGATACAAAGGTAAGCTTTTCCAAGTATATGTTTCTCAGTTTATTTGGCTTCTTCTTTTTAATATGTTTCTCATTGGTCTTTTTTTGAAATATTCTCAGCTGAAGGTCCATTGCATACTACCTTCTATTCCTCATGATCCAGAAGATGATATCTCCATTGAAGACAAATATAGTGACGAGTTGGAAACAGTGAAAGATGTAACAAAGAAAGGGTACAAGATTACAGCCGATGACTGGGAAAATAGGTGTGTAGACACATTTGACACATTGGATGCTCTTATTCAAATGATGGCAAATAAGGAGACTGGCCAAGCTTCTACTCCGATTGATGAGGATTCAGTAAATGAAAAAGTGAACAGGATCATCACGGTAATGGAGGAGAATCTGAAGAGCATGAAGGATCGAATGTCATTACTGGAAGAAGAAAACATACATCTTAGAGCTCGTGTGTCAGAGTTGGAAGGAAACAGCAATGTTTTTCCCACTAACGTGACACAAAAGGTAAATTCTCAAAACATCTTCTTTTACATTTGCATTTTCAAGTATTTTTTGGAAGATCTTGTACATATTCTTGAATGCCTTCCTAATATTTGACAAACAGCGATCCAGTGGGACACCTTTATCTCCAATGTCTCACACGCAACCATCCAGTGGGACACCTTTATCTCCAATGTCTCACACGCAACCATCGAGTGAGACACCTTTATCTCCAATGTCTCAACAGCCTAATTTGACACATGAGGTATGTAACCAATAAATATTGTTGAGTTTTGAAGTAATATTTGGAAAGCTTTTGTACTTCTTGAATGCATTCCTGATTTTTGCAGGAGACAATGATTGAATCAGCTGCATCTCCAAAGTCTCAACAAAATGAGGTATATGCTCAAAAATTTTTAAGAAAATATTTGGAAATTCTTGTACAAAATCCTGAATGCCTTCCTGATTTTTGCAGGATTACACGCAATCATCGAGTGAGACGCCTTTATCTCCAATGTCTCAACAGCCTAATTTGACAAATGAGGTATGTAACCAATAAAATATTGTTGAGTTTTGAAGTAATATTTGGAAGCTTTTGTACATATTCTAGAATGCATTCTTGATTTTTGCAGGACACAATGAATGAATCAGATGATGAAACTCCTGCCCTTGATACTCAAGTATTCTCTCCTAATCTGACAAAAGAGGTATATGCTCAATGATATTGTTTTCACAGTTGGAGTTTACAAATTAGTTTTGGGTGATTTTTTTTACATATAAAGGCTTTTCTGATTTTTGACAGAAAGAAACAGAAACGTCTACCGGTGAGAGGCCATCCAATCCTAATCAAGATGGAAAACCAGATGATGAGGTAATATTTATTCTAGAAATTATAGTTGAATGTATTCATGATGGCCATTCCTGATATTTTTTTGCAGATTGTGAGAGAGAAATTAACAAGTGAGTCACCTGCTAGTCAGAGTCAAGTTTTGCAGAAAGAAACAGTAGAAATGAATGAGACACCTTCTTCTCCAATAGCTCCAAAGAGTATTGAAACTCCCGTTTATACTCCAAGTCAGACTCAGCAGGTACATGGTCAAAAAAAATCTTGGATTTTTAAGTTAATGTTTGGAAGCTTTAGAACGTACTCTGGATTGACTTCGTGATAATTTTTACAGATTGAGAGAGAGCCATCGGATGACACGCCTGCCCTTGATACTCAAGTTTTTACTCCTAATCTGACAAAAGAGGTATATGCTCAATGACAGTTGGAGTTTACAATTAGTTTTGGGTGATTTACATATATAGACCTTTCTAATTTTTGGCAGAGGGAAACACAAACCTCTACTGATGAAACGCCACCCAAAACTAATCAAGGAGAAGGAAAACCAGATGATGAGGTAATATTTACTCTAGAAATTATAATTGAATGTATTCATGATGGCCTTTCCTGATATTTTTTGCAGATTGTGATTGAGTCACCTGCTGCTCAGACTCAAGTTTTGCAAAAAGAAACACTGGAAATGAATGAGACACCTTCTTCTCCAATATCTCCAAAGAGTATTGAGGCTCAAGTTTTTACTCCAATTCAGAAACAGCAGGTAAATGTTCAAAAAATCTTGGAGATTTCAAGTAATGTTTGAAAGCTTTTGTACGTGTTTTTGATCCCCTACCTGACTTTTTTTTGTTTTTTTTTGCAGACGGTAACAGAGGAAACGTATGAGGCTACACAGCCATTGACTGAGATCATTTCAGCAAACAATAAAAAGGTAAGCATAGAAATGTCTTTCATAAGTACAACTTGAATTTTAAATTGTAGAAACTTCTTCATAACTACCTCTTTTATTTTACTGTTATTACAGGAGGATACACATGCTGTGCATTACAGACCTTCCTCTCCATTGTCTTCACTAATTGCACTAGTTATTGAAGAAAATAAGAATGCTTTGGTAAGAAGAAATATTTAAAATGTTTAGGTAATATTTTCTATTCAACTAACTCTTACCATTTACTTTTGTCTTATAGAGTGAGACAGAAACTGCGACCCAATATTTTTCTACAAGTGAAGGAGAGCATTCACAATCAAGCAGAAAGAATCAAGCGGAAGAATATCTCAAGGATACTACAGAACCTACTACTGAGCTAGTTTCCACAGATGTTTCGAAGACACAGCCTCTTACTCCGCAAACACAGCACCTTCAGACAAGTGAGGGAGATCAATCCGATGAGACACCATCAGAGCAGAATCAAGCAGAAGAAAATCTCAAGGATACTACAGAACCTACTACTGAGCTAGTTTCCACAGATGTTTCGAAGATGCCGCCTATTACTCTGCAAACAGAGCATCTTCAGACAAGTGCTATAGATTTTTCAGAAAAAACGAGGTATGCATCGAGTATATTTGATCTTTAATTATTATTCTAACAATTTAAAACCGCTGATGTTACTGAATCTTCATTTTTAATAGGTTGAAGTAAGCAGGCTTCTAGCTCACTTTCAAATAGGCGCAGAGGTTGAAATTTTGTCTACTGATGACGAAATATGGTATCCAGGAAAGGTTGTTGATCTTAAACTGTGTGAAGGACTAGAGGAGCTGACAGTTGAGTACACGACACTCTTCACAGACCAACATAGACTTCAGAAACTTCAGGATACTATCACGGCTGACAAAATACGTCCTGCAACACCAACTAGTGACCAAAAATCCTTTGAGATGATGGATAAGGTAGAAGCCTTCTACAACAATGGCTGGAGCAGCGGACAAATTAGCATGGTACTTGGTGATAACACATACTCGGTGTGTCTCTATACTTCTATGGAAACTATTCTATTCAAACATTCAGATTTGCGAATTCATAGAGAATGGAAAGATGGAGTCTGGAAGATGGCAGATAAGGTAAATCATAACTAGAATTATACTTCACGTGAATTGTTTGATATACATACATTTTAGTTTCAGGAATGGTTTCCAGAAATTCCGATTGCAACAAATTTGATAATATTTTGCTTGGTGTCTATTGTTTGATTAAAGGTGAAGCCTGATAAGAAAAGGAAAGCTGCTGCCTCATCACAAAATTCAGGAATGGATAATGTTTTCCTAAGAAGGAGCGAGAGGGTGCCTAAACGATCTAGAGACACAAAAACTCCATTCAAGTCTGACAGAAATCCGGCTTTAACTGTAATACCTGAGATTATACCTGCAGTTGATCCGTTTTCAACTCCTGCGGAACATAAGCTTTCAAGGCTTCAAAATTGGATGACATTAAAGCCCGGCATGCATGAAACGTAAGCATGTTTCTGTCCTTGTCTATATATTCTTATATTTATGTATAAGAGGTTTGGTAATTCCTTTGAATCTTTAATCGACTGCAGGTCCCTATCAATCAATGATAATAAGATAAGGAAATCTTTCTTTCAAAGCATGGAAAATGCAAAAAAGGACCTTAAGAAAGAGGTAATTTGTTTACATATGTTCTTGCCTTGAGCTTTTTTTTTAAAAAAAAATTCAGGAAGGATTTGTTTAGTTTCAGGAATTATATAGTAACAAATTAGATAATGTTTGCCTTTTTTTTTGCAGCACATTGATGGAGCCTTTGCAATGCTAAATTGCAGAAGAAATGAGAATGCTGCTTGGTTCCACAACTACAAGATTCCAAAGGCGTGCTTCCTACCTATGGAGTTCTTGCATTGCTTGCTCTCTGATGATTTGGCTTACAAGAAAGAAAAGGTCAAAG
The DNA here is from genome assembly GCF_020379485.1 of Brassica napus. Lineage (NCBI taxonomy): Eukaryota > Viridiplantae > Streptophyta > Magnoliopsida > Brassicales > Brassicaceae > Brassica > Brassica napus. The sequence goes on along the minus strand of NC_063436.1, from coordinate 38,363,773 downwards.
GTAAAAAGATTTTCAACGATTTATTTAAAGATACTGTGAGAGGGAAGGTATATCCAGAGAAGACATGGGGAGAAGATGTTGATGTTGTGTATGGGATTACTCTTGGAAAAAAAAGCAATGTCTGGATTGGGATGGAAATTCATTTGAAGAAGAAAAGAATCACAGTATATGATTGTTTTCAAAAGGAAAGCAACAGCATTGATATTCCTCAAGTGAAAAAGTTGGCAGGTATGTATAAACAATCTGTATTTGATGTATTCATCTGTTTCTTGGTTTGAAATATTCAACTGATTCTATCTTGATATTGATTTTTAAATATGACAGTGTTGATTTCTAATCTGCTGGTGGAATCTTCTGGTGATGAGGTAGATAAGGTGAAGATGATTCCATTTGAGATTGAGCAGGCACAAGGTTTACCCAAGACAAAACATCCTTTCAACTGTGGGATATTTCTTGTCAAGATTCTGGAGTGCCAGTCATTGAAGATAGGAGACATGACAAAGATTAATGATGACAATGCATTGGAGCTAAGGAGAACCTTGTCTTGTGAGATCTTCAACCAATTTGTGGATGAGAGCTTTGGGAAATGAGAATGATGCATGAAAACATTTTTTGTTTTAGTTAAGACTCGGTTTTAGTTATGACTGTTTATTTTGTTATGTTGTTGGCGTCTGGTTACATAAGAAAGATTGGAAGGATATCAAGTATTTTATTTGGGTATCATATATCTTGGAAGGTTAAAATATTGTTTCTGGATGGGTTTCCAGAAAAAAAGTTAAGTGTTTCAAATGTAAAAAAGAATGAAATGAGATTATATACTAAGGATTGGACATGTATATGGTAAGCTTAAAATTGTGATGTTTACAGACAACAAAAATTTAGAACCACAAAGGATCGAACCCAGAGGGAGAGAGTCTGCGTATTTGGATAGTGTGGGAGTTTAGCCACTAGGCCAAGAAGAATCATCTGTTAATGGATTACATTTAATTTTATTTAACTCCAAACTGTAACACAAAAAAAATTAAAATAGATTTTGAATCCACCACATATCGAACCCGGGGATAGAGAGACTTTTGAGTTATAAAAAGCCTTGGTTTAACCGCTGGTCTGAGGAGAATCATCTGTTAAAGAATATTACATAAGCATACTTAACCCAATTAATATAGGATAGGTTTCCAAAACAATACATTTCGATTGAAAAAAACAAAACTCTTGCCGCCTCAACACTCTCGCCGTTTCAAACTTCTCGAATCTCACTCGTCTCCGCCTCTCGAATCTCTCTCTCATCTCCATATCTCTCGATCTCCGACGAAAACCCATCTCCAGAACTCTCTCTCTCTCGATCTTTTACGCGAGCTCTCTCTATTCTCCGAGAAAAACCATTTCTAGAGCTCTATCTCTTGAAGGTATGTTGCAGATTCAACCTTATGTGTGTTTTCTTTCTGAGAGATTGGTCTCCTGGTTTTTGCTTGTGTATAGACTTGCTCGTTTTAACCTAATATGATTGGTAGAATTCTAGTTCATGTGAAAGCATGTGTATAGACTTCGGGAAGGATTTGTATTTTTTCAGGAAACCCTTCCTGAAAATTGGATTTTAATTAATTTAGACAAATAAATTTTTCTTGTTTACGCAGGATAGAAACAAGATGGGAGATCCATTACCATTAAGACTAGCACTGCCTGAGCTGAGGTATCCGATTGGATCAGAGCCAGAGAAGACGATATCGATAAACCAACACTCGATAGTTGCTTATATCAAAACTGTTAAGGAAATTCTAGGAAATGATGAGTTCAACAGAATAAGAGGGACGTTTTTGGGACCGGTGATCAAGCTTGGAGAGAGGTCTTTGAAATTATCAGCTAAGATAGTGCACGCAGTTCTCACCAAAAGCATCAAGACAGTGAAGAGACACGAAGCATGGTTCCATTTTGGTGCTCAGCCAATGAGGTTCTCTATAAGAGAATTCCACATGGTGACTGGTTTGAAATGTAGTGGTGAAGCAAGAGAACCACGAGAGGGAACCGAGAAATTTAAGTGGGACTTCCTAAAAGGGCGTACTCATACAGTAAAGGACGTGGAGAAGCAGCTCAGAAACACAAGAGAAGATGCTTCTGATGAGAGATTCTGCCTTGCAATGCTCCTCCTGATTGAGAGCATACTACTACAGAAGAGCCTTCTCGACGGTGGCACAACTTTTACTTTGGATTATGTGAAAATAGCGCAGGATATGGATGTCTTGATGACATACCCATGGGGGAGAACAGCTTATAATTTGCTGTTAAAATCACTTCAGAGAGCTGTCGACAAAAGCCTCGACAAAAACAATTATGATTTGCAAGGGTTCCCTATGGCATTTCTTATATGGATACTTGAGTCAGTACCTTTGCTACAGTATGCATTCAGTCAAGTTGTTCCTATTCTGAGCGTTCAACCGTCTACCCCAATATTTTTGTGTGAGAAGTACCTTCAAATAGCTTCTCCACAGCTGATAGATGTTCTCCTAATTGAAATCAAAGATCATGTAAGTTTTTACATTATTTTTTTCTTGTTTCTGTTTTGCCTTATGATTCTCCATTTAAAAGCTAATTATTTTTATGGTTTCAGCTTAAGGTCACATGCATCCTACCTCCTATTTCTAATGATCCAGAAGATGATGTTTGCATGGAAGACGAAGCTAATAAAGATCTGGATGACATGGCCGATTTATCCAAGAGAGGTTATAAGTTTAAAATTAGAGATTGGCGAAACATGTCAGTAGACCTATACGGTGCTAATGAAGAAATAAGAAGAGCATCTTTACTGTTTGGGAATGGAGGGATGAGTCAAGCTTCTACTTCGTATCAGGAGGAGTCTTTGGAATCAAAGATCAACAGAATCAGCGAGATGGTGGGAGATAATTTAAGGATCATGAACGATCGTTTGTGTTTGATTGAAAAAGACAGGAAACAGATTAAAGAACGTGTGACAAACTAGAGAAACTACAAAGAGTTACTTCATATGAAACTCCAAACAATGAGGTAACTTTTTTTTCGGAAATTAAAATTAATGTTTATCTAGTTCTTGATTCAGTTTTGAGTTGTCAAGTAATTTTGGAAGATGTTATACATATTTAGGCTTGCCTTCCTAATTTTTGTTGTACTTGCACAGACTGACACAACTCCATTTCATGAGACGGCTTCCAGACAAGGTGAAGCCAATGCAGATCAAGCAGATGAACAACTTAACAATGAGGCAAGTATAATTTTGAAAACTGTTGGTATTTATAAAATTATGAATTTGGTACGTGTTCATAATCCCATTCCTGACTTCAGGATACACGAGAGCCTATGAATGAGATCACGAAAGAGACACCTGGTTCTCCAATAGCTCAACAGAATATTGAGACTCCAGTCCTTACTCCAATTCAGACGCAGCAGGTACCTTCTTTAAAAAATTGGACTTTTCAAGTAATTTTTGGAAGCCCTTGTACGTGTTCATTCAACCATTCCTGAATTCAGGAGACTCACGAGCTTATGAATGAGATCATTTCACCAAACATTTCCGACACACAGCCAAATACCCGAGCTCGCAGAAATCTTTTAACAGAGCAAAATAAGGTATTACTTTCATTAAAACCTTTAATAAATATACAGCAACTATCAAAATGACTGGATATCCTTGAATCTAAACCATCACAGGATGTAGAAAGCAGAGTTCAAAATCCCTTTGAGATCGGAGCAAATGTGGAGATTTCATCACAAGATGACAATACTTGTCATAAATGGTATCCAGGAAATGTGTTGGCAACATATTTGGTTGATGGGGTTGAGATGGTGAAAGTTGAGTACTTCGTCCCGTCTCTGGACGAAAAGAAGAGGAAAAGGAGTGTTGAGACACGTGTATCAATTGACAGAATACGTCCTCAACCACCACCTGAGAGATCTGGAGCGAAGAAAAGTTATGAGCTAATGCAGGACGTGGAGGCGTTCGACAATGGTGCCTGGTGCGCTGGAAAAGTTAAAGTCATTTTGTTTGATGGCTCGTGTTTTGTCTCTTTGAACAATTCTAAAGAACAAATTTACTTCCACCATTCTGAGATGCGAAAACCAAGAAAATGGGTAGATGGTGTTTGGGAGATGACAAAAAAGGTAAAACAAATGCCTTGGATCACTTGAATTGAAAAATAATGTCATTTGTTTAATATCTCGGTATTGATTTTCAGATGGAAGAAGAGCAGACGCAGAGTGTGAATCCAAGTGAAGGAGATGGTGATAAAAAGGTATGAAATATTTATACATCATACTAGGAATTAAGATATAAATGTATCTGAATTTTTGTCATTCAAAAAGGGGAAGGCGAAGGCTGTCGCTTGTAAGAAAAATGAAGCAGCTGGTCCATCAGAAGATGTGTTGGGAAAATGGCAAAAGAGGTAATAAAAATGAATAAGATCCACTTGAATTGAAGTTCAGGTCAATAGTTTGATATATCGGTTTTGTTTCACAGATGGAAGTAAAGCAGGGTAAGAGTGTGAAACCAAGTCAAGACGATCATGCAAAAAAGGTATAAAAAATATTTTTACTTCATATTAGGAAGGCATTCAAGTATAAAGATAAAAACGATCCTGAATTTTTGTCTTTATTTTTAATTAAAGGGGAAGCCACATGTTGGTAAGAAGAAGAAAGCAAATGCTCAGCCAGTAGATTTGCTTCCTTTTCTACAGCGAGAAGAGAAGAGGCCAATACGACCTAGAAACCCTCCTATACCTGTAACACCTGAGGTAATCCTTCCAATTGATCCATTTGTGACACCTGAATTTCCTCGGTTTTCAAGGCTTGCACACTGGATGGATCTACGGGGCATATATCGTGTGTAAGCAACTTTTTGTCCTCGCATAAATATTCCTAATTTATTTTGTAAAAGTTTCGATTGATACTAGTTAATTTTATCAACTACAGACCGTTTTATATCAATGGAAAAGAAATTGAAAAAGAGTTCTTTCAAAAAATGGACGATGCAGAAAACAATCTCAACAAAGAGGTAATCAACACTCTGTTCTGTCTTCTATTTGATTGTGTCATATGTTTAGGAAGAGGTTGAGTTGAGCTATGCTAGATGTCCATGTTATAGCAGTTCTATATGAAGTTTCTAACTATATTGTTACATTGGCAGCACATAAATGTTGCATTTGAAATGCTAAATTGTAAGAGGGTTGAGCAAGGTGCTTGGTTCCGCAACAACAATCTTCCAGCAGCATGCTTTGTACCAGTCAAATTCTTAGAAGTGGTTGGGTACGCTTATGAATCTGTCAGGAAGCCACATAAGAAAAAAAAAAGTTATTGGAGGGCTGTGTAGGCGAACTTGTGAAAGGTTTAATACATCCAAAGAAGGTATGGCTGGAAGATGTTGATGTTATATATGGTGTCATTGAAGATAAGTTGAGCTGTCACTATATTGGGGTGGAGATACAATTGATGGACAACACAATCACACTCTTCCATTGTGGTCTTCCAAAAGCAAATATCAAACGTGCTCTTAATCAAATCCAAGAACTGGCAGGTAAAAATATTAGCTAATTTAGAAAATAAAAGTTTGTCACTTGCTGCTTGTGATTGTGATGCATTTTTACATATTCATTTTGTTGTCTGTTGGTGATTGATTTATTGTATAATTTTGGGTATTTATGACAGTGTTGATTAGTGCCATAAAGATGGAACTTCTTGGTGAAGAGGTTAATTTCGAAGATATCAGTCCATTTGAAGTTAAGTTTGCAGAAGGGCTTCCAAAGACAAAATTTCCATACAACTGTGGTATTTTTGTTGTGAAGATGCTGGAATGCAGGTCACTGGGATTGAAGAGCATGGCTAATATAAATGATGAAACTGCGATGGACTTACGAAGCAAGCTATGTTGTGAGATCTTCGACCAGTTTATGGATAAAGATTTCCAGGAAGGTCAAAGGAAGTGAAAATGTCATATTTGTTCTGTTTTCTACACTGTTTTTCTACTTTGATATTAATTATCCCTAACGTTTAAGTTTAAGTTTGTAATGAATTATCCCTAACGTTTTTTTCATTTAGATTGTTATTGAAAAATTTTTAGGATGTATTGATGAATTGTCAAATGCTTATGGTACTTTTAGGATGGGTTTCCAGAAAAAGAGTGAGAAAGCAAAATGCACCAAAGCCTAGCATATTCCTTTAAAGTTTACAAAAAAAATGAAAAAGAAAGTGATCCGATGTTGATTGAACTCGTGAACTCTCGAAAGATGAATCAAAGTGTGCAGCCGCTGTGCCAAGGGTGTTATACTTGCCAAAAGATATAATAAAACGATAATAACTTTTGAATATTTAATTAAAAACAGAAAAAAGTGAAATATACACAACGGGGATCGAACACGGCTTATTGTGTGATAAGGGTACACTAAGAGTAGAAGGGCTTGCCACTAGGCTATGGTGGATATTCGATATCAGAGTAAATGTGAACTTATTTATTCACAGACGATAGATTTATATGATCTGGATATCATTTTAAGTATTCAGGATAGCTTTCCAAAAACAAATTCCTTTAAAGTTTACAAAAAAAAATGAAAAAGAATGTGATCTGATGTTGATTGAACTCGTGAACTCTCGATAGATTAATCCAAGTGTGCAGCCGTTGTACCAAGGGTCTTATACTTGCCAAAAGCTACAATAAAACGAAAATAACGTTTGAATATTTAATTAAAAACAAAAAAAATGTGAGTATACACAACGGGGATCGAACACGACTTATTGTGTGATAAGGGTACACTAAGAGTAGAAGGGCTTGCCACTAGGCTACGTTGGATATTCGATAACAGAGTAAATGTGAACTCATTTATTCACAGACGATAGATTTATATAATCTGGATATCATTTTATGTATTCAGGATGGCTTTCCAAAAACAAATAAGCAAATCAGATAACCAAGTTATAAGAACACTAGGCCAAACCATTACAAAATAGTGAAAAACATTGAACAAGTTTTTTATTTAGGTTGTTAATTGAAGAAACAACACAAGAGAAACAAAACTTATTCATTTAAAATAAAAACTGAAAATCAAACATAATGTGGTCCTTAAAAACATAAAAAGAGAAGACGATAACATGAAATTACTCATGATGGAGCCAACTTTCGCCAAGTTTATCCCAATCAGGGACTTTGACCTTCACATCAGCAAGCATTCCTTCCGCTTCCGAGTGCTCTTCTTTGAGTTTCTCCAACTCAGCAGTTAAATCAAATTTTCCATCAGCTTTGATAATATCTTCAAGCAACTCGATTTGGACAGCAATTGAATTTGCTTTGCTGGATGCAAGATTCCAATCATTCTCAGATAGCCTGTATTCGTTGGACAAACGAAGAAGAGCCCTGTAATGTTCCACAGTTTCCTTCTTCCCCTTCTTGAAACCTTCGGCGGCATCACATCCGTAAACCTCCTCTATGGGACGCTTCATCATCTTCTTTGAACTTCCTTCCATTGAAACTTTGTCCTGCAACAAAATCGAAACTAAGATGTTACGATAAAATAGAAATAGAAAAAAGTTCATGAATTGAATGGAAAATGAGAAAAATCGAAAACTAACTTGTATTGCAAAAGGATATATCAAGCGAAATGAAGTGAGTGAATAAAAGGTCTGATATCGTCCCTTATATTTATAGAACAAAAAGGAACTCTTCGATTATTGAAGTCAGTTAAAATAAACTCTTGATTATTGTGGAACTCTTCGATTATTGAAGTCAGTTACTGAAATAACCAATCATATAACACCCAATCTTGACGAAAAGAAACTCTTCGGTTACTGAGTTACATGATGTCGTTTGGAAGAGACTCTTCGATTCCTGAGATATATGTTTGAACAAAAAAAAAAAATCACCCATTACTCGTAGGAGAGTCGAACCCGGGTCGAACAAATGTTTCGGTATCATAGGTTTCGTGGTTTAGCCGCTAGGCTGAGGAGAATCATCTGTTAGTTGCTTCCACATAATTGAATTTACCCATACAATTTATAGTATAATACATTGGAAAGATCTTTGATAGTTCAGGATGGGCTTCCGATTGCGACAAATGTGATTCCTGAGATATATGTTTGAACAAAAAAAAAAATCACCCATTACTCGTAGGAGAGTCGAACCCGGGTCGATCAAATGTTTCGGTATCATAGGTTTCGTGGTTTAGCCGCTAGGCTGAGGAGAATCATCTGTTAGTTGCTTCCACATAATTGAATTTACCCATACAATTTATAGTATAATACATTGGAAAGATCTTTGATAGTTCAGGATGGGCTTCCGATTGCGACAAATGTGATTCCTGAGATATATGTTTGAAAAAAAAAAAAAATCACCCATTACTCGTAGGAGAGTCGAACCCGGGTCGATCAAATGTTTCGGTATCATAGGTTTCGTGGTTTAGCCGCTAGGCTGAGGAGAATCATCTGTTAGTTGCTTCCACATAATTGAATTTACCCATACAATTTATAGTATAATACATTGGAAAGATCTTTGATAGTTCAGGATGGGCTTCCGATTGCGACAAATGTGATTCCTGAGATATATGTTTGAACAAAAAAAAAAAATCACCCATTACTCGTAGGAGAGTCGAACCCGGGTCGATCAAATGTTTCGGTATCATAGGTTTCGTGGTTTAGCCGCTAGGCTGAGGAGAATCATCTGTTAGTTGCTTCCACATAATTGAATTTACCCATACAATTTATAGTATAATACATTGGAAAGATCTTTGATAGTTCAGGATGGGCTTCCGATTGCGACAAATGTGATTCCTGAGATATATGTTTGAACAAAAAAAAAAAAATCACCCATTACTCGTAGGAGAGTCGAACCCGGGTCGATCAAATGTTTCGGTATCATAGGTTTCGTGGTTTAGCCGCTAGGCTGAGGAGAATCATCTGTTAGTTGCTTCCACATAATTGAATTTACCCATACAATTATAGTATAATACATTGTATATTACAAAAGTTGGATGTTACAAAAGTTGGATGGGATTCCAGAATAGTTGAATATTACTGTGTTTTTTTCTAGCAAAGAAGTTTAAACTAAAAATTGAAATGAGATCAAAAGATAATGTTGTATATTACAAAAGTTGTAAGAAATCATACTTATTCAGGATAGGGTTCCAAAAGAAAAAATGTATATGGTCTTGTGCATATCATGTAACCATCAAATAGCCAAACATCCAAATAATAATCGATAAAAATGTAAAAATGTAGAACTTCATCCTATAGGCCTCTGGCATGTGATCTTGTTGTGCCCTCCTGTGCCACATCTGCTGCACTTGTGGGACTGAGATTTAGATCCAGGAACCCCAAACTCGCCAACGGATCTCTTTCTCTTTGTAGGAGGGCGTCCACTTTTCTTTTTGGTAGCTGGAGGTGGGCAAGACAGTTCATCAATATTCTCTGGATAGGTGGACGTTGACAACTCTCCACCAGGATGTATGCTTTCAGCATAAGCTTTAGCCCACGTTTCTGTCAAGTGAGAAGCATCAACAAAACGGTTTTCATCTCTCTTGATATGCTTAGCAGCAGCGATGGCATGGATGCAGGGGATCTTGTCAATGTCGAAAACATTACATGTGCAATGCCGCTTCTCCAAGTCAACAACAAACTTCATTGTTTCATTCTTCACCTCAAACTCGCTTCGATCAACTTGATACACATTCAACAACATTGCGGCCCCTAACCTAGATACCAATTTCTGAACAACTTTTGGAGTAACCAGGTGCTTATGTTTCGCAGCCGCTTCGCGTCGCTCAAAAAACCAAGTGGTCATCGTCAATCTGATAGTTTCAAGGAGAGAGATAATGGGCAACTCACGAGGCATCTTCAACATAGAATTGAGAGACTCTGCAATGTTGGTAGTCATGATATTATACCTGTTCGCAGGCGCATAGCTTCGTGCCCACTTCCTAAAATCAGACTCTTCCAGATACTTAGCCAATTCAGGACATTTATCCTTTATGTCCTTGAAGATTAACCAGAACTCGTGACACGTATAGGCATCAGCAGCGCTTTCCACCAGAGGTAGCAACCCAGTCTTCGCATATGTAGGAGTGATGTTGCGGAGCAGATGGATCCTGCAAATTCCATGGTGAGATAAGGGATATACATCCTCCAACGCTGAAGAAATGGAGTTAGCCCTGTCTGATACAAAAACAAGATCCGAAGCGTCCGGGATCTTCTGGCTCAAACCTCTAAAGAACCATTTCCAAGAGGCGCCGTTTTCTGCGTCAACCACTGCAAAGGCGAGAGGATATAGATGATAATTCCCATCTTGAGCACAAGCTGCCAATAAAGTCCCATTGAATTTTCCCTTCAGAAATGTACCATCTACTGCAATAACTCTCCTCATCAATGAAAATCCCCTTATCGATGGACCAAAAGCCACAAATGCATACTTGAACTTTCCTGCAGCATCAACATGTTGATAAGTCAAGGAACCAGGGTTTGTTTCTGTGATTTTATACAACCACCTAGACAAATTGTAATAGCTGTCTTCAGGAGTCCCTCTAACCAAAATCTGAGCTTCTTCTCTCACTCTCCAAGCTTGTTTGTAATTGATGTGAACACCATGCAGCATCCTGACCTGTTCAATGATCTGTTTCGGTTTGAGACCTTCCTTTTTTTCTCCATAATTGCTGGAAATCAAAGAACCCAACAACTTTGCAGATGCTTGTCTGTGGTTGGCTTTCCTGTGTGTTGTATCGCATGTATGCTCATGAACATACTTTTTAACAACGAAAAAATCTGAAACAGGTAGCTTGATAGCACGCATCCTCCACGTGCAATTTTCATCAACACAACTCAAAAGCACTCTTGACTTGTTAGAAGAGACAGTCTTGTACTCAAACTTCCACTCTAAAGCCCATTTCTTCATCCTCAACATCAACTCTCTCTTTGTCTTAAAATAGCTATTCACCTTAATATCGCCAGCTACTCTCGTGTTTGGTGAAAGTCCAATATGGACAGGGCTAAATCCGGAAGAGCATTCAGAGGAACTGTAGAAACACCTTCATATAGAAAACTCTGCAAAAGTCAAGTAGTTCTGTAAGGCATAATACTTGATTATGAAGCATATCATGCAAACACAAACAGAAAAAGGGAATTAGGGACAATGTACCTGTTTTTCACTCTGCACAGTAGGAAGAATCACTGGATTGGCATTCAATGGAACAGTAGAAGCAAATGTATCAGAAGCTTGAATGTTACAGCTAGCTGAATCAGTACTAAAATCCGGAAGAGCATTCAGAGGAACTGTAGAAACACCTTCATATAGAAGACTCTGCAAAAGTCAAGTAGTTCTGTAAGGCATAGTACTTGATTATGAAGCATATCATGCAAACACAAACAGAAAAAGGGAATTAAGGACAATGTACCTGTTTTTCACTCTGCACAGTAGAAAGAATCGCTGGATTGGCATTCAATGGAACAGTAGAAGCAAATGTATCAGAAGCTTGAGTGTTACAGCTAACTGGATCAGTACTAACCTGCATAAGTCAAGTAGTTCTGTAAGGCATAATACTTGGTTATGAAGCATATCCTGAAAAGTCTAAGAAAAAATCATACAAACCTTAACACACAAACGACAGGTTCCATCAAATGCTCTAGTCTTGGAAATGAAAGTTCTGAGCTGACGAGTATTACCTATCGAGAGTGGGGGGAAACTTTCAATAATACATTTCATATCCAATGAAAAACCATAACTCAAACTGATTTCTTCCTCTTTAACACTAAAATCTTCAGAGACAATCTTCATCAAATCTTCATACAGTAGATCTTCTTCTATGGAAATGATTGATGCATTCCTCTTCAAATCAACAAGAAACTCCCACTGGAGAGATTCTTTTGAGATCCATTGTCCACAGATGCACAAAACTTCCATTGTTCTACAAAATCAACTTCAAATCATCAACAAATGAATAATATATAACAAAACCTAGATAATGTATAACAAAATGAAATGATTCAAACCTTAATCAAATCAGACACACGAGAGAGAGAATGAGATGAATAGACGTAGAAACGACAGATCAATTGAGAAACGACGACGACGATAAATAAACGGAGAGACGACGACGACGGATCAACGGAGAGGCGAAGAGACGACGACGGAGAGACGACGACGACGACGACAACGACGGGGAGAGACGACGACGGAGAGACGAGGAAGACGACGACGACGACGACGAGAAGAGAGAGACGAGAAGAAGAAGAAGCGATGAAACGAGGACGGCGACAAATTGATTTCAAATTTTTTTTTAAATTAGTTAAAGAAGGGGGCATAAGGGTAAATTGCCCTTTAATGAAACCTATTTTTGTGAATTCTGATCCTGAGTGCTAGTTTGGGGAGGAAAACTTCATTTAGTGTTCTTTGTGTCATTTTCTA